>NC_053150.1:9379947-9683659 GCF_016808335.1 Panicum virgatum | reverse complement strand
TTCTGGGAATGGAGACTCTGGCCAAATGGGGAGTTCGTATAGATTGTGCTCAGAGGACAGTCTTGCTATCAGCTTCCAGTGGCCAAGAGGTTGTTATCAGTGCAGTAGAGCCTTCTGGATTTCTTCATCAGATGGAGGCTAGACCCACGGACGGTATTCGCGTGGTGTCTGAATTCCCGGATGTCTTTCCGGATGATCTGCCAGGTATGCCGCCTGAACGCGCCATTGAGTTTTGTATTGATCTCTTGCCTGGCACCGCTCCTATTGCAAAGCGGCCCTACCGTATGGCGCCTATAGAGCATGAAGAAGTTAAGAAGACTATTGATGAGTTGCTAGCCAAGGGCTATATCCGTCGCAGCTTCTCTCCTTGGGCTTTTCCATTATTGCTGGTAGATAAGAAGGATGGCTCGAAGAGGATGTGTGTGGATTATCGTGAGCTGAATGCAGTCACTATCAAGAACAAGCATCCACTGCCCCGTATTGAGGATCTCTTCGATTTGCTTCGAGGTGCTCGTATATTCTCGAAGATTGATCTTCGTTCGGGTTATTTTCAGCTGAGGATCCGTCCTGGGGATATTCCGAAGACGGCATTCACCTGCAAGTACGGGCTATATGAGTATACAGTCATGTCCTTCGGCTTGACTAATGCCCCGGCTTTCTTCATGCATCTGATGAACATGGTCTTCATGGACTATCTGGATGTCTTCGTGGTGATTTTCATTGATGATATTCTGATCTTTTCCAAGACAGAAGAAGAGCATGAGGAGCATTTGAGGCTCGTGTTGCAGAGATTGAGAGAGCATCAGCTGTATGCCAAGTTCAGCAAGTGCGAGTTCTGGATTGACGAGGTTCCATTCCTCGGTCATGTTATCTCTCAGGGAGGCATTGCTGTTGATCCGAGCAAGGTGAAAGATGTGCTCGAGTGGGAGACACCGCAGACAGTGAAGGAAGTCAGGTCTTTCTTGGGCTTAGCAGGATATTATCGGAGGTTCATCGAGAATTTCTCCAAGATCGCGAAGCCTTTGACTTCTTTGCTAGAGAAGAATGTGGCTTTTGTATGGACTAATGAGCGTCAGATGGCCTTTGATGAGCTGAAGAAAAGGTTGACTACGGCGCCAGTCCTGACTCTGCCAGACCAGACGAAGAGGTTCACGGTATATTGTGATGCTTCGAAGGATGGTCTTGGGTGTGTTCTGATGCAGGAGGGCAGAGTGATAGCTTATGCTTCACGGCAGCTACGCCGGCATGAGCTGAATTATCCTACTCATGATCTCGAGTTAGCCGCAGTTGTGCATGCTCTGAAGATTTGGAGGCATTACTTGTATGGGCAGCGGTGTGATATCTACACTGATCACAAGAGCCTCAAGTATATTTTCACGCAGAATGAGCTGAATATGCGGCAGAGAAGATGGCTAGAGTTGGTCAAGGACTATGATCTGGAGATTCACTATCATCCGGGCAAGGCCAATGTTGTAGCAGATGCTTTGAGCAGAAGGAGTTATGTCAACATGGCCGTTGCTTTCCAGATGCCTCCAGAGTTATGCGAGGAGTTCGAGCAGTTGAGTCTGGGCTTCTTGCATCATACCTCTAGTGCAGCTTTTGAGGCAGTACCGACTCTAGAGGCAGAGATCAGGCAGCATCAGAAAGATGACGAGAAGCTGCAGGAGATTCGTGAGTTGCTCAAGAAGGGCAAGGCTCCTCATTTCAGAGAGGATGATCAGGGTACCTTGTGGTACAAGAACCGGATCTGTGTTCCAGATGTGAAGGATCTTCGGAAGTTGATTCTGAGTGAGGCCCATGATACAGCTTACTCTATTCATCCGGGCAGCACGAAGATGTATTATGATCTGAAGGAACGTTTCTGGTGGTATGGGATGAAGCGTTCAGTGGCAGAGTACGTGGCTATTTGTGACACCTGTCAGCGTGTCAAGGCTGAGCATCAGAGGCCAGCAGGTCTGTTGCAGCCTTTGAAGATTCCAGAGTGGAAATGGGAAGAAATCACTATGGACTTCATTGTTGGATTGCCTCGTACTCAGAAAGGGTACAACTCTATTTGGGTAGTAGTGGATCGCCTGACGAAGGTTGCTCACTTCATACCAGTGAACACTACTTACTCCGGTGCCAGACTTGCGGAGTTGTACATCTCTCGGATTGTCTGCTTGCATGGTGTGCCCAAGAAGATCATATCTGACAGAGGGTCTCAGTTCACTTCTCGGTTCTGGGAGCAGCTTCATGATTCGTTGGATACGAAGCTGCGCTTCAGTACGGCTTATCACCCTCAGACAGATGGGCAGACAGAGAGGACCAACCAAGTGTTGGAGGATATGCTGAGAGCTTGTGCTATTCAGTATGGTACTAGTTGGGATAAGTGCCTGTCATTTGCTGAGTTCTCATATAACAACAGCTATCAGGCCAGTCTAAAGAAGTCTCCCTTTGAGGCATTGTATGGCAGAAAGTGCAGGACTCCTCTCTATTGGGATCAGATTGGCGAGAAGCAGCTCTTCGGTCCTGAGATCATCGATGATGCGGAGCAGATGGTTCAGGCTGTGCGAGAAAATCTGAGGATTGCACAGAGCAGACAGAAGAGCTATGCAGATGGCAAACGGAGAGACCTGACTTTCAGTGTCGGTGATTATGTGTATCTGAAGGTGTCTCCGATGAGGGGAATCCGCAGATTTAATGTCAAAGGGAAGTTAGCACCTCGGTATGTGGGGCCATTCAAGGTGCTAGAGCGGAAAGGCGAAGTTGCTTATCGCCTGGAGTTACCTCTCAGTCTCTCAGGAGTTCATGATGTCTTCCATATATCTCAGCTGAAGAGGTGTCTGCGAGTACCCGAGGAGCAGCACCCCTGGATGGAGTCGATGTCCAGGAGGATCTGACTTATACTGAGCATCCGGTGAAGATTCTGGAGACATCAGAGAGGGTTACTCGGAACAAGCGCATCAAGATGTGCAGAGTTCAGTGGAGTCACCACAGTGAAGCTGAGGCTACTTGGGAGCGAGAAGATGAGCTGATGAAGACATATCCAGATCTCTTTGCTAGCCAGCCCAGCTAAATCTCGGGACGAGATTTCTTTAAGGGGGTAGGGTCTGTAACACCCTAATTTTAAATTTCAGTATTTATTAATAAATTAATTGGCTTTAGTTAAATTTTCTAAGGTTTATTGTGTTTAGTTGGCATTTAATCTAATTTTTGTTCCTTAATTAATTAAAATTTATCATAGGTTTAAATTTTTGTTGCATTCATGCTGGTGCATAATTTTATTTGAGTGTGGTTTGAATTCAAATTCAAATTTGAATTCAAATTTTGTTTGAATTAGACTTAGAAAAGAAATAGAAATTAGAAAGGAAAACCCAAACCCTCAAACCCAGCCCAGTGCACCGGCCGGCCCAGACTTCCTCTCCCACCCGTGCGCGGCCCAGCTCTCCACTCGGCCCAGCCGAGCCCCGCAACGGCCCGCGCGCCCCTCCCGCTCGGCCCGATCCGCCTCGCGCTCCCGCGTCGCCCGCTGCCTCCGCTGACAGCCCGGCCCCGCCCGTCAGGACCTCCTCCCTCCTTCCCTTCCCGGCTCCAGGCAACCGTGCCCGAAACGGCCGGCGAGATCGCCGGGATCCTAATCCCGCGGCGCCCCGCCGCAATCCCCGCCCGGCCTCCTTTAAACACCCAGGCCGCACCCCCCCCTCCACCCTATCCTCCCTAGAGCGCCGCCTTCCCCCTCGCTCCGCACCACTCCGCCGCGCTGAGTCCCCTGCGCCGCCGCGTTCTCGCTGCTCCGCCGCGCCCCAGCCCCAGCGGAGCCGCGCAAAACCTTCGCCCCTCGTCCAGGAAGTTCTCCAAGCCTTCTGCCCGACCCCGGACCCTCGCCAGCGCCGGAATCGCGTACGACGTCGCCGCCACCGGTAATCACCTCCGCCCCTCAATTCCTCGCCGCCGTTGGCGTTCCTACCCGCCTGACCCCTCCGCTGGCTTCACAGCACGCGCGCACGACGACCCGCGGGACCAAGGCGACCGGAACTGCACTCCTACGCCCGCGCCACGACCCCCGCACTCATCCCGCCGCCGAGCTTCGCCGGCGACCTCCTTCCGCGTCACGACCCGCCGCCTCCAAGCTCGGTGAGCCTCTCCAGCTACTCACCATGCTTTTGCGCCAGTTATTTTAGCCGTATAGCATCCCCAGTGGCCGCACGAGCTTGCGCCGGCGAGGTCTCGCCGCGCCGAGCCGCTCCCACCGTCGCGCGGCCACGTCTGGTCCCCATCTCACCTCGCAGACCTCACCAGTGGCCTACGCGTGCCGCATAGGTGCTTCTAGGCCCCGGACCCGCTCGAATCCGTCCCGGGAAGGCCGAGACCGGTCTTCTCCGGCGCAGCGCCGCCGCGGGAGCAGAGCTCCGGCGACCCAGCGCCGCCGCCCGCGCCCCTTCGCCCGTGGCCGCCAGATCTAGAATCAGCGGCCCAGATTAGAACGTGATCAGATCCAATCTACTCCGCCAGATCCGAATCCTACGGCCCAAAATCAAAGATACCGGTTCGGCCGGTATCTTTTGCTAAAGAGCCCTCAGTCTTCTGGGGAATTAACCCGCAGTCCTCCGCCTTTGAGAAATAATTGCAGTTAAGCCCAAATTTTTGCACGGACCCCCCTGAGTTTTACCAGTTTTGAACCCGCCGTCCAGACCTGTCCCTTTTGCGAGTTAGACCCTGGGATTAATGTTTATTTGCGTTTTAGTCCTCGGTTTTAGCAGAAAAGCCCCTGAAGCTTCAGTTTTCTTACAAATAAGCCCCTAGAACTTGTTTTTAGCCTAGATTACGCGTTTTAGCTCCGATTTTAGCGTTCTTTATATCCACGCGATCGTTGTAACGCGTAGAATAGTTCTAGAGTAGTTTTGTGTGCTGTTTTTATGTATTGTTGTACTGTTTCTTAGTTTTTTGTTAATGTTTGCTTGTATGCTTATTCTTGTGCATTGTTTTGGCCATGTGTTCGTGAGTAGACGTTGATCCTTCTGAGGAGCCCCAGTACCAGTACCCGGAGCAGCCGTCTTCGGATCAGTTTGAGCAGCAGCAGGAGCAGTACGAGGAAGGCAAGTATAACATGAACAACCTATCATCTTTAAATACAATTTCATACTGCATTTTAATACTGTATACCTTTAAGGATTTCCTAGCCAGTTTATATCCTTTAAATGTACCTTTGGGTTGCATTTTGGTTAGTTGTGCTAGGTTGCTGCGCTATAACACACTCTGGTCCTTTTTAATTAATTTGATTAATGGTATACTTGAACTTAATTCTGAGAGTGGCACTCTGTGTGGCTTGAGTGGCTCACTTCTCGTTAAAATTGGCTTTTGTTAGAAACATGGTTTAGGGGGCCAGCACGGTGCTTACTGCCTGGTTGGCCACTCTCCATAAGGACCGGTTCATAGAGCGACAACCTGGGACAACAGCGCTACCACAAGGCTAGAATGGGATAGACTTGGCGTAATAACTAGATCTTTTTGGTTTGGAATAACTTACCTGCGGGGCAAGAGTAGTAAGCTTCAATGGTCCCTGCTCCTCCGGCTTGGTCTGTGCTTGGATTGCGCTCCTGTGCTTGTACCCCCGGAGGTGGGCCCCATCGTCGCCGACCTATCTCTCGCGGTTACGCCTTACCAACGAGATTCTTTTTAAAGGCCTCGTAGTGAGTCGCTGGCCATCTCACCTAAGGAAGTGTGATGAACAACTGGCGTAGCTCACGACTTGTGGGTAAAGATGTGCAACCTCTGCAGAGTGTAAAACTGGTATACTAGCCGTGCTCACGGTTATGAGCGGCCCAGATCCTCCTTTTGATTAGTGAAGTTATCTCCTTCCGACGAGGGAGGTGCTTCTCGGGGTTTACCTTGGTGGCTTGGTTTCGGTTTTGTTTCTCAGTAGTTCCATAATTAATTCTGATTAATTACTATGTAACCGGGTTAATGGTAATTCATCAACTCGTAGTAAATAGCTTCAATAAAATTTTGCCAACACTTAAAAGCTAATGCAGTTGAGTCAGCCAGCTTAGAGCCTCATAGTTTGTGTTATACTTGTTGAGTACAAGTTGTGTACTCACCCTTGCCTCTTCTCTACTTTTTCCTCTTGGCTACGCTACTGCTGCTCAGTTCCTGCCGACACGAGGGAGTTCGTCCAGCGCTACCAGGACTACGAGGACTTCTAGGTGCTTCGTCTCCCAGTCGACGTCCCTGTGGCGCCCTGCTTCAGCTTCGGAGAGCTTTTACCCTATTTTGTACTTCGCTTCCGCTGTATCAGACATTTTTGTCATTATTGTAATAAATAACATTCGTATTCGCTTTATTATATCTTTTTACGTGATATGTGCTATGATATACTGTTCATTCTGTTGTATATACGTGTGACTTGATCCTGGCACGTATATGATTGCTCGGTTTATGTTCTTTTATAAACCGGGTGTTACATGTTGTTCCTTATGCACTTTTCATTTCATTTTTGCTATCTCAAATCGTCAAGATTGAGGACCTTTCTAGACTCAAGTGTCACAAGGAGATGAAGGACACTTGATTTAGTATAGGTTTTATAGTTTTTAGTTTGTGACCATACTATAAAGAGGGGTTCGAAAGTTAGTAGCTTGACTATCTTTGAGTTGGCCTTAGAAACTATGAACACTTACTCAAGATCAGCTCAAGACATGCTATGAAACTCGGTGAAACACTTGGAAGAAGGAAGAATCGAAGAACCATTGAAATCCAAGTCAGAAAAGCATATATACAGAAAAACACAGTGTGACCGGATTATCCGACGCCCCTACCGTCGGACTATCCGACCAAAGTAGCCGAATGATCCGACGTCAGAAAAGTTGTGTCGGACTATTTTTCAGAGTATCCTTCAGAGAAGATGTTTCACAGGGTTGAAAATTCACTTTACGACTGGATAATTCGATGCTGTCAAGTGAACCGTCGGAGCATTAGTCGGAATATTCACCAGAGAGCCTGTTTTCTCGAGATGGAATATATGCTTCAGGGCCAGCTGATCCGACACCTTGTTTGAGGAGCATCGGACTAAGCTTCGGAGTAATGATCAGAGACGCAGTCTTGGAATTCAAATCCATGCTTCAGCACCAGATGATCCGATGCAGCATTCAACTAGCATCGAACTAATTGGTCGGACAAATGACGTCAGCAAATGGTTTAAAATATAACGGCTACCGAGGAGATCACAGTGGGGTCGGATGATCCGACGCCCTGGTTAGAGCACCGTCGAATTATTCGACGCCTACTAACTTTTTCAAGAAAAGTTGGTAACGGCTATTAGGTGATCTCTAGCCTATATAAGGTGGTACCTTGGGTAATTTGAGCTGCCTTTGGACCCCTTGAACACCTGAGGCCACCCTTGTGCTGAGAGAAGACATCCAAATATTGAGATCAACCAAATTCATCAAGAATTCATCCCTTGAGAGAGTTGCAATTGTGCTAGAGCTTAGGGCCGACTTAGTGATGGTCAAGTGAAGGCTTAGGACTTGTTACTCTTGGTTTTTGACGGCACCTAGACGGTCTTGGTGATCGGAGGCTATTGGTGAGCTCTTGGAGTTTGTGGGAGCCCCAAGAAGAAGAATTGTACACGGTGTGAAGCCCACCGTTCCGGAGATGTAGAAGGGGTATTCTTAGTGATCACTTGCTCTTCATGATGCAAGGGAGCTCAACCCTTTGTCGGTGCTCCAACGTGGATTAGGGGGGGAGTGTCAACTCCTCGACATCACGGGAAAAAATCCGGTTGTCTCTTGTCCTTGCTTATTTCATTCTAACATTTACTTATTGTAGTTGTCTTTGCTACTCTTGTTTGCTTGTTTCTCTTCCTAGAGCATGTTCTTGGTAGTGTGCTTACCTTGCCTAGTCTCTTCTTGTTAGTGTGATTCAAACTAGGATGATGGCTATGTTAGTATGCTTACCTACCTAGAATTCTCATGTTAGTGTGCTCTAGATGCTGGGTTTTGAACTATAGGTTTGGGCAACACTAGAAGTAGGTTAAGGACTAATAGAAATCGAAAAAGTCCTAATTCAACCCCCCTTCTTGGGCCACGATCCTTTTAGAACTGTCCATGTCGACCCTGCGGCCTTGAGCAAGGATGTAGTCTTTAGGAGCAAGGCTCCAGCTAGCAAGGTGAATGTCACAGTGGCATCGAGCCCAGTACTGCCATAGTTTCCGCTGCTGCTCACAAAATGGAACACCAGCATCGTGCCTGTGACCACCGTGGCGAGCCACGAAAAGGCACAGATGAGGCACCCTGCCCATGTGTGGATTGCCGGCTACTTGGTGTACAGCTTATCATGGATCAAGGACAGCTGCAGCTCGACCAGCTTGTACAGTGTGTCATTGTTATTATAGTAGGCCTTGATGACTCTGCGATCGTACGAAGACAGACGGACCTTGGCATCCATGAATTGGCCCATGCTGAAATTGAGAAGGTGATGTGCTAGTTTCAAGGCCTCCTCTTCTTGTTCACTACTATCCTATTGCATTGGGGCTCGGGTGGTGTGAGTGTCCCCTCCTGCCGGCGGCGGAGCAAGCAAGCTGATGAGGTGGCCAACTTTTGTTCATGTCCGCTGAGATCCGGAGGACATGGATCCTCTCGGCGAACTTGACGAACCCAATGATAGACATCAAAGCAGCAGCAGCGCTCAGGCGCTGGTTGCTCCCTCCATGCACGGGGATGACATAGAACACCCCCATTGCTTGCACCAGCAGCATCACCAGGTGGCGCTTCCAGAGCCAGTTGTCCTCGAAGGCATACACATGGAGATCCAGGGGTGCCCATGATCAGCTGTTCCATCTTCGATCAAACCTATAAATGGGCCCTCTGCGACCTTGGGTCAAGCATAAACATCATGCCCAAGGTAATTTTTGAACAATTACAGTATCCTGCTCTTTCCCAGACCCATATGTTCATACCGCTTGCAGATTCCACAGTTCGACATCCCGAAGGGATTGTCGAAAACATCTACATACGAATCAAGAACTGCTTCGTCCTTGCCGACTTTGTCAACCTCGACATGGAAGGGGATTTGGGTCTAGATCTTATTCTCGGATGACCCTTCCTAAACAGCGTGAAGGCTAGGATCGATGTCCGAACCGGAGAAATCCAATTCCGCATCGGGGTCAACAATATATTCTTTAAATTTCTCTACAGGAAGGAGTGGAAGTTTGTGATTCAGCAGGCTCACGACAGGAGCCCACTCTGGGGGTGCACCTGAACCCCAACCGGAGGAACCTACGACCACACGATCCAACAAAAAATACATGCAAATAAGATGTGGCGTAAGGTCGCGAGTTCGTCTTCGTCCAATTCTCCAGGACAGGCCGAACAATGGTAACAAAAGCAGGAGAAAGGTTCCGCTCATCAGACTTAAAATGATGAGCCCTTGCCGAAGGTAAATCGGTACGTATCTTATATTTACTTTCCACCATTTTTTGCTTTTCTCGAATTTTCGATTTTTCCGACTGCATATTTGAATTTTTAAAACACCCTTGCATGCTAGAAACTTTTCAAGCACTTTTTCTATTTTCACAAAAATCTAAAAATATTTTCGAGCATTAAAATCCTTTGGAAAATAAATTTGAACATCTTTTGAAGCAAAGTTTGACCAGGCACCCAAAATTTCAAAGTTTATAGCCGTTAGGGAGCCCCTGGGCCCTGGCTGTCAGCCAGTGGGCCCACAGGGGGGCCGGCCGAACCCTAGGGTCGGCTGACCCCTCCTGGCAACGGCTCCCTGCCACCTTTTTCCAATGGCTAGTGGCCGTTGTGTTCAGCTCCTAGCCATTGTGCCCGGCCATTCTCTCTTTAAATAGATGCCGAGGGGTGAGTTTTGAGTTCTCACACTCAACTCTCATTCACTCACTCCCTCTCAAATTCTCTCAAACTTTGCCCTCAGGTTTTTATTGGATTTTTGCTCAAATTTGATTTCAAGAAACCTCTCTCTCTCTCTCATTTCTTTGCTGCAAGAAAAAAAAGAGCAACTCGCGGGTAAGAACATTCATTTCGATTTCACTAACGTAACCCACTTAGAGTTGTACGTGTTTGTTTGTTCCATCATGAAAGGCTTAGGGCGGAAGGTTTTTAGCGCATTCAAGAAGATGATGGGTGGAAGCTCATCACGTTCTTGGGGGTGGGTCAAGCTCGTACACTCCCGAACCTACGCCTATGCCAAACACAATGGACTATGAGGAAGAAGAACAACACGAAGAGATGCAAGCCGAACCGCAAGCTGAGGCCATAGATATTTGACGCAGAAGATGCCCCCTACCTCTACATGCGAGATGATCGTGAACGACAAGGCTATGCCATCCTGAAGAACCGAAGCTTAGTCCACACCCGAGCCTTCGATCCGGAACTCCTCATCAAAACAGGTATGTATGAAGACTTCTCTAATGTTTGACATGCAATTGAATGGGATAACTTCGTTCCCGTTGAGGAGTATGGTTCTCGACTCCTCACCATCCAATTTCTTTGCACTCTTTGGGAGGTGGAAAATGGGGTTTATTTTCGACTTTTTGGGAGAGATTATTTGCTTTCTTGGAAAACTTTTGCCGGCCACCTCGATTTCAACAAACGCTGGCCAATTTTTCTCGAGCAAGCTTGACGCGCTTTTAATCGTCATGAGTTTTGGGGCCAGATTTCGGGTCAAGTTGTCCGTGGCAAGTTTGCACCTCGGTGCAACGATATTCATAATCCGACTCTTCAGTTGATGCACAAGTGGTTAGCCATCACTCTCTTTCCAAGAGATGATGTCCGACCCGTGCGCAACGATGAGTTGCTCATACTATATGCCATGGTTAACAAGATCAAAATCTCCCCCGCGCAAGCTTTGGTTAAGCAATGGCTTTTGAATTTCAAGACGATGGGTCCTATTGAGTGCACTTCTTTGATTACTCGTATCGCTACACGCGTCGGTGCCTTAGAGGGGAATTTCATTTCTTTCATTGAGGGCGACCGCACGTATATCGATGAGGCTTATTTGATCCAACGTTACACACTCAAAAAAGGCTCGGATGACTCTTTGATTTCCTTCTTTTTAGGCTATACGAATGAGATTCCGCTGCCCAATACGGAGTTTTATTTGTATAATTGCCATTCGCTAACCATCCCCCTCGTTCCACGAGAAGGGGGCCATAGGCATAGATCTTCTGGTTTACCTAGCAGGATGACAAGAAGCAGGACCCGAAGGGTGGCAGAACAGACATCACTGCCTCAGCAACCACATCACTCACATCAACATGAGGCCGGTGATTCATCATGGCACAGTGCCAGCACTGAGGAGTGGGCACGGCAGGCACCAGGCCGCCGGTCCACCAATTCCAGATCCAGCAGAGCCCCGAACCTCATTAGACGGACGACCTCGTCCCGAGGTTTCGGCGCCATCACCCAGCAGTGTAACACCCTAATTTAATTTTCCGATTTAATAATAAATTTAATAGGTTTATTTAAATTTTCTAAGGATTATTGTGTTAGTCTTGCATTTAATCTAATTTTTGTTCCTTAAGTAATTAAAATTTTATCATAGGTCTACTTTTAATGTTGCATTCATGCTAGTGCATTTATTTTACTTGTTTGAGTGTTTGAGTTGAATTCAAATTCAACATTGAATTCAACTAGTTTGGTTGAGAATGAATAGGAATTATAATTAGAGTTAGAAAGGAAAAGAAATAGAAGAAGAAAAAGGAAAGGAAGCCCAAAACCCTCAACCCAAGTCATCCCAGCCCTCCTCAGCCCACTCTCACGCGGAACCCGAGCTCACGGCCCAGTCCGGCCCATGGCCAGTTCCCTCTCCCGGCCGGCCCATCCCTCCTCTTTTCCCTTTCCGCGGCCTCGAAGCCCATCTCGCCTCCCTTTCCCGGGCCTGCTCCCAGCTTCACAGAACACGGGCCACGCCCCGCGTCGCACGCGGCCCAGCACCCCATTTCCCCTCAGCGCTCCGCTCGGCCGCGTCAACACCGAACCGCAGGCCCACCCGCCAGCACGACCGCGTCGCCCCTCTCCCGTTGACCCGGGGGACCCACGCCGTCAGCTCCGTCTTCCCCGCAGAGCCGCTGCTCCGCCCCGCAAGTCCCGCTCATGCGCGCAACCAAATCCCGGACTTCTCACCGGTTCCTTCCTAGGCACGCCTACCCAAGATGCCCAGGCCTTCTTTAAACACACCCGCGACCCCCTGCGTCCTATCCACCACGCGCTAGCCACCAGCAAACCCTAGCCGCCGCCTCCCTTCGTTCCGCAGTGCAGAGGAGCTGCGCCGCCGCGGCCACGCTGCCACGCTGCATCCCAGGCCTTGCAACCCACCACCGCAGCTTCGCCTCGGGCCCTGGAACGACCCCGCGCCCGCCATCCATGAGCTCTACCCGCGCAGCGCCAGGAATCACGCCGGATCCCAACTCAGGTGAGAACGGCCGCCGTCGAAATTCCTCACCACCGGTGCTGATCATGTCTCCCTGGCCCCTAGGCCACCTACACGGGACCCGCACGGACCTCGTCGGCTAGTCAGCAGGCCCAGAGGACCACCGCATCAACCCGTCTCCGACCCCGTCAGAGCGCCGCCGCCCGAACCTCACCGACGACCATGCCGCGCGGCATCTCCAACCCGAACCATACCCCGGTGAGCACCAGCACGGTCGCCTCTATCATTTGCGCTAGCTTGTAGTCCTTGTCACGCGCCCTAGGTCCTAGAACACCACACGCCAGCGAGCGCCACCGTGCCAAGCCGCCCCTGCCGCCGCGCACGCCATCCCGGGCTCTGTTTCCCCGACCTGAGCGCACAGGTGGATCACGCCTGCGGTGTTGTAACACCTGGTTTATAAAAGAACATAAACCGAGCAATCATATACGTGCCAGGATCAAGTCACACGTATATACAACAGAATGAACAGTATATCACAGCACATATCATGTAAAAAGATATAATAAAGCGAATACGAATGTTATTTATTACATTAATGACAAAATGTCTGATACAGCGGAAGCGAAGTACAAATACGATAAAAACTCTCCGAAGCTGAGCAGGGCGCCACAGGGACATCGACTGGGAGACGAACGCCTAGAAGTCCTCGTAGTCCTGGTAGCGCTGAGCGAACTCCCTCGTGTCGGCAGGATCTGAGCAGCAGTAGCGTAGCCAAGAGGAAAAAAAGTAGAGAAGAGGCAAGAGTGAGTACACAACAAGTATAACACAAACTATGAGGCTCTAACGTTGGCTGACTCAACTGCATTAGCTTTTAAGTGTTGGCAAAATTTTATTAAAGCTATTTACTACGAGTTGATGATTTACCATTAACCCAGTTACATAGTAATTAGTCATATTTACTCATGATACTACTGAGAACCAAACCGAACCAAGCCACGAAGGTAACCCCGAGAGGCACCTCCCTCGTCGGAAGGAGATAACCCCACTAATCAAAAGGAGGATCTGGGCCGCTCATAACCATGAGCACGGCTAGTATATGTAACACCCTAATTTAAATTTCAGTATTTATTAATAAATTTAATTGACTTTATTTAATTTTCTAAGGTTTATTGTGTTTAGTTGGCATTTAATCTAAATTTTGTTCCTTAATTAATTAAAATTTATCATAGGTTTAAATTTTTGTTGCATTCATGCTGGTGCATAATTTGATTTGAGTGTGGTTTGAATTCAAATTCAAATTTGAATTCAAACTTTGTTTGAATTAGATTTAGGAAGAGGGAAATAGAAAAGGGATCAAACCAAACCCAGCACAGTCAGCCCACCAGGCCCCCTCGGCCCGCGCACGGCCCACTCCCTCAGCCCGCACCTCCCTCTTCTCACTCTGGGCCCGCTCCCACCCCACGGCCCAGGTCCCCCTCTCTCCTTTGGCCCAGCCTCGCAGCCCGGCTCTTCCCCACGCCGGCCCAGACCGCCCCGCTCTCCCGCTCCGCTCACGGGCCGCTCTCACCCACCTGCGCGCCCGACCCCACCTGTCGGCTCCGCCTTCCCCGTCGCGCCGCGCAGCAACGCACTCCCGTGATCTCCGGCCGAGATCCCCGGCGAGCCCCGCGCCCGAATCCCGCCCGAGATCCCTGGTTTCCCCTTCTTAAACCCAGCCGCACCCCCCTGCGCCGCCATCCCACCCCGCAGCGCAGCCCAAACCTTAGCCTAGCGCCGCCACGACGTCGGATCCACGCCGGTGAGCCCCTGTTTCGCCTCAATTCATCACCTCCGGTGATCACCGGACTAATTCGGCTTTGGACCGCCCTCACAGGACCCGCACGGACCCCCTCCGGCAGACCCAGCGCCTGGAGCACCCCCTTACCAGCCCCGCCACCGAGCTCGGCGCCGACCCGCCGCTTGGCCACCGCCGACGATCTCCCTGCACGGTCTCCCCGTCCGAATCCCAGCATTGGTAAGCGCCTCTAAGTCTCCGCGTTTCTTTTGCGCTAGATTTCGGGAGCTGTAGCCCACCCTGGGGGCCCGAACATCGCACGCCGGCGAGTTCCCGGCGCCCAGGTCCGCCCGCACCTCAGTCTCGCCATGGCGAGGTCGCTGCAGTGCGCCATAACCCCACACCGGTCTTGCCTAGTCACGCCTTGGTCACGTGCACACTCACTGACCCGAGTTTGAGCCCAGCAGGGTGCAACCGCGCGTGCGCCGGCGAGCGCCGCCGCACAAAGCCACCGCAGCAGTCGCACCCAACCCTCCAAGCCTCCCCGAACCCCACCAACGCCCCTGGTGAATCGCGCATGGCCTAGCGAACCTTCCCGGTCCGAGAGCTGGTTGATTTGACCCCGGGAAGGCCGATTTCGGCCTACTCCGGTGAGGCGCCGCCGCGGGGGCTTCTGCTCCGGCGAGCCGTTCCGCCGTCGCGCGCCAAGAGCCCCTTCGTCCGTCCGATCCGAAGCCTAGGGCCCAGATTAGATCGTGGTCCACCCTGATCTGATCCGTCAGATCCAGATCCAACGGCCGAGGATCGCGCGTACCGGTTCGCCCCGCACTTTTGCTAAAGAACCCCTGAAGTTTTCTACAATCAACCCGCGCTCCATAGCCTTTGAAAAATAATTACAGTTTAGTCCCGTTTTTAGCACAAAACCCCCTGAGCTTCTTTAAAATGGAACCCGCAGTCCAGCCCTGACCTTTTTGCGCGCTAGACCCTGGAACTAATGTTTATTTACATTCTAGCCCTCGGTTTTAGCAGAAAAGCCCCTGGAATCCTGTTTTTCTTACAAATAAGCCCCTGAACCTTGTTTTTAGCCTAGAATACGCGTTTTAGCTCCGTTTTTAGCGTTCTTTATATCCACGCGATCGTTGTAACGCGTAGAATAGTTCTAGAGTAGTTTTGTGCGCTGTTTTTATGTATTGATGTATTGTTTCTTAGTTTTTGTTAGTGTTTGTTTGTATGCTTATTTTCGTGCATTGTTTTGGCCATGTGTTCGTGAGTAGACGTTGATCCTTCTGAGGAGCCCCAGTACCAGTACCCGGAGCAGCCGTCTTCGGAGCAGTTTGAGCAGCAGCAGGAGCAGTACGAGGAAGGCAAGTGTAACATGAACAACCTATCACTTTTAATTACAATTTCATACTGCATTTTAATACTGTATGCCTATAAGGACTTTCCTAGCCACTTTATATCCTTTATATATACCTTTGGGTTGCATTTTGGTTAGTTGTGCTAGGTTGCTGCGCTATAACACACTTTGGTCCTTTTTAATTAATTTGATTAATGGTTTACTTGAATTTAATTCTGAGAGTGGCACTCTGTGTGGCTTGAGTGGCTCACTTCTCGTTAAAAGATGTTTTTTTAGAAACATGGTTTAGGGGGCCAGCACGGTGCTTACTGCCTGGTTGGCCACTCTCCATAAGGACCGGTTCATAGAGCGACAACCTGGGACAACAGCGCTACCACAAGGCTAGAATGGGATAGACTTGGCGTAATAACTAGATCTTTTTGGTTTGGAGTAACTTACCTGCGGGGCAAGAGTAGTAAGCTTCAATGGTCCCTGCTCCTCCGGCTTGGTCTGTGCTACGTGCTTGTACCCCTGGAGGTGGGCCCCATCGTCGCCGACCTAACTCTCGCGGTTACGCCTTACCAACGAGATTCTTTCTAAAGGCCTCGTAGTGAGTCGCTGGCCATCTCACCTAAGGAAGTGTGATGAACAACTGGCGTAGCTCACGACTTGTGGGTAAAGATGTGCAACCTCTGCAGAGTGTAAAACTGGTATACTAGCCGTGCTCACGGTTATGAGCGGCCCAGATCCTCCTTTTGATTAGTGAAGTTATCTCCTTCCGACGAGGGAGGTGCTTCTCGGGGTTTACCTTGGTGGCTTGGTTTTGGTTTGGTTTCTCATTAGTGATATGATTAAACTTGATTAATTACTATGTAACTGGGTTAATGGTAATTCATCAACTCGTAGTAAATAGCTTTAATAAAATTTTGCCAACACTTAAAAGCTAATGCAGTTGAGTCAGCCAGCCTAGAGCCTCATAGTTTGTGTTATACTTGTTGAGTACAAGTTGTGTACTCACCCTTGCCTCTTCTCTACTTTTTCCTCTTGGCTACGCTACTGCTGCTCAGTTCCTGCCGACGCGAGGGAGTTCGCTCAGCGCTACCAGGACTACGAGGACTTCTAGGTGCTTCGTCTCCCAGTCGACGTCCCTGTGGCGCCCTGCTTCAGCTTCGGAGAGCTTTTTCGTATTTTGTACTTCGCTTCCGCTGTATCAGACATTTTTTGTCATTATTGTAATAAATAACATTCGTATTTCGATTTATTATATCTTTTTACGTGATATGTGCTATGATATACTGTTCATTCTGTTGTATATACGTGTGACTTGATCCTGGCACGTATATGATTGCTCGGTTTATGTTCTTTTATAAACCGGGTGTTACAGAGTGGTATCAGAGCCATATCGACTGTAGGACGAAGCCTAGATAGAACTGGTCGAGTTTTAGGACTTCTTCTCACCAATCCTTGTCTGCTGAAACTATTTTACTATTATACCCCTTGACTTCTTTGACTTTTTACCCTTCTTGCCTTGATTTCTCTCTCTGAAGAATAGTTTCGTAGATTTTGGCCTGAATCAGTCATCTGACCACCATGAGCATAGCTAGGTGACCTTTTTAATAATAATACGATAGCACGTTCTGCGACGTGTTGTGTTAGTCGAGTCTTTTGCTAAACTCGGCTAAGTCGTGAAAATTGTCTGCTTGTTATTATGCTACATGTTTGATTTGGATCTTTGAATGATTGCATAGCTTAGTAGTTTAAATTTGCTTAAAGAAAATCACTCAGATGTTAAAGTTAACTAATTAATAAAATGAGTTAGATCGTTGGGGGTAAAACAGTCAACTCTATCCTGTCTACTTTATCATGGCTGAGTCTTTTTCCGCAAAGAGTTATCAAATCCGTCTGAATTTATTCCTGCAATATCCTTACTCGTGAAATCTTTTGGTCAAATCAGATGGTGAACACCAGGAGCACCGGTTCAGGTTCTGGCCAGCAGCAGGGTCAGAACAACCAGGGTACTGGGATCCCGATGCCGCCGCCTTTGACTCCGGAGCAGTACTTCCAGCTCCAGATGCAGATGATGGCTACCCTGAACAACACCGTTCAGGCTCTTCAGCACGCTCACACTCAGCCTCCGCCTCCTCCACCGCCGCAGCCTCGCGACAGGCGTGCTGAGTTCCTGAGGGGTCACCCGCCGACGTTCTCTCACACGTCCGACCCTCTTCAGGCCGACGACTGGCTCCGTGCAGTGGAGCGTCAGCTGGACATCGCGCAGTGCGATGACCGTGAGCGCGTCTTGTACGCAGCAGGACAGCTGCGAGGGGCAGCCTTGGACTGGTGGGAGTCCCACCCAGTTCACGACCGCGAGGCTCTCACCTGGCTCCAGTTCAGGGAGCGCTTCCGCAGCCACAACGTCCCCGCGGGCGTTATGAAGATGAAACAGAAGGAGTTCCTTGCACTAAAGCAGGTAATCTTGAGTATAATCATTCAGCGTTTTCTTTTGAGCTAATGCCCCTTGTTCTATCCTTATGAATCTTGAGTTAATCTTCCGATATCTATCTGTCTTTGTGAATTCAGGGGACTATGTCAGTCACGGAGTATCGTGATCGTTTTCTTCAGCTGGCACGCTACGCCCCTGCCGAGGTTGCGGATGACCGCAAGAAGCAGGAGCACTTCATGGAGGGTCTTGAGGACTACCTCCAGTACGCGCTGCTCAACCTCCGCTTCGACGACTTCAACCATCTGGTTGACAGTGCGCTCAACACTGAGCGTAAGCACCTGGAGATGGAGGACAAGAAGAGGAAGATTGTCCCCGTTGCTTCCGGCAGCAACACTCGTCCTCGACTCCAGCAGCCCCAGCAGTACCAGCCTCAGTACCGGCCTCCTCAGCAGTACCAGCAGAGGCCACCGCAGCAGTACCTGCCTCGACAGCAGCAGGCAGGTCAGGGCCCGAGGTTACCAGCACCTCCGGCTCGCGCTCCACCAGCTCCACCGGCACCGCAGGCTCCACGTCCGGCAGCTCCTACTGGACAGCAGGCTCAGGGACCTCCTCGCACCTGCTTTCACTGCGGCCAGCCGGGGCACTACGCCAACGCTTGCCCCCGGAAGGCGCAGGCGGGACAGCAGGGGCGCCCAGCTCAGCCCAGGGCGCCAGCACAGGGCAGGGTGAACCACGTGACGGCCGAGTCAGCGGCCGAGGCTCCCAACGTGGTTATTGGTACGTTCATGGTTAATTCATATCCAGCTACAGTGCTTTTTGATACTGGTGCTACGCATTCCTTCATTACTCAGTCTTTTGTCGAGCATCATGGTATTCATACTAGCACATTAAAGAGGTGCCTGTTAGTATCTTCACCGGGAGGACAGTTGAGGTCTCACACTTACTGCCCGAGAGTCAGTGTTTCTTTGAGGGGAGTAGAGTTTTGTACTGATCTGATGGTGCTAGACACCAAGGGCATTGATGTCATTCTGGGAATGGAGACTCTGGCCAAATGGGGAGTTCGTATAGATTGTGCTCAGAGGACAGTCTTGTTATCAGCTTCCAGTGGCCAAGAGGTTGTTATCAGTGCAGTAGAGCCTTCGGGATTTCTTCATCAGATGGAGGCTAGACCCACGGACGGTATTCGCGTGGTGTCTGAATTCCCGGATGTCTTTCCGGATGATCTGCCAGGTATGCCGCCTGAACGCGCCATTGAGTTTTGTATTGATCTCTTGCCTGGCACAGCTCCTATTGCAAAGCGGCCCTACCGTATGGCACCTATAGAGCATGAAGAAGTTAAGAAGACTATTGATGAGTTGCTAGCCAAGGGCTATATCCGTCGCAGCTTCTCTCCTTGGGCTTTTCCATTGCTGCTAGTAGATAAGAAGGATGGCTCGAAGAGGATGTGTGTGGATTATCGTGAGCTGAATGCAGTCACTATCAAGAACAAGCATCCACTGCCCCGTATTGAGGATCTCTTCGATTTGCTTCGAGGTGCTCGTATATTCTCGAAGATTGATCTTCGTTCGGGCTATTTTCAGCTGAGGATCCGTCCTGGGGATATTCCGAAGACGGCATTCACCTGCAAGTACGGGCTATATGAGTATACGGTCATGTCCTTCGGCTTGACTAATGCCCCGGCTTTCTTCATGCATCTGATGAACATGGTCTTCATGGATTATCTGGATGTTTTCGTGGTGATCTTTATTGATGATATTCTGATCTTCTCCAAGACAGAGGAAGAGCATGAAGAGCATCTGAGGCTCGTGTTGCAGAGATTGAGAGAGCATCAGCTGTATGCCAAGTTCAGCAAGTGCGAGTTCTGGATTGACGAGGTTCCATTCCTCGGTCATGTTATCTCTCAGGGAGGCATTGCTGTTGATCCAAGCAAGGTGAAGGATGTACTCGAGTGGGAGACACCGCAGACAGTGAAGGAAGTCAGATCTTTCTTGGGCTTAGCAGGATATTATCGGAGGTTCATCGAGAATTTCTCCAAGATCGCGAAGCCTTTGACTTCTTTGCTGGAGAAGAATGTGGCTTTCGTATGGACTGATGAGCGTCAGATGGCCTTTGATGAGCTGAAGAAAAGGTTGACTACGGCGCCAGTCCTGACTCTGCCAGACCAGACGAAGAGGTTCACGGTGTATTGTGATGCTTCGAAGGATGGTCTTGGGTGTGTTCTGATGCAGGAGGGCAGAGTGATAGCTTATGCTTCACGGCAGCTACGCCGGCATGAGCTGAATTATCCTACTCATGATCTTGAGTTAGCCGCAGTTGTGCATGCTCTGAAGATCTGGAGGCATTACTTGTATGGGCTGCGGTGTGATATCTACACTGACCACAAGAGCCTCAAGTACATTTTCACGCAGAATGAGCTGAACATGCGGCAGAGAAGATGGCTAGAGTTGGTCAAGGATTATGATCTGGAGATTCACTATCATCCGGGCAAGGCCAATGTTGTAGCAGATGCTCTGAGCAGAAGAAGTTATGTCAACATGGCCGTGGCTTTCCAGATGCCTCCAGAGTTATGTGAGGAGTTTGAGCAGTTGAGTCTGGGCTTCTTGCATCATACCTCCAGTGCAGCATTTGAGGCAGTACCGACTCTAGAGTCAGAGATCAGGCAGCATCAGAAAGATGATGAGAAGCTGCAGGAGATTCGTGAGTTGCTCAAGAAGGGCAAGGCTCCTCATTTCAGAGAGGATGATCAGGGTACTTTGTGGTACAAGAACCGGATCTGCGTGCCTGATGTGCATGATCTTCGGAAGTTAATTCTGAGTGAGGCCCATGATACAGCATACTCTATTCATCCGGGCAGCACGAAGATGTATTATGATCTGAAGGAACGTTTCTGGTGGTATGGGATGAAGCGTTCAGTGGCAGAGTACGTGGCTATTTGTGACACCTGTCAGCGTGTCAAGGCTGAGCACCAGAGGCCAGCAGGTCTGTTACAGCCGCTGAAGATTCCAGAGTGGAAATGGGAGGAAATCACTATGGACTTCATTGTTGGATTGCCTCGTACTCAGAAAGGGTACAACTCCATTTGGGTAGTAGTGGATCGTCTGACGAAGGTTGCTCACTTCATTCCAGTGAACACTACTTACTCCGGTGCTAGACTTGCAGAGTTGTACATCTCTCGGATTGTCTGCTTGCATGGTGTGCCCAAGAAGATTATATCTGACAGAGGGTCTCAGTTCACTTCTCGGTTCTGGGAGCAGCTCCATGATTCGTTGGATACGAAGCTGCGTTTCAGTACGGCTTATCACCCTCAGACAGATGGGCAGACAGAGAGAACCAACCAAGTGTTGGAGGATATGCTGAGAGCCTGTGCTATTCAGTATGGTACTAGTTGGGATAAGTGCCTGTCATTTGCTGAGTTCTCATATAACAACAGCTATCAGGCCAGTCTAAAGAAGTCTCCCTTCGAGGCATTGTATGGCAGAAAGTGCAGGACTCCTCTCTATTGGGATCAGATTGGTGAAAAGCAGCTCTTCGGCCCTGAGATCATAGATGATGCAGAGCAGATGGTTCAGGCCGTGCGAGAGAATCTGAGGATTGCACAGAGCAGACAGAAGAGCTATGCTGATGGCAAACGGAGAGACCTGACTTTCAGTGTTGGTGATTATGTGTACTTGAAGGTGTCTCCGATGAGAGGAATCCGCAGATTTAATGTCAAAGGGAAGTTAGCACCTCGATATGTGGGGCCATTCAAGGTGCTAGAGCGGAAAGGCGAAGTTGCTTATCACCTGGAGTTACCTCTCAGTCTCTCAGGAGTTCATGATGTCTTTCATATATCTCAGCTGAAGAGGTGTTTGCGAGTACCCGAGGAGCAGGCACCCCAGGATGGAGTCGATGTCCAGGAGGATCTGACTTATATTGAGCATCCGGTGAAGATTTTGGAAACATCAGAGAGGGTTACTCGGAACAAGCGCATCAAGATGTGCAGAGTTCAGTGGAGTCATCACAGTGAAGCTGAGGCTACTTGGGAGCGAGAAGAGGAGTTGAAGAAGACATATCCAGATCTCTTTGCTAGCCAGCCCAGCTAAATCTCGGGGACGAGATTTCTTTAAGGGGGTAGGGTCTGTAACACCCTAATTTAAATTTCAGTATTTATTAATAAATTTAATTGACTTTATTTAATTTTCTAAGGTTTATTGTGTTTAGTTGGCATTTAATCTAAATTTTGTTCCTTAATTAATTAAAATTTATCATAGGTTTAAATTTTTGTTGCATTCATGCTGGTGCATAATTTGATTTGAGTGTGGTTTGAATTCAAATTCAAATTTGAATTCAAACTTTGTTTGAATTAGATTTAGGAAGAGGGAAATAGAAAAGGGATCAAACCAAACCCAGCACAGTCAGCCCACCAGGCCCCCTCGGCCCGCGCACGGCCCACTCCCTCAGCCCGCACCTCCCTCTTCTCACTCTGGGCCCGCTCCCACCCCACGGCCCAGGTCCCCCTCTCTCCTTTGGCCCAGCCTCGCAGCCCGGCTCTTCCCCACGCCGGCCCAGACCGCCCCGCTCTCCCGCTCCGCTCACGGGCCGCTCTCACCCACCTGCGCGCCCGACCCCACCTGTCGGCTCCGCCTTCCCCGTCGCGCCGCGCAGCAACGCACTCCCGTGATCTCCGGCCGAGATCCCCGGCGAGCCCCGCGCCCGAATCCCGCCCGAGATCCCTGGTTTCCCCTTCTTAAACCCAGCCGCACCCCCCTGCGCCGCCATCCCACCCCGCAGCGCAGCCCAAACCTTAGCCTAGCGCCGCCACGACGACGGATCCACGCCGGTGAGCCCCTGTTTCGCCTCAATTCATCACCTCCGGTGATCACCGGACTAATTCGGCTTTGGACCGCCCTCACAGGACCCGCACGGACCCCCTCCGGCAGACCCAGCGCCTGGAGCACCCCCTTACCAGCCCCGCCACCGAGCTCGGCGCCGACCCGCCGCTTGGCCACCGCCGACGATCTCCCTGCACGGTCTCCCCGTCCGAATCCCAGCATTGGTAAGCGCCTCTAAGTCTCCGCGTTTCTTTTGCGCTAGATTTCGGGAGCTGTAGCCCACCCTGGGGGCCCGAACATCGCACGCCGGCGAGTTCCCGGCGCCCAGGTCCGCCCGCACCTCAGTCTCGCCATGGCGAGGTCGCTGCAGTGCGCCATAACCCCACACCGGTCTTGCCTAGTCACGCCTTGGTCACGTGCACACTCACTGACCCGAGTTTGAGCCCAGCAGGGTGCAACCGCGCGTGCGCCGGCGAGCGCCGCCGCACAAAGCCACCGCAGCGGTCGCACCCAACCCTCCAAGCCTCCCCGAACCCCACCAACGCCCCTGGTGAATCACGCATGGCCTAGCGAACCTTCCCGATCCGAGAGCTGGTTGATTTGACCCCGGGAAGGCCGATTTCGGCCTACTCCGGTGAGGCGCCGCCGCGGGGGCTTCTGCTCCGGCGAGCCGTTCCGCCGTCGCGCGCCAAGAGCCCCTTCGTCCGTCCGATCCGAAGCCTAGGGCCCAGATTAGATCGTGGTCCACCCTGATCTAATCCGTCAGATCCAGATCCAACGGCCGAGGATCGCGCGTACCGGTTCGCCCCACACTTTTGCTAAAGAACCCCTGAAGTTTTCTACAATCAACCCGCGCTCCATAGCCTTTGAAAAATAATTACAGTTTAGTCCCATTTTTAGCACAAAACCCCCTGAGCTTCTTTAAAATGGAACCCGCAGTCCAGCCCTGACCTTTTTGCGCGCTAGACCCTGGAACTAATGTTTATTTACATTCTAGCCCTCGGTTTTAGCAGAAAAGCCCCTGGAATCCTGTTTTTCTTACAAATAAGCCCCTGAACCTTGTTTTTAGCCTAGAATACGCGTTTTAGCTCCGTTTTTAGCGTTCTTTATATCCACGCGATCGTTGTAACGCGTAGAATAGTTCTAGAGTAGTTTTGTGCGCTGTTTTTATGTATTGATGTATTGTTTCTTAGTTTTTGTTAGTGTTTGTTTGTATGCTTATTTTCGTGCATTGTTTTGGCCATGTGTTCATGAGTAGACGTTGATCCTTCTGAGGAGCCCCAGTACCAGTACCCGGAGCAGCCGTCTTCGGAGCAGTTTGAGCAGCAGCAGGAGCAGTATGAGGAAGGCAAGTGTAACATGAACAACCTATCACTTTTAATTACAATTTCATACTGCATTTTAATACTGTATGCCTATAAGGACTTTCCTAGCCACTTTATATCCTTTATATATACCTTTGGGTTGCATTTTGGTTAGTTGTGCTAGGTTGCTACGCTATAACACACTTTGGTCCTTTTTAATTAATTTGATTAATGGTTTACTTGAATTTAATTCTGAGAGTGGCACTCTGTGTGGCTTGAGTGGCTCACTTCTCGTTAAAAGATGTTTTTTTAGAAACATGGTTTAGGGGGCCAGCACGGTGCTTACTGCCTGGTTGGCCACTCTCCATAAGGACCGGTTCATAGAGCGACAACCTGGGACAACAGCGCTACCACAAGGCTAGAATGGGATAGACTTGGCGTAATAACTAGATCTTTTTGGTTTGGAGTAACTTACCTGCGGGGCAAGAGTAGTAAGCTTCAATGGTCCCTGCTCCTCCGGCTTGGTCTGTGCTACGTGCTTGTACCCCTGGAGGTGGGCCCCATCGTCGCCGACCTAACTCTCGCGGTTACGCCTTACCAACGAGATTCTTTCTAAAGGCCTCGTAGTGAGTCGCTGGCCATCTCACCTAAGGAAGTGTGATGAACAACTGGCGTAGCTCACGACTTGTGGGTAAAGATGTGCAACCTCTGCAGAGTGTAAAACTGGTATACTAGCCGTGCTCACGGTTATGAGCGGCCCAGATCCTCCTTTTGATTAGTGAAGTTATCTCCTTCCGACGAGGGAGGTGCTTCTCGGGGTTTACCTTGGTGGCTTGGTTTTGGTTTGGTTTCTCATTAGTGATATGATTAAACTTGATTAATTACTATGTAACTGGGTTAATGGTAATTCATCAACTCGTAGTAAATAGCTTTAATAAAATTTTGCCAACACTTAAAAGCTAATGCAGTTGAGTCAGCCAGCCTAGAGCCTCATAGTTTGTGTTATACTTGTTGAGTACAAGTTGTGTACTCACCCTTGCCTCTTCTCTACTTTTTCCTCTTGGCTACGCTACTGCTGCTCAGTTCCTGCCGACGCGAGGGAGTTCGCTCAGCGCTACCAGGACTACGAGGACTTCTAGGTGCTTCGTCTCCCAGTCGACGTCCCTGTGGCGCCCTGCTTCAGCTTCGGAGAGCTTTTTCGTATTTTGTACTTCGCTTCCGCTGTATCAGACATTTTTTGTCATTATTGTAATAAATAACATTCGTATTTCGATTTATTATATCTTTTTACGTGATATGTGCTATGATATACTGTTCATTCTGTTGTATATACGTGTGACTTGATCCTGGCACGTATATGATTGCTCGGTTTATGTTCTTTTATAAACCGGGTGTTACAGTATACCAGTTTTACACTCTGCAGAGGTTGCACATCTTTACCCACAAGTCGTGAGATACGCTAGAGGTTCATCACACTTCCTTAGGTGAGATGACTAGTGACTCACTACAAGGCCGTTACAAAGAATCTCGTTGGTAAGGCGTAACCGCGAGAGTTAGGTCAGCGATGATGGGGCCCACCTCCAGGGGTACAAGCACAGGTGCGCAAACCAAGCACAGACCAGTCGGAGGAGCAGGGACCATTGAAACTTACTACTCTTGCCCCGCAGGTAAGTTACTCCAAACCAAAAAGACCTAATTAGTAAGCCAAGTCTATCCCATTCTAGCCTTGTGGTAGCGCTGTTGTCCCAGGTTGTCGCTCTATGAACCGGTCCTTATGGAGAGTGGCCAACCAAGCACTAAGCACCGTGCTGGCCCCCTAAACCATGTTTCTAACAAAAACCAATTTTAACGAGAAGTGAGCCACCCAAGCCACACAGAGTGCCACTCTCAGAATTAAATTCAAGTAAACCATTAATCAAATTAATTAAAAAGGACCAGAATGTGTTATAGCGTAGCAACCTAGCACATCTAACCAAAATGCAACCCAAAGGTATATATAAAGGATATAAAGTGGCTAGGAAAGTCCTTATAGGCATACAATATTAAATGCAGTATGAAATTGTATTTAAAGATGATAGGTTGTTCATGTTACACTTGCCTTCCTCGTATTGCTCTAGCTGCTGCTCAAACTGCTCCGATGATGGCTGCTCCGGGTACTGCTACTGGGGCTCCTCAGATGGATCAACGTCTACTCACGAACACATGGCCAAAACAATGCACAATAATAAGCATACAAGCAAATACTAATAAAAACTAAGAAACAGTACATCAATACATAAAAACAGCACACTAAACTAGTCTAAAACTATTCTACGAGTTACAACGATCGCGTGGACATAAAGAACGCCTAAAACGGAGCTAAAACACATTTTCTGGGCTAAAAACAAGGTTCAGGGACTAAACTGCAAGAAATCTAAGGTTTCAGGGGCTCTTCTGCAAAAACCTAGGGCCTAAATGTAATTAACCATTAAATATAAGGGCTAATGTGCAAAAACACAGGGCCTGGACTGCGGGTACTATTTCTAAAGAGCTCAGGGGGCTACGTGTTAAAAACAGGCCTAAACTGTAATTAATTTTGAAAAGGGCTGGATCGCGGGTTGATTATCAGAAAGCTGGGGGGCTCTTATGCAAAACTTGCAGGCGAAGGGGTACGTTCAGATCTGGGCCGTCAGATCCAGATCTGGTGGCTAGGATCAGAGGGGGTTGCCGTTCTAATCAGGGCCGTTCGTTCTGGAACCAGTGGTCAGGAGGGCTTGGGCGCGTTGAGCGGCGGCGGAACTCGCCGGCAACGGGTTCCCGCGGCGGCGCAGCGCCGGAGAAAGCCGAATCTGGCCTTCCCGTGGCTGATTCGGGCCGCGGCTGGGCTCTGGAGCATGCCCGTGGCATGAGTAAGCCACTGGGGCACTTGGCGGGGCACTGCGGGGTACGGGGAGGGGCGCGCGGTGGTGGGGGCGGCTCGGCGCAACAGAGCTCGCCGGCGTGCGATGTCCGGCCGCAGAGGTGGGCCACGTGCCTAGGAAACAGGTGCGCAAGGTCGAGGGGGCTGGGGAGATTCTCACCGGGGCTCGAAGTTGAGCTGTGCTGACGTGCAGGGCCGGCGATGGCGGCGGCGACGGAGTGGAGTTCGCGGAGAAGGGTGCTGCAGAGGTCGAGGTCGGCGACGGTGAGCTCGGAGGTGTTCCTGGCCTCCGGGCAGAGCTAATACGCGGCTTGTCCGGGGCTCCGGGGTAGCGGGGCGGCGTGGCCGCGGCGGAGCAGAGGCGCGGCACGGCGGGGGTGAGCGGCGCAGGGCGGCGCTGGATCTCGGCTGCGGGATGGGAGAGGCGCAGGGGGGTCGTGGGGTTTAAAGGAGGGGCGCCGTAGATCACGCGTCCATGCCCCGGATAGGAAGGCTGGCGAGATCACCGGGCCGGGGATCGCGCCTAGACGTTGCGTGGCCGGGAGAGGTGGGGGAGACGGAGCTGGCGGGTGGGCCAGGGCTATCAGTGGGGCGCGCGGTGCGCTGGCAGGTGGGATCGGCCGGGGTGCGTCGCGGAGCGGGAGTGGCGCTGGTGTGCGGGCCCGGGAGCACAGCGAGTGTGCGACACGCGTGAGGGAGAGCGGGCCGAGCGTGCGGTGAGAGGGAGCGGGGGCTGCGGAAGCCGGCCGGCGCGAATTGGGCCTGAGGTGTGGGCCGTGCGGGTTTCGGCGTGGGAGCGGGCCGAAGGGGAGGAGGGTGCTGCGCGCTGGCGTGCGGGTGGGAGCGGGCCAAGCGCGCATGCGGGCTGCGTGTGGCATGAGGCGAGTCTGCCAGGTGGGCTCGGGTGCGCAGCGGGAATGCGACACGCGAGCGGCTGAGGGAAGGGCGCGATGCGACCGCTGCTGTTTTGCGCCGACAGGTAGGGCACATGGGGCAGAGGGTGCGCGCGTACGCGGGCTGAAGAGGGAAGGCGCTACGTGCTGGGGAGCACGGACGCTGAGGTGCGGGGCTGAGCGGAGCGGGGGCGTTGGGCCGGGCTGTTGGGCTGTCCGGAAAGGAAAAAGGGGAGCGGGCTGGGAAGGGAGCAGACCGGGCTGCAAGAGAAAGATGGAGTAGCTGGGCCCGCGTGGAAGCGTTCTGGGCCGGCCAAGGAAAGGATGAGGAGGCCGGGTTGGGCTGCTAGCTGGGTTTTGGGTTGGTTTGGGTCTTCTGTTTTCTCCTTCTCTTTTCTATTTCTAACTCAAACAAACAAAGTTTGAATTCAAATACAAATTTGAATCCAAACCACACTCAAACAAATAAAACAATGCACCAGCATGAATGCAGCAAACATTTTAACCATAAGATAAATTTTAATTACTTATGGAACAGAAATTAGATTAAATGCAAGACTAAGCAAATAAATTCCTAGAAAAAAAAACAAAGCCAATTAAATTTATTATTAACTAGGAAAATTAAGTTAGGGTGTTACAGGTGTAGATCGCGCCAGGCCCAAATCCCGGTCGAATTGACCCTGGAGCGCCAGTCTTGGCCATGTCCGGCGGATTTTCCCCACGCACCGCCGCGAGTCTGGTCGCCGGCGGTAGCGCGCCGCCGATCCCCGTGCCTTTTTCACCTGAACCGTTGGATCGGTAGCCAACGCCCACGATTAGAACTAAAGTCGATCAGATTTGAGTCACCAGATCGTGAATCAATGGCTGAGATCTAAACGTACCGGTTCGGCCTTGGATTTTTTCTAAAGAGCCCTCGGCCTTTTTCTGATTCAACCCGCAGTCCAACCTTAGTCAAAAATAATTACAGATAGGTCCTGTTTTCAATGTTTAGGCCCCTGCTCTTTTTAGAAATAGTGCCCGCCATCCCTGTCCTCGTGTTTTTGCATGTTAACCCCTAGATCTATACTTTAATTACATTTCGGTCCCCAGTTTTACCAGAAAATCCCCCCTGGAACTTAGTTTTCTCGCAGATAGGTCCCTGGAACTTGCTTTTAGCCTAGAATATGCGTTTTAGCTCCGTTTTAAGCGTTCTTTATATCCACGCGATCGTTGTAACATGTAGAATAGTTTTAGACTAGTTTAGTGTCTATTTTTATGTATTGATGTACTGTTTCTTAGTTTTTGTTAGTGTTTGCTTGTATGCTTATTATTGTGCATTGTTTTGGCCATGTGTTCGTGAGTAGACGTTGAGCTACCGGAGGATCCCCAGTACCCGTACCCGGAGCAGCCGTCTTCTGACCAGTTTGAGTAGCAGCAGGAGCAGTACGAGGAAGGCAAGTCTAACATGAACAACCTATCACTATTAAATACAATTTCATTCTACATTTTAATACTGTATGCCTATAAGGATTTCCTAGCCACTTTATATCCTTTATATATATCCTTTGGGTTGCATTTTGGTTAGTTGTGCTAGGTGCCGCGCTATAACACATAATGGTCCTTTTTAATTAATTTGATTAATGGTATATGCAACTTAATTCTGAGAGTGACCCTCTGTGTGGCTTGAGTGGTTCACGTCTCGTTAAAATTGGTTTTGTTAGAAACATGGTTTAGGGGGCCAGCACGGTGCTTACTGCTGGGTTGGCCACTCTCCATAAGGACCGGTTCATAGAGCGACAACCTGGGACAACAGCGCTACCACAAGACTGGAATGGGACGGTCTTGGCTTACTAATTAGGTCATTTTGGTTCGGGAGTAACTTACCTGCGGGGCAAGAGGGGAGTCGAGCTTCAATGGTGGTCAGGCTACGAGGCTGGTCTGTGTGTCTTGTACCCCCTCGAGGTGGACACCATCGTTGCATTGACTGAATCCTTAGCGGTTACACCTTACCAACGTGTCCTTTGTAACGGCCTCATAGTGAGTTTGCTAGTCATCTCACCTAAGGAAGTGTGATGAACAACTGGCGTAGCTCACGACTTGTGGGTAAAGATGTGCAACCTCTGCAGAGTGTAAAACTGGTATACTAGCCGTGCTCACGATCATGAGCGGCCCAGATCCTCCTTTTGATTAGTGGGGTTATCTTCCTTTGACGAGGTAGGTTTCCCCGGGTGGCTTGGTCTTGGTTTGGATCTCAGTAGTAGTGTAATTAATTCTGATTAATTACTATGTAACTGGGTTAATGGTAATTCATCAACTCGTAGTAAATAGCTTTAATAAAATTTTGCCAACACTTAAAAGCTAATGCAGTTGAGTCAGCCAGCCTAGAGCCTCATAGTTTGTGTTATACTTGTTGAGTACAAGTTGCGTACTCACTCTTGCCTCTTCTCTACTTTTTCCTCTTGGCTACGCTACTGCTGCTCAGTTCCTGCCGACACGAGGGAGTTCGTCCAGCGCTACCAGGACTACGAGGACTTCTAGGTGCTTCGTCTCCCAGTCGACGTCCCTGTGGCGCCCTGCTTCAGCTTCGGAGAGCTTTTATCGTATTTTGTACTTCGCTTCCGCTGTATCAGACATTTTGTCATTATTGTAATAAATAACATTCGTATTTCGATTTATTATATCTTTTTACGTGATATGTGCTATGATATACTGTTCATTCTGTTGTATATACGTGTGACTTGATCCTGGCATGTATATGATTGCTCGGTTTATGTTCTTTTATAAACCGGGTGTTACACTTAAATCAAAGAGCAACATAGAATATGTGGGTTTAGAATTTAGTCATTTAACCTCCAAAAATAAAAGAGCCGGTATTTAATCATTTTAATTCCATTTAATTGAGAGCAAATGGTCAAGTCATATACAACATAACGTAGGTAAAACAAAGCAGCAACTTTCATCATTTTTCCATAAGCATAAGGCATTGCCAAAATGTATCAATGTGGTGAGCTCAAAGTGATGGTGATCCTACACTTATTGAAAACAAAAACAAAACTAGGTTGTCCTCCTAGAAGCCATGTGATAGGTTGAGAGATATATACAAAGGTTGCATCTATGGTTGAAGGCATATATGTACAAGCATTTAGAAAAAGAGAAAGTTGAGGAAGAATTACCGTCCTTCTCGATGCTTGTAATGAAGTGTAGTGCGGCCTCCCCCATACTTAAGCATTGTGCTAAGCATGGAAGAAGAATCATGAGCATCTTGTGGCAACCGTGATTATCTTACTCCATGAGATCTTTCTTCCTTGTCCACGAAATCCTCCCCCATGCTTAGCATGATGCTAGGCTTGGAAGGAGAAGATGGACCATCTTGAAATTCTTGAAGTCCTTCCCTCATGCGTATGAATATCATCTTCAATGTGTCTTGACCTTTGTTGCCTCAATTTCCTTCAACTTCTTCTTGTACTAAGTCATGGTCCCAATCATTGCTTCACGTCGTCGTCGCCACCTTCAATTCCTCGTTGTCTCATTGCTGCCGCATCTTCACAAATTTTTCTTCCAATTTCCAGAACATAATCTGTACTGAAACATTGCTCCATTGCGAAGTGCATGAATTTTCCTTTCCAACGAGTCCTTATTCGCCCAAAATTGATTCCGAACAAGAGAGTTGTGTCCATTTTATCCCAGCGCTGCAATCTGTCCCGACGAATTTCAGAACGCGCAACGTCCAATGTTCTTGCCATATCTCCTTGTTTGGGTCTTGAAATTCATTGATCTTGAATGCGTTGGAATGGGAATTTGATGGAGCTTCTGAATATCAACTTTTTGCTTCTTGTACAGCTCTGAACATGTTCTCAAATTGATGAAAACAGCTGCGTCCTTCTCGGGATTCGACGATGTTGACGATCTTGATTGAAATTCTTTTGGTCTTGAACTCATGGGAGCGCTTCTTCATGCCTGCAAAACATTTTAAACACACACTACCCCCGGGGTGACCTTCGGGAGTAGAAACAAATGCCAACAAACCTACCATTCCTAAGATCTCAATTTGTGGCAAAGTTAGCTTAGCGAAACTAGTGAGTGTACGTGTGTGCTAGTGTAAATGCAAATGAGAGGAAGGTATATAAACAAAGACAATGTTTACACCTAGTTCTAAACACCATGTTTACAACTAGGTTGCCGAACTTCTCCATAGCCACAAAAGCTTATTTAACCAAGGTCAAAACACCATGTCTATCCCAAGATCAATAGGCCTTCATAGCACAAGAAAAATAAAGCGCATTGCAAAGCTTATAAACCAACCAAATGCAACCTCATAGCTTGGTAACTAAATGATGATGGTCTTCAATCATGTCTAAACACCATGTTTACACAAGATTGCAAAAAGGAAAAAAATGCTATCATGATAAGCATTACATGGATAGGAAAGCATACATCAATAAGATTGAGACCAAGCTAGCAAAATGAGGGCACGAACAATGGAATGGATGCAAAGTGCAAATGCAGAGTTAGCAAAAACAAGTGTTAGCAATATTGAAAGGACCTTTCGATGTTGTTCCGCAACTAGCTTATTCAAAAACAATTGCTAAGAGTGACAAAAAGCATTCGCGACACTTCATAAGAAGTGAGGCTTTTGTCAATGAAAAGGTTATTTATCGAAAAAGGATCAAGCAACCGAGCTAACAAGGTTTTAGAAGTGGGTTTATGGGTTTCCTATATTTTTGGCTTAAAACAAAAATTTTGAGGAGAGAGAGTGTTGGGTATAGAAATTCTATCTAAGGTGGTTTCAAAAAAAAACTAGAGAGAAACAAAAGTTAGATTTTCTTTTGAATGAAAAACATACCCTATGGTTTTAGGATTGCTCTATGAGTGGTTTTCCTAAGGGTTTTAGGATCTCAAAAGCGAGGCTAGTCAATGTTTTTAGAAAAGGTTTTTTTTAAATGCAACATGCAATGCAATGCAAGGGTGAGACGAACAACATGGTATGCAATGCAACACGGGGTGGGTGAACAAAATGATATGACATGATGAGGTGGTCTAAAACAAAATAAAAAGTTAGCCTAAGTTAATTAGCCACAAGTTTAGAATCAAAGGGTGGTGCAATGCTTCATAAATCTCTCTAAAAAGGACACAAAGAAAAAGACTCTAAACACTAATAGGCCCACAAAAAGGTCTACAAGTTTCCCAAGATCAAATAACAAAGTGCTCCCTCAATAACATTTAGAATGAACAACATGAAGTTGTGGTTTTTATTAGAGCAATGGTACAATGTTACTTGATATTCCGATTAAAGAGTGCAATGTAGATGGTCATATTAATATATAAAATAAAAGATCGGGTTGCCTCCCGCAAAGCGCTTCATTTAGAGTCATAGAGCTCGACTTTCTTACATACCTTCTCATTGATGCGAAGCCATGGTCCTTCATGCACGAGGTGAAGGTATTCCATGCAGCTCTTATTCCACTTCCCATGTTGGACATGATCAATCACGCTTAATGGAAAACTTGCCCAATCGTCTCTCACATCATCGTCACCTCCTTCTTTGTTGTCCTTCGTCGCTACCTTTCTTTTCATGAATTTTCCTCTCTGTCCAGATTGGAAGTTGCACCAACCAATTGATCCAATGCAAGGTGCACGAAATCTTCTTTCCAACAAGTCTTCATTTACCCTGAACGCATTCCAATTGAGGGAGTTATGCCCCCTTTTCCCCGTTACTGCAATCTGCCCCGTGCTGATTTCAGCACGTGCATCTCCGATGTTTGAGACATAGCTTCTCCCGTGGGTCTTCAATTGTATCGATCATGGATGCGTTGAACCGAGGACTTGATGAAGATTCTGAATATTCAACTTTCTTGCATTGTAAATCTCTGGACTTGTGCACAAAATTGATGAGGCTTAGCGACGTCCGTTCTTGAAACTTGAAGATGTTGATGATGGTGTTCAAAATTTTGGGCACGGTTTCCCTCCTCATCATTTGAGTTTCATGTCCTGCATGGTTAGTGAAATCCCGGGCTTCTCCCGACGTGTGCTCTTTTAGGGTCATGAGCTTGACCAAGCGCAAAGCAAGATCGAGATTTGCAATTATTTGTAAACATATGCAACATAATCACTTCCTCAATTAATTTTCATCAACAAGACATGGTGTAATTAAATGCAGCATGTGTTTCTTGCATAGTGCGGAGCTCATTATTAGGCAAAGGTTCTTTAAGCATGAAATCAACCTTCTCAAGAAACTCTAGCCTATCATCATGAAAAGAACAAGGCATAGAATTTAAACTTTCATTCCGACTATCGGTTCAAGCATGAGATTTTTAAAGATTATCAACAAAACCAATAGAAGCTTGAGAATTCAGTGTATACCTTAGCCTCGGAGCTTTTTCATACACAATGGAGTTGTGGTGCTTTGTGCGAGATGTCATCTTGATGCACTCTTCGTGGTTTGCTTCTCACATCTCCATGTGTTGATTGTTGCGCTCTTGTAATCCGTCGTGGTTTGTTTGCAACATCTTCGTTTGTTGAAAGTCGACCGCTTGTGTCTTCATTTGCCAATGTCATTGGGGTTCTTCCTCTGCTCTAAGCCTCTGAATTTTATCATGTACGCTTGATGAAAACATTGCCCAAGCTCCTCTTCATTGTTGTCATCGTCATCTTTTCTATCTTGTTCTCATCGCATTGCTCCTGCCTCTTCTTCGTGGAATCTCTCCTGTATACTCAACAGAACATATACCAAAATATAGATCTATTGAAATGTTTATGAAATTACCTTTCCAACGAGTGGTCATTCGCTTTAAACGGAGTCCAAACGAGAGAGTTATGCCCGTTTTACTTTAGCGCTGCGTGCTGTCCAGAAAATTTCAGAGTGCACGACCTTCAATGTTTTGGCCATAATTTCTTGTAGGAAACTTCGATTGACTTCATTATTGATTTGTTGGGACGGGAACTTCGTGGAGCTTCTGAATATCCAAAAAAATACTGCTATTTGCTTCTGAGGTTGAGCAGAATATTGATGATAACAATGACTTCTTACGAATCGATCCGAAGATGTCAATGATCTCAATCATGTGGTCTTTGGAGCATCTTGTCGTGCGTCCTTGGCTTCAAGGTCATCACCATTGATTTACCAGCACATATCATGGCTTCAATGATGTGTCTTCTCCATGATTCTTGCTTTACCCAAGGTATCGGGATTAGTGGAGGCTCCCGTGCTTTGTGTTGATGATCTGAGCGGTTTTCTTCCTTGATAGCATCACTCGACTAGAAGTATATCGAGCATCCCACTGGAGAAGATAGGTGGTGTCATGATTCTTCTAATCTTGTTGCCTCCAGCTTTGGTCAACTTCAAATCATCATCTTTTGTGCACTCGGCCTTCCAATCATCCTTTGACATCGTCATCACTTTCTCCGTTGTTTGCTGCTGCACCTTTCTTCATTGAATTGCTCCTTTGTCCAGTGCAGAACATGTACCAAACTCCAAGCTCATTGTGAGGTGTATCAAATCATGTTTCCAACAAGTGGTCATTTACCCAAATTGGACCTCGGATGAAAAAGTTATGCTTGTTTTACTCCGGCGCTACGCTTCATCCCGAGAGATTTCAGAACGCGCAGCGTTGAAAGATCTTTCCATAACTCTTCACACCGATCTCCAAAATTCATGATTCTTGATGCATTGGAAGGAAGACTTGATGGAGCTTCAAAATAATCTATTATTTGCTCATAGTACTTCTCTGATCTTGGACGAAAAACTCATTACAACAGTAACACTTTGGAGATGATGATGATCCGATCGCACGATTTTATTCGCGGGCATGCTTCATACCTATTGCTTGAACAAACAATTTTTCCCAAAAACATTAGTATTTAAAATCAATTGACACAGCGGCATACCTTATTTATCATCTTTTGCTTTAGGGAGTGGGGACTCGATAGCGGATGCTGGGCCACTAACAAAAGTTAGCACCTACCACTAAAGAGCGAAACTTGATGTTATTCACATCTTGTCGAAGTGGATCTAGGGTTTTCGATGTTGATGTCGAGAACTCCTCGATCGTCTTGTCGTCGATTGTCGAAGTTTGTTGGAGCGGGTTGTGGACTTCTTGAAGCCCAAGTTTGGTGTCTAGCTTTTTCCACCTGCTTTCAAGGACACGAACAAGAAAACAAGGGTATATGCAATAATAAAATTTAGGGTTAGCCCAAAAAAAATTAGATAGATCGCCCTAGGGTTCGAGTTGCCGATCCCTCGGATATGCAGGCATGGTGCCCGGGTATGCGGGATCCCTCGGATATGACGGTGCTCCATAGTTTGACTGGGGTAGACCGCATGTGGTGACAGCTCGATCGGTCCTTGTTGACGCTCCTTAGCGCCCCGATTTGTATATACCGCAAGCGCACGGTTCGTGTAGCTTTTCCCTTAGAGTATTCCCCCCAAGGTTTATCAATCCGTGGATCGACAAAGAACTACCTAAGGTTTTCCATCTAATCTAATGGATCTATCCTAACATGAAGCATAGATTGCATATAAAGGGTAAACCTTTAATAGATATGAGTGATATGTGAAGGTTGATCTCATCCATGAACATAGGCTAAATCATAGCAAAACCAAAGATATGACTAGGCCTATCGTCATCTAGTTGTAGTTCAAGCTAACGAGCGGATAAATCATGCATCTCAATCAAAAGCATCTTTAAACTCAAAATCTCCAATCCGATCCCTCGATACTCCGCCTACTCTGTGGAGACGGCCTGTCACGACGCCTCCCTTTTGAACGAAATACCCTGAAGCAAGTCGAACCCCCTCTGGTAGTTCCGCCATGAACCTCTAGCCACCATGACTACAAGATCATGCTAAGTGATCTATCTCAATAATAGATCTAAGATGAAGCGAACCCAAAGAGAAGTACGAAATCGAAAGAGGAGAACATGATCGTTAATAGATTCGGAAGACATGATTATCATTACTCACATAATAGATTCGTTTGGATCGTCACCACCGAGTACATACCATTGACGACTCCAACTAGCTCATGAACTCCACCATGGCACAACCTCGCAGGGAGGCCATGGCGGCTAGGGATGGCCTAAGCCATCTCCTAGACAACTTCGAAGACTTGCGGCGGCCGTCGTCTCCCTCCGGTCTTGGCCCTAGGTTTTCGTCGAGTTCTGGGTGGATGGATGCCCCGAGTTGAATAAGGTGGGAGCTATTTATAAGCCGAGGAAGCCACCGGTCGAAGGGGAAGGCAAACCGCCTCAGAAAAGGGCTGGGCCGGCCGGCCCCATAGGCCTAGGCCGGCCGGCCTACCCCTTTTCGGGATCGCCTCGGTCTCATCTTTGGCGTGTAGATTCCTCGCATCTTCTAGAGTTTCTGTCCTTCACGATTGCACCCCTTTAGACGTCGTTATCTTCGAGATTTCTTCGAGGAGAAGGATAGGATGGAAAACCCTTCCTTAAATATCTCTTTGCTTTGCTTGGCCCCGAAGTATCTCGATCTTATCTTGTGGGCTTTGTCTTTTGCGCTTCATTGGAGGGTGGATGTGCATGAATGTAATTCGAATCAACATGGGCTTTGGTCCTCCCTTTGGGCTTTGGCCTTCGTCTTTCTCCGTGTTAGCGCTCGATCACGGGCCTCGTCATTTCATGCTCCAAAATAGGCCAAAAACCTGCAAAAACGAGGTTCCTCCAAAATATATGTGCATATGTGAAAATGACCAATAATTAGGCCGGGGTTAGGACGGTTAGTGATTTTGATATTGAATTCATGCCATTATCAAGGATAAACAAGGGATAAAACGGATACTTAAGGAGCGCCAACAGTCCTCCGGGAAGCTGCTTCTCGGTTAGCGCACTCCCCGACGTTCGAGTATCGTGTAGGAGTTCATGCAAAAATGAAACGGGACTGGATGTTCTCAAGTGCGGGTCATTTCCCCGATGTCCCTAATTTCTCGGCACCTGCAGCTCTAAGCATGTGACTAACGTAACTAATCTGCTAACATGAATAGCATACTAGGATCTGTTTGCCTATGCTCCCACTAACCTTAGGTGTGCTTGTTTATTCTTTATTCATGAGAGTTGGCTATTCTATGTTTGTCACATTACCCCTGATTATCCTTATTTATCACTTACCCCTGTGTTGGTGTTTACCGCCATGCCTGCTCAGGGATACCCTTAGCAGTAGGGTTTCTAGGTAGGGATCAACTGCTCTAGAACTCGATGGTACAAGCAACACAAAGATTTAGATAGGTTCGGGCCGTGAGTTTGCGTAATACCCTACGTCCTGTGTGGTTTGTATTTCCATAGGTGTTGATGATCGTTTGGAGGGGGTCCCTGCCCGCCCTTATATATCCGGGGAGACAAGGTTACATGGAAAGTCCTAGCCGAGTACAGTTGGAATCCTACTACAACATAATCGGGTAGTTTCCTTTGTACTGCAGCTAGTTCTATGCCTATTCGAATAGTTACAAAAGAGGTAAGGTACATCCATGAGCTATCCCTTACTCTAGAACATTCAATGTCTATAAGCAGTCCCGCTGTCCCGGGTCTGACCAGCCCCCGAGCTCTTCGTAGCCGAGTCCTGCAGGCGTCGAGTACTTGGCTGGGCGTCTTCGAGTACTTCAAGTAGTCAAAACATCCTTCTGGTTGCTTCTGGTCCTTCCTTCAGATACGTCGAGTAGTCCTTCAAGTACTTCCGTTTGCTTCGATACTGTGAGGTGCTCAAGCCCTGAAATCTTGATCATATATGGTGCGCGAAGTACTCGCGCTCCATATGGAGTAGCCCCCGAGCCTTAGGTTGAATCGCAGAATCAGGCCGAGGGTCACTTCAGTCTATTTTCCAAAAAAATTGAAAAGTAAATCTCTGATGCCTATATCCGGCTGCCCTCGAGCCTTAAATCAAAATCACTTTTGCACCGAGTAGCCCCCGAGCATAGATTTTGGAATTAAGGATTTAAGTCGTGGCATCAGATTTTATCTTTCAAAATATTTGTAGGATTCATCAGATCCGGAATCCGAAAAGACCTCTTTTTCGGGTAAAATCCTAGAAAAATGATACAATTGGATCCGCCACACTGATTGCACCCAAAATAACATCAGGAATAAAACCCGAGATGTACGGCTCTTTATTCAGTGCTCACATGAGACGTTACTGTTTGGAGAATCTGCATTATTGCAACTTTGGCTGCGTCCGTGAATGCTGCTATGAATGTTTCCGTGAAACGTGCACTGTTGATTCACGGGTTCTCATCAGTAAGCCCCCTTGTGGCTATTAAAGCTAGGGGAGAGGCCCTTAGCAGAAGCACCAAGGTTTAGAGGCCATGGCTTATCCTTGGTGTTCTTGCTCTCGCCCTCCTAAATTTTACGTAGTTCCTTCCTACAAAATATGCTAGAAGAGAACTTGCGAGTGACAAGAGAAGTCTCTGCTGCCTCCTCCTGCATCCCAATGCTCTCATCGGATCCATGCTGGACATCATGTCCTTGCATCTTCCAATGAGGCAGATTTGGGGTCACTGGGTTGAGTCTTGTTGTGTCACATCCTTGGGGTTGCCTGTTTCTGGGTGCCCAAGAACTGACATCTCTGGCGGGGAAGCTTAATCTTGCCTCAACGTATTTTGGGAGAAGGAGAAGTTTCTTCAGAAGATGCTACAAGAGGACTTGCAAGGTGATTACTGTAATCTGCCTCCATACTCTTAAAACTTTTCTCCCAGAATACGAGTATCATTATTCCCTTGATGGGAATAACAAGTTTGTACTTTGTCACGGCCTCAGGCCGATCTAGCTGCAGTAGGCTTCTCAGGAAGCCAAGAAGTGTGCTTGCAGACCCAAGTCGTTTGTAAAGTTATGTAAAAAGTACTCGAATTGTAATATCGAGTAGTTGTACTATGTCGAGTACTTTTCCTTGTTCTGGAATGTAATCCCAGTTAAGGAAAGAAGAGTCAAATAGTCGACTAGGAATGTGAGTGTTTTCTTTTTCCAGAATGTAATCTTAGAAAAAGGAATGTCTCTTAAAAATCCCATTTTTTCTGCGATTTGCAACTGATTGTTGGCCTGTCGGGTGTTTTACCATACTGCCACCGCTATTATAAAATGGAACTGTAACTTAGGTTTTTACCCCACCGGCCACCATTCACTTTTACTGTTCTCAGATCTGTTTTTCGCTCTCGAGCTCCCAGATCCAAAAAATTCTTGCTCCTTGTCGCTCCCCATCCTCCTCTTAGTGTTTCCGCCAGTTTATGCGCGTGAAGTGATCTATGGATTTTCGGATGGCACCCAAGAAGGCAACCAAGGGGAAGGGTGCGGCTTCGGAGCCAACCCGTGATGAAGAGTGGAACACAAGTAAGTGGTCCCAATCTGACTTAGAGTCGTTGGTAAAGCAAGGCCTTTTGTCTCCCAGATCTGCTATCCAATGGCGTCCTGCCTTGCGGAAGGATCATCCGTATGAAAATACAGGGGAAATTGTTGCTTTTACTCCGTACTTGGAACGGGGATTGGGGTTTCCCTGCTCTTCTTTCTTTTCTGGGCTCCTGCGTTACTAAAGGATCCAGTTGCATCATCTGACCCCAAATTCTTTTGTTCATATTTCCATCTTCGTGCATTTATGCAAAGCTTTTCTGGGCATCGAACCCCATTTCGAACTCTTTTGCTACCTTTTCCATTTGAAGCCGCAGCCCGACTCCTTTGTTTTAGATGTAGTAGGAGGTGCGGGTCTCTAACTTAGGCAATGGAAAGATAGAGAGTATATTTCTTATAAACTTAGCAATAAAGTAATCGAGTGGAAGCCCAAGTGGTTCTTTATCGAGAACTGACTAGGAAGCTTTCCATCAATCACTCCAGGAGCTCCTGTTCAGTGGCCTGAATGGAACAAAAAACCAGTCGACGAGAGTCAGATCCACCAACTTCTCGAGCGAATTGCCGTTCTGAGGCAAAATATGTTGACTGGGGAAGCAGTCATGTTTGACTGGATGAAGCGAAGAATCAAGCCATTACAGGCTCGCGAATCACTTGGATTTCAGTACCAAGGAACGACTAATCCATCAAGATACTCGAAGGAAGAGATCTTGGATGATGTGGTATTCAGTCGAGTACAACGACTGCTAAGAAATGTGAAGAAGAAACCAGATGTTCCTGGTGCATTTTCTGTTGTGAATCCTCCGAAGCAGGTACTTGCAGGGGTGGTAAAGGGCCCAACATTTTGAACTAGAAAATCTAAGGATCGGGCCCTAAAAGGGCCGGGCTCTAAACATATGTATTTTTGAACTAAAAATTTTAAGGGCTTTATTGGGCTGTGAAGAGGCCATTAGGGCCATGGCCCATTACCACCCCTAGGTACTTGATAAGAGTAGTCAATTCGTAGAAATCGAGTACTTTACCTTAGTGCGAACCTGATAGGATTTGCTTTCTGTAGGAAGATGTGGAGCACTTTAAAAGTAGTCCTTCTCTACCAGGCATTTATTCGCCCTTTTTTCTTCCAATTTCCTCGATCTGTTAATCAAATCTTTAGTATGCTCATATGAGGTTTCATATAAATAGTACTGATGTCTAGACTTGGTTGTGCAGATGAGGCAGCATCTGGGGAAAGGAGTGATGAGGAGCATAGCCCCACTCCGAGTGCTGATACCCAGACCGAGTGCCTAAGGAATACTCGGTCAGTGGCGAGGAAGCGCAGCAGCTCCTCCCACACTACTAGCGACAGGTAAGTAGCTAGTTGTTTGCAATCAAGTACTTTCTGGTTGTCGATTTGCAAGTTTTGATTTGTATTTTTGCTTTTCCAAGTCTGGTGGCTAAGATGCCACGGACCTCAGCATCTGGGGATGATACTGCGGTGGGACAGACTGTCCCCTCCACCACAGTAGACCCATCAAGTGGGATCAGGACTACTCTTTCGGCGAGTAGTTCTGATGTAAATGTTGCCGGCGATGCGAGTAAGCGGGCTATGGTTGTGAAGCCTGCCCGCAGATTTGGCATCAAGGGGCTTGCTCTGATAAGAGCTCCTACGTAAGTTCCTTAGAACTTATATGTACAGGAGCTGCTTTTGTGTCTAGTAGTCTTTAGCTACTTTGTCTTTGCAGGGATGCGATCATTGATGGAGACGTGGAGGCTGAGAGCCACTCAGCTTCCCAGTCGGGGCTGGAGAAGCCCCCAAATACTCCTGAGATGAGTGCTCGCTGTTGACGGTCACTAACGACCCATTTTGACCGTCAACTATCGTGCAAAAGTCGAGCATCAGAAGGAATAAATGTTAGCATAGGATGATTATTTGACGAATTCCACACATGCTGGTCTGAGAATGTGTGCAGGTGAATTTGGGCCAAAACTGCATGAAACAAGCATATTATCCAAGGCATAAATTCCTGGGCCAAGCACAAGCAAGCCCAAAGGCCAAAAGGGCCCACTTGGCAGCTGCACATGAGAGAGAGACGCATCCCATAAGCAAGGCGACACGTCATCAATCCGAGGCAACACCTTCTCGACGAATCATACGCGTTCACAAGGATCCAAGGGCCCATTAGAGCTACAAAACCGACTCAAGACAGGCCCTTACCCATATACATGACATGGGGGCCCACCAAACAGTCTTCTGACAAAAGACCGGGGCAAACGGAGCCAGCCCACGGTCGGCCGACCAGCTAGGTTGGCTGGCCCAGTGGTGACGGCCCACGGGCCCCACCGCCTCTTAGATGACATGTGGCAAGGTGTGGTCGGTCCCCAATGGCGGTTTGGCTCATTTCTCGAGCAAGATGCTGGTGGCTCCCTCCTATAAATACAAGGAGAGGGGGTGAGAACACAACACCACACACCACACATCACTCACCTCCAAGTGTAGAGCCTCTCTAGCTTGTGTTTAGTAGGAGTTTAGGAGTAGAGGTACTCAGGAGGGGCACCGGTAACGGCGCTCTTCTCCAAATTGTACCTCTACGAGAGTGAGGGAGACAGTCGGGGCATGTGCCGGGTTTGTCGGCGCTCTTCTCTGCTTGTACCTCGACGGATGCTTATTCGGTTGTAAGTGTTCGAGACTTTCTTTGCTTATTTATAATTAGAGTTTAGATCGCAAGTTATCATCTCTACCTTGTATTAGTTGATGTGTATGCTAGCGAGTAGCATTTGACTCTACAGTTGGGCTCCGGATAGAAAAAGATAACCCTGTATGCCTCTAGAGTGAGTAGGGAAAGGCGTAGACGTGGTGTCTAGGCTGGACTATAGCCGGCAGGTGGTGATAGCCCTATTTGAGCCTTTTAGTAATCCTCCACGTTTGGATATCAGATAGAGCACATATTGGAACTATCGGCTTGTATAATCCGGTCGATACCTTTAGCTCGAAGTATAACGGCGATGTGATCTCTTTTTCTAAGCATAGATTCTAGATCTTAGAAAGTCCTATCTTTCCTATCCTCCTACACCAGTATGTGTGTCCTTGGACAGCCTGAACCCGTAGGTAGTGTACTCACATTCCCTAGTGGATACGATACCCTGGAATACTCTTGGGTGGAAGCTACAGCGGTATTCATGCGCTTGCGGATTTTATTCGTGACGTTACAAAATACCAACAAGCTTTCTGGCGCCGTTGCTAGAGAACGGCAGCTACATTATCTTCGGACTCAGTCGTCCTCGTATATTTTTCCTTTTCTTTCCTTCTACCTTTACCCCCGCTCCCCTTGGAGCAACTATCCTTTCCCTAGCTCTCTACCCTAATGGGCGAGTTCTTTGAGCCATCACCATCTTCCTCATCTAACCATGAACTCGACCCTGGCTTTATAGCCATGGTTCGGAAGAGACCCTTCTCTAGAGAAATTCATGAAGATCCCTATGAGCATTTGCTAGAATTCGAGGAACTGTATTCGGGTCTAGAAATCCTAGGCATGACACAAGAAGCCTTGCGGTGGAAATTGTTCCCCTTCTCTCTTATAGAAAGGGTGGAGCAATGGTACACCCGCACGATAGGAAATATGAGCGGTGATTGGGAGGAGCTTCGAGATGACTTTTGTTACTTGTTCTCCCTCACCGAATGCATAGACTCCCTACCGATCGACATCCTCGATTTTGAGCCATTAGAGAAGGAGTCCATAGGTGCAGCATGGGCTAGATTCTCGCGCCTTTTGGCATCTATCCCAGACATGTCTATACCCGATGAAGTATCGTTGGAAGTTTTCTACTCGGGATTAGACATGGAAACTGCCCTAGAGCTTGACGACGCCATTGGAGGATGGTTCATGCACACAACTCCGGAAGAAGGAAGAGATATCCTAGATAGTTTCTTAGAAGACTCTTTCTTCTCTACCGACCATAGTGAACCCCACTGGGAGGAATCCGCATCGAGCCATGAGAGTCTCTCAACACCTGAATCTGAGCCTTCATCTTCCACATCTCAATATTCATTTGTTGAGCCCTCTCCCGAACCACGAACACCGAAGGAAGAAGAAATTCAACCTTCGGAATTCTCTTCCCGATTCCAGGATGACCCTTTAGGGAACATTAAAAAAAATCTCGAATCATCTTAGGTACGAGGAGCCTATGAAATCGATGTGTCTTTATGAGACCCTCGATATAATTTCCCGCCATATACCCGCAATTGATTGGTCAAAGGAGGCAAAGCGTTCTTCCGAAGCGATTCAGATTAGCCCAACCTCTGCAACAATCACTTGTTCTATCAAGGGAAAAATCATAGAAGCTCTTCATGACCCTGCTGCTGAGGTTTGCATCTTACCCGAGTGCCTTTTGGACACTCACGTGGGTAACAAGCCTCTAACCCCAACTGACAAGTACTTTAAAAGTCCATCCGGACTGTACTTTGAATGTCGGGGGATTGCAAGGGACGTGCCTATCACCATAGACAAATTCGAGGTGCATTTAGATTTTTAGATCTACGATATCCTTGATTTTGATCTTCTCCTAGGACTCCCACTAGAAAAACTTCTGGCATCTCATGAGAGCCTAGATGAAAAGCTTAGGGAAACTGGCTCGGCCACTGCTACTCCTCATCTAGAAAATTTTCTGGCAAAACCCCTTCCCGAGCAAAATCCGTTCAAGGAGATGATTGATACATCTCCGTTCGTATCATCCGAGCCCATTCTCTTAGGAGTTAAAGAATCCTCTGAAGAATATGACTCGGAATATAGCCTTCACTCTCATGAAGATGAACGATCATCATCATCCTTGACCGAGTTTGTGCCTCTTCCCGATGGCCTAGAACCTGTTGTTCTCGGCCTTGATCGAGATACAACTATGATCTTTCACGATGAATCTCTTGAGATGGAGAATCAATAGGCCAAGGAATCTTGCGAGGCGCCGACTCTGGAGTCCAATGAAAAGGATTCCTCAAATGAGCATGAGAATTTCACTTTTCACATACCATGTAGACCATGCTCATTCAATGCAACTCCAGAGTCAGGCATGCTTAGTTGTTGGCGCTCCTTAAGTATCCATTTTATCCCCTATTTAACTTTGATAATGGCATGAATTTAATATCAAAATCACTAACCATCCTAACCTCGGCCCAATTATTGGTCGTTTTCACGTTTGCACATATATTTTGGAGGTACTTCGTTTTTGCAGGTTTTTGACCAATTTTGGAGCATGAAATGGTGAGGCGCACGATCACGCGATGACACGAAGAAAGACGAAGGCCAAAGCCCGAACAAAGGATCGAAGGCCATAATGATTAGAGGCCCGTTCATGCAGATCGACCCTCCAATGAAAGCCCAAAAGACAAAGCCCACAAGATAAGATCGAGATACTTTGGGGCTAAGCAAAGCAAAGAGATATTTAAGGAAAGATTTTCCATCCTATCCTTCTCCTCGAAGAAATCTCGAAGATAACGACGTCTAAAGGGGTGCAATTGTGAAAGACATAAACTCTAGAAGATTCCAGGAGACTTGGGGAGAAAGTTGAGCACAAGCCGGCGAAGGAAAGACCCAGGCCGGCCGGCCTAGGCTCATTGGGCCGGCCGGCCCAGCCTGTTTTTAGGTCGGTTCGACCTCCCCTTTGACTGAGGGTTCCCTGAGGCTATTTAAAGACCCCTCCCCAAGGTTCACGCAGAGATCAATTCGGGAGACGACGCCAAGGAGCAGAGAAGATAGAGGGACACCTCTCGGAGAGCCGAGGGTCGTGCTAGTTGTCTAGGGTTCGCCCTAGCCAATGTGGGAACCTTGCAAGGAAGACCATGTCGGAGTTCTGGAGCTAGGATCATCAAGATCTAGGTAGGGCCCCGGTTGTGATCTTGTGATGTACTATCATTCATGGTGAAGTTATTTATGTTTCCGAATGTTTAGCGACCATGTTCTCCTCTTTCGATTTCATTCTTTTCTTTGGGTTCGCTTCATCCTAGATCTATTATCGAGATAGATCACTTAGCATGATCTTGTAGTCATGGTAGCTCGAGGTTCATGGCGGAACTACCAAAGGGGGTTCGACTTGCTTCAGGGTATCTCGTTGAAAGGGGTGGCGTCATGACAGGCCGTTGCCACGTAGTAGGTTAGGTATCGAGGGATCGGATTGGAGATTTTGGGTTTAAAGACGCTTTTCATTGAGATTCACATCTATCTTACTTCACTTTATCTAGCTGGAACTACAACATATGCATGATCTAGGTGATCTAGATTGGTTATCCCTAACTTTCTCTTACTACCTTCGGTGTTTGTCGTGTTTTCAATAGATTAGATTCATTTTCACCATCTCACACAAAGGAATCTCTATGCTAGTAGATTGTTTCTTGTTTCTTTGGTTCCGTGGATTGATAAACCTTGGGGGAATACTTTAAGGGAAAAGCTACACGAAACCGTGCGCTTGCGGTATATAAATCGGGGGCGCTAAGGAGCGTCAACAAGCTTTTCTGGCGCCGTTGCCGGGGAACCATCGATTTAAGATCCAATCTTACTTGCATTCGTAAATATTTCATGATTTTTCTTTTTGAATTCTTTTTAGATCTCTTATTTTTCTGAGCTAACTAAAAAATGGATCTATTCCACGAAAATCAATCTAATCTAGAGTTTTCTTTATTTTTGCTTTATTTTTCTTTTATGTTTTAGATCTTGTACATTCATCTTTTAGATCTCGTATATATTTTTTTTTTCACTAACCCCTAAGAGGAGATGGATGGGAGCCTCTCCAACAAACCCAAAAATTTTGTGGATGATCCAGAAAAAATTTACAGGCAAAGGAGACGTGAAGCACGATCAAAGAAGCCGGAACTAGTAGATCCAAAAGTTGAAGCTGACGATTCATCGTCTTCACCTCAAGCAACTCCACCAACAAGTCCAAAGGAGGCGTTACTTCACCAAGGGATGGCGCTACCGGAGCCAGAGCGTACGATCGGAGAGCTATGCACTCCGGACGTTCGGGACTTGCCGATCCAAAATCTCGACAACATCGGAGTTCCATTCGAGATCAAGACTTCAATCATAAGGATGGTGCAAAGCTCGCCCTTCACTGGAAAAGAAGACGCTAATCTACATCTTCAAGCGTTCCTCCAACTATGCCGCACCTTCGACATGCAAGGAATGACTCAAGATCAAATAAGAGCGAGGCTCTTTCCGTTCTCTCTACTTGGGAGAGTGCTGCAATGGTTTCATTCTCTACCACCGCACACGGTGCAAAATTGGGAGTCCTTGATGAAAGAATTCATGACGGAGTTCTACTCGCCGGGCAAGACCCAGATTCTGCGCAACAAGATTGCAACATTCGCGCAAGCCCCGACGGAGACTATTGCGGAAGCCTATGAGCGCTTCAACGACTACATCTGCACCGTACCTCATCACAAGTTCTCAAGGGAGGATGTGGTCCAGAAGTTCTATCAAGGCCTCACTACTGCATCAAGGGGGATCATTGACGCATCGGCCGGAGGTTCTATCATTGAGCTCACGCCTACTCAAGTTTTCAAGCTATTCAAGAAGGTGGCGGACAATGACGCATGGGCATCATCGGGGTGCCTACAACCACTCCAAGCCGTGAGCGCCGCGAAGAGTGTATTACAAGTGGAACGCGAAGAAGTGCTAGAAGGGAAGATCGACTCGCTCATGAGAAGGTTGGAGAAGATGGTAGTGGAAAAGAGAGAAGCCCAAGCTATTGATTTGAAGGCGGCCGAAGCAAGGTCTACATGTAAAGAATGTGGAGAGTACGGCCATGTGCAAAAGAATTGCCCGGAGGAAGCCAAGATGCTCGACTACATGAAGAAGCGAGAATGGATTCCGCCAACCAACTTCCGCTACGGGCAAGGTAGACCCCAATTTAATGCAAGCTCTTCCATTCAAAACTCGGTGCCTCTTTGTATACAATTGAAGGAGTTCATGGAGGAGCAAGGCAAGATCAACAAGGACACCGTCACCAAGTTAAAGGCCATGTACAAGATTTTGGAGAACATTGATGGCAACGTGACGGAGGTCGGGAGCTCTAACCTTCAAGTACTCAACATGATGAAGATGCTAGAAACACAAGTAGCCCAGCTCGCCAGACGCCTATCTAGCAATGAAGGAAAATTGCTCGGGCAACCTCAAAGTCCAGAGATGGCAAAGGCAATTCAAACTCGCTCGGGAAAGGAGACCGAAGAACCCGAACAGGCGGCGGGAGCAAGGAAGCCTAAGCCAAGAGTTGAAGTGGAGACCATCATCAAGGAGAAGGCACCTACTCCTATGCTAGAGATAATCACCGAAGAGCCGGAGTTTGAGCTAGATGATATAGACACCAAGATTCTACCGCCAAGGCCATGATACCGCAAAGGTAAACATGAAGATGAGCAGTTCAACAAATTTGTTGACATGGTACGCAGGTTGAGCATCAATATGCCGCTCTTGGACGCTCTACAAGTTCCGACGTATTCTCGCTACTTCAAAGACATCATGGGAAACAAGCGTGAGATACCGCCAAGCACTATCAAGCTAACCGAGGAATGTAGTGCGGCAATCGCTAATGAAGCTCCTGAAAAGAAGAGGGACCCCGGATGTCCTACCATCCCGTGTTCCATTGGATCTCTTATGTTCGAAAGAGCACTTTGTGATCTCGGTGCAAGTGTGAGCGTCATGCCAAAGAATGTGTTCGAGAAGCTATGCTTACCGGAGCCGGAGCCCACCGCCATGTGCCTAGAGTTAGCAGACAATTCTGTTCGCTATCCTTTGGGAATCGCCGAAGACGTGCCCGTGAAGATTGGAGAACACTTAGTCCCCGTTGACTTTGTGATTCTCGATATGGCAGAAGGGAGCAAGGCGCCTCTCATACTTGGGAGGCCTTTCCTCAAGGCCGCAAGGGCAAACATCGACGTTGGCAAGGGGGAGATAAAGTTTGACATCAATGGCACCACAAGCGAATTCAAGTTTCGTCCACGCTTCGAGGTATGCAACATGATCAATGTCAAATATGTTCCGCCTCACCGCCGTGTCATAGAGGAGAAGCCAAAGAAAGAAGAGGAGCCGAACAAGAAGGAAGCGAAGAAGGAGATAGAAGTCATCGCGTCCATCGCGACAAAGAAGATCGCTGCACCCGTCAAGAAGAAAGCTAAAAGCCCACCTGTGAAGACCAAAAAGACGACTAATGTAGAAGACAAACCCGCACCAAGGATTGTGCGGAAGTGGGTAGCCAAGACTGCAGCGCCATCACCGAGCGTTGGTCCGAAGTGAAGAAGAAGAAAGTCTAGCTATAGACTATAAATGAAGCGCTTTGCGGGAGGCAACCCGTTCGTCGAGTCAAGAATAAAGCTGCCGGGAGTTCAACCCGTTCGTCGAGTCAAGAATAAGCTGCCGGGAGGACAACCCGCGAAAGGTTTAGGTAAGTGAGTCGAGAATTTTGCTACGCAAGAACATGATATACTTTTGAACAATTGGAAGTTCGGTCAAACAATTCGATTTGGATTTTATTCGCTCAGTCATTTCGATGTTGTTTCTTATTTTAAACCAATGACATGAGCCATCCTATGATTTATTTGCCTCTTCTTGAGAAAGCCACATCCAAAATTCCATACCTATTTTTGGCGACCATCCTGTCCATGACGGCCGGACCAAGTTGAGATAAAACACACGAGTAGAGCCGCGCTATGTTTATATCATTTGAATTCTTGATGCGTAGGTTCGTGCAAACATAGAGAGAATTTTCAGTCTCATAACCATAGGATTAGAATTTTCCTAACTTTATTATTCTCTTTTTCAAAAATCTCTCTCTCATTTTGGCAAAAATTAGAACCTAAACCCAATACCCACGGTTGAATTCGAGATTGTTCACTATCAATTCATGAAAGTGAACGGTTCTGATGCAACCAAAATTAATGTAGTCGGGAAATATTTTCGACTTACAAATGTAAAGATGTTTCAATTCCCCTCTAATTATTCATTTAAACTCATTGCATGCTTTGAGTCAATTTTGAAATTTTGAAGTTAGAGGAGGATTAAACATCTAAGCATGATTTGGAAAGGGTTTATGTGCTTGATTAACATCCATTGATCAAAGTGAGTTCACAGGAAAGAGTAGTGCTCTCTACCTACCACCACATGCAAATAATTCAAAGGAGGGAGCAGCCATGCATGGGAAGGACAAGTGATTTTCAGCAAAGATGGCACCATGTGATGAATGATTAAGCATGGGACAAGGTGAATGACACAAAGTGGAGAAATAATGTTGCAAGTGGACATCAAAGGCAAAGAAGGAGTGGTTCACATGATTTGGGCGTTGCAAAGCATACAAGATGTACTGGACAGAAACAAATAATTGCACCAGGAAGCCACCAGAGAAAATTGAAGTGGAGAAGAGGGAAAAACACCCTAGGCCGGCCGGCCCCAAGGCCCTAGGCCGGCCGGCCTGGCCCCTATTTAACCCCTCTGGTGCTCCCCTTTGGCAGGTATACTCCTCACTCATTTCCTTGCTTATGTTCTTCAAGTTCTTCGCCCAGAAACATCAGTTAGAGCCCTGAAAAATTCGTCCACCAAAATCTACTCCAAAAATCTCAGAAAATTCACCACAATTCCTAGTTTGTTCCACTCTTCGATATATTGTTCTCCCGCCAGCAAGAAACCCCCGGTGTGTTTGTTTTTGTGTGTGCAGCAAGGAGTCACCATGAGTGGCCTCATGAAGTTCATCGCCGGGAGGAGAAGGACACGTTCATCAACATCCGACGCAACGGCAAGTTCTTCGCGGAGGCACTCGGTCTCCGAGTCTCCGCGGAGCATGGAGGAAGACAACCCCGCACCGAGGAGCGGCATGCTACTCCTTGGTGGGAGGAGAGACCCGAGAAGCTCCTCCATGAGATTCACCGAAGGGATGCCACCTCCTCCACGGCGTTCGACAAGGTCATCTGCACCACCGCCATACAAGCCCAAGAATTCAGAATACGGGTTTATTATCTTGTCGAAGGAAGAAAAAGAAAGGCTCAAGCTCATGAAGGGAAGACTACGAGCAAATTATGATTTTGATGATGAAGTATTGGTGAAGCTGGGATTTCATCATGACATCTATGAGCTATTGGAGAACATAGGTTGGAAGTTATTTTCCGACAGTGTCACGGTTGATATGCAAGAAGAAGTGGCTCTTGAGATGTTCATGACATTAGAAAAATCAACGGAAGTGGTGGATGATGAAGAAGTCCCATGTCTGAAATTTAGGCTCAAGAATGAAGAGAAAGTAATCACCTATGGTGAAATAGGAAGCTTGCTCGGATTCAAAAGTAATGCATATGAAATGGTGCAAGTTGAAGATGGAGAGCTTGATGGATTTTGGACAAAAATAGCAAAAGATGTCAACCACAAAAGAAAGAATATAAGTAATGTTACCCTCCAAATATTCCACTCTTGGTTGAGCAAGAGAATTCTCAGGAGGATGAGAGAATCGAAGGTCACCGACCAAGAATTAAATTGGATGTATGCTGCATTGGTGAAGAAGCAAGTAATTGATCCCACCAACATCATGGATGAAAGGTGGCTTTGTGAAGCATCATCCGGCACGGGAGAAGTTGGTTCGAGATGTTATCTCACAATGATAGCCCGAGCTATGAATCCGAGGTTACGAGTGATCCAAAAATTTTATGTCCCGGGAAGAGATATTGGGATTGATCATTTAAGGCAAGGCCATTATATCGGAGGGGCTGAAAAGAAGGGATTTACTATTTCTGAGATGGATATTTCCCTCCTCGATCAAAGGCTGAAATTATTTGCAAGAGGGAGGACTGATTGACGAGTTGAAAATATTGGAAAAAAGGTGAAGAAATCAAAAAAAGGAAGGTTAATTGAAGGGACATCGGCATCGGCACAACAAGAAGACTTGGAAGTAAACCTTCCACCGCCAAGTTCTGCTTATTGGAGGAATGAATTTCAAGGTGCATCAAATGGACAGGGATACCCGCAAGGATGGACGAGTCAATGGGAAGGAGGCCAAGAACAAGCATGGGGGCACGTTGCGGCGGCACCCCCACCATTTAGCAACTACGGCTACCCACCCTCGTCATACCAAGGAGAGATGCTCGACCCGTCATTTGGAGCACAATATTTTGACCTCCCTCAACCAGAACAAGGAATGAGAATCATGGGTGCCTATGCGAGAAGAAACATGGAAGATATAGATGCCATCCGGAGGCATACAACCCAACTAGAAGATGGAACTGCAGGAATTGCATATCAAATGGGACTTCTAGGCTTGGCGCCACCGGAACAATTTAATGGACGAGCATTTCAGCAATATTATGATCAAGGATACAACGCAAGAGCCAATCAAGGAGATTGATCGACGGCATGACCATTAATAAAATGCTCGCACGTGTGGTTTGGATTTTCTATTTCTTTTCATTTATTTTCAGCATGTGTGCAAGCTTGTGTGTGCGTAGCAATTTTTTTCTGTTTTATTTATTTCAGCATGTGTGCAATTTGTTTTCTTTTGTCTTCATCACCATGATAAATAAATGCATCACCTACGCTTTAATGTTATGGGTAGTAATGATGATAGAAAGTTTGTGCCATGTTAAAATATGATGATCGTTGCCGCTTTGTCTACTTTCTTGTGCTTGGTTTATGCATGATTAAACTAATGCTCTCTCTAACATGATCTAAAAAATAATTAAATGCCGGCTAATTCAATTATGGAGGTTATGATAAATTAAGACCCATATCTTTTACTCTTGCTCTCTTACTTAAGCTTGTTAAGGAAAATTTAATTTGGATTTAATTTTGAGCTAACCTTGTCAATGATACCTTTTGCATTTGCTCTACCCTTCTACAAGCCTAAATGATATATCATAACAAACCATGGAGCAAGAATTATTTTCAAGTGAATTAATTCAGGATTTATCTTCTTTGGTACGAGACTAAGAAGCTGACCATTCCGTATTTTTGCATACCTCTCTTTTGCTAGCCATTCTATCCATGCATTGTGAGTTTCTATACCGAGAACATCGCAAAACTCGCTGGATATCCACCCCTAACCAAAAACATCTTTTTGTGAAATACCTCCTTGACCACAACCTATATATTGAGTATATATTTATTTCGACGGCAAAACAGTGGAATCAAGAGCAAAATTCAGTAAAACATAAGCTTGGGAAGCATCAAAGAGTTCGCAGAAGAAAAATCCGAAGAAGTGGAGACCTACAGGTAGTAGGCCGGCCGGCTCAACACCCCTAGGCCGGCCGGCCTGCCCCTTTTCCTCCTCTGTTGGCTACAATCTTTCACGAGGTGATGCTCCATTAAATTCCAAAGTTGAGTCCAGAGAATTGATAAAGTTTTGTGCACTCACTCCATCAAGTTATCATCACTTCATTGCTTGAGGACAAGCAAATGTTCAAGCATGGGGGGAGATGGAGTAAGTGCATTGTGTTGCCAATGGTTCTGAGGAGCAAAAAGAAAGAAAGAAAAAAAAGAGGAAGAGAGAAAAAAAATGAATGATGATGAAAAGCTCCTCGGTTCCTTTAGCTTCATTAAACTCCAAGTACTTTGAAGATTATTCTATACTCAATTATTCCAACCATGTGCAATCCGATAACAAGGACTTCAGTCGTGCCTTGGGATCAACCGTTGCCATTTGCACATGTCCACCATCTAAAGTGTGTGTTCCATTCTCTCCCTCTCCACAAAGAAATTATTTTCCAATGGCCTTTTTGACGAGTCTCGGTAAATCCATAAGAAGTATTTCTTGTTTTGATAATATCTTTTGTTAGGACTAACCTTTCCAGAGCTCCAGATAAAGCCTCACACATACATATGAGAGAAACAAAGGAGAGAGTTCTAGCAAGTTTGAGAGACAAGATGAGCTGAGAGTTTCCATGAGCAAATTGCAATGAGGTTTGAATTATTGATCTTGGTTTAGCATTACTTATGAAACTTACTTTCTTAATTCTAAGACTTGTTTAATTTTGAGAGCATGTGCTTAATAATTGTGGGGAAGCATTTAACTTGTATCTACCTTCCACATTGAAAAAGCTGGTTACAACTTGAACTATTAATTGCAAAATATTTTTTGGGAGCATTGTGTTTTCTCGTGTATGATCAAGTGCAGGGATTGGACACTGAAAGGCAGCGCTGATTTTTATCAAAGACTTACTCGAGGACGAGCAAGGTTTAAGCATGGGGGGAATGTTGGCGCTCCTTAAGTATCCATTTTATCCCCTGTTTAACTTTGATAATGGCATGAATTTAATATCAAAATCACTAACCATCCTAACCTCGGCCCAATTATTGGTCGTTTTCACGTTTGCACATATATTTTGGAGGTACTTCGTTTTTGCAGGTTTTTGACCAATTTTGGAGCATGAAATGGCGAGACCCACGATCACGTGATGACACGAAGAAATACGAAGGCAAAAGCCCGAACAAAGGATCGAAGGCCATAATGATTAGAGGCCCGTTCATGCACATCCACCCTCCAATGAAAGCCCAAAAGACAAAGCCCACAAGATAAGATCGAGATACTTCGGGGCTAAGCAAAGCAAAGAGATATTTAAGGAAGGATTTTCCATCCTATCCTTCTCCTCGAAGAAATCTCGAAGATAACGACGTCTAAAGGGGTGCAATTGTGAAAGACATAAACTCTAGAAGATTCCAGGAGACTTGGGGAGAAAGTTGAGCACAAGCCGGCGAAGGAAAGACCCAGGCCGGCCGGCCTAGGCTCATTGGGCCGGCCGGCCCAGCCTGTTTTTAGGTCGGTTCAACCTCCCCTTTGACCGAGGGTTCCTTGAGGCTATTTAAAGACCCATCCCCAAGGTTCACGCAGAGATCAATTCGGGAGACGACGCCAAGGAGCAGTGAAGATAGAGGGACACCTCTCGGAGAGCCGAGGGTCGTGCTAGTTGTCTAGGGTTCGCCCTAGCCGACGTGGGAACCTTGCAAGGAAGTCCATGTCGGAGTTCTGGAGCTAGGATCATCAAGATCTAGGTAGGGCCCCGGTTGTGATCTTGTGATGTACTATCATTCATGGTGAAGTTATTTATGTTTCCGAATGTTTAGCGACCATGTTCTCCTCTTTCGATTTCGTTCTTTTCTTTGGGTTCGCTTCATCCTAGATCTATTATCGAGATAGATCACTTAGCATGATCTTGTAGTCATGGTGGCTAGAGGTTCATGGCGGAACTACCAAAGGGGGTTCGACTTGCTTCAGGGTATCTCGTTGAAAGGGGTGGCGTCGTGACAGGCCGTTGCCACTTAGTAGGTTAGGTATCAAGGGATCGGATTGGAGATTTTGGGTTTAAAGAGGCTTTTCATTGAGATTCACATCTATCTTACTTCACTTTATCTAGCTGGAACTATAACATATGCATGATCTAGGTGATCTAGATTGGTTATCTCTAACTTTCTCTTGCTACCTTCGGTGTTTGTCATGTTTTCAATAGATTAGATTCGTTTTCACCATCTCACACAAAGGAATCTCTATGCTAGTAGATTATTTCTTGTTTCTTTGGTTCCGTGGATTGATAAACCTTGGGGGAATACTCTAAGGGAAAAGCTACACGAAACCGTGCGCTTGCGGTATATAAATCGGGGGCGCTAAGGAGCGTCAACATTAGTGCACCGTGCACACACGAGGACTACAACCAACTCAAGGTTTTCTTTTGCAAAATCTTCATAAGGTTGGTTGTAGATGCATATGTCTATCGTAAACATTGCAGATTTCGTGGGTGCACCAGGACACTAACCTTGTAGCAAGCTTCATCAATTCGGGGTGAAACAATGACTCATCACCAATGGTGGCTACAAGGGTTATCATGGTCGAGCTTATGACTAGAAACAAAGCACTGCCAGGAGATAGCCCGGACTATCATTTATTTATTAACTTATTTATTACCCTTTCAATAAAAGCAAGAGCATGTTCTAGGATATAGTTTTCCTTCGGGTATTTTTGGTCGCTAACCATTCCAAGGGAAGATCAAAGAGAATGATGGATAGACAACGCCTATGAACATGTGAGCTACACCGACTACAACACCTCGATATGCCTTGATGAAGGAACAACTACAGATGGAGACTTGAACTCCATACACTTGAAGTTTTGCAAACTCCAAGTGTGGGGGAGGTATGTGAGTACCCCGAAGTAAGTTCTTTTCTCAATTCATATCTTGTCTTGGAATTGGTGTATGTCCTCGTATCTTGCTCTATAAAAAAAGATGAAAAAAATGGGAGGAGTTGCCATGGTGACAATATTATCTCCATCAACATGATGCCGTGGTAAGTACTCTCAATGTTCTGCTTTTGACATTAAACAAAGCCCTGCCGGGAGGTCGCCCGAGGATCACTAGGTTCGTGCTCATGCCTATTTCTCTTTGAATAAAGCTCAATCATGCTTCATGCTCCCTTTATCTGTCATTGTATATATGCTCTGGTTTGAATGTATGATGCAGCGCATACATTCATAGACCTTTTAAATCAAGCATGGTGTTTGGGTTAAAATGTCTTCTTCGGTCAAACTGACATGGTGTCAAGTTTGATTGATGAACCTCGGAGTTAATACTTATAGATATTGGTTGCATATGTGGACTAACCCCTGTAGAAATCTCCAAATCCAATTGGGTGAGTCATTGAGGTGAATTCAAATGGAAAGGTAAAACAAGGTTTTGGATTAATGTTGCACAACATACTCATGTTAATGTAATCTTAGTTCAGCCTTGCTTGAGTAAGTATCTTGGTGAGATTAAAATTTAGTTTCAAATAAATTTTAGGAGCTCCCTGGTTTTTAAAACCAGTAGAGCTATTAGTTTGTTTCCACATTTTTGTTTTTGAATAAGCACCAGGTACAAGAACAAGTGTAGTGGAGATCTCTCGGAACTTTCATGCATATACACTCGAGATCTCCCACAACACGTGCACAACACCGAACGAACCAGCACGCAAAAGGCCAAGATGAACTGGTGCTAGCAAGGTTTGGCCAACCGATACTACTACCATTCATTCTTCATCGCGATGGTTTGCGCACTATAACCCTCACTCTCCCCAACCTATGAGTTTAAATGAAAGTCATTGCTTAATCATTAAAATTAAACTCAAAAGGTATCCTCTGGTTCTGTGCTTCTTTATGATTGGCTTGCATACCTTTTATTCTTTGCTAAACCTGAGCTTGTGAATCATATCTTAGGGAACCCATAATTGTTAAGTTGTTGACTAGTGAGATATGGTTTGATAGAAGAATTCTTGCTTTCTCTGCTCATATGTCTGGGAAATTTCTATCAAAAAGAAAATCTCCATAGCTTTACAACTCCACGTGCTTGTCCTACCAAGGCCATATGTTAATACAAATCTTAAACATAAGTGCCTTGTTGTTACATTGAGCTTCATCAAACCTTGTGACCCTAGTGAGATGTCTTTCATTCATGTTTGATCAAGATCATGTGCACTCCACCAGCTGAACTTCTACACTGGAAGTCGGCTATGCCATTCCATCCATCCACAAAATAAAACTCCATGTTTAATAATCTCTCTCTAGTATCTTTCAAATGAGGCATGGGCTATCAAAAAAAAGATAAAAAAGATGGCATGCCCAAGATGCATGGCCCCCAAAAAAAATGGACACATTGTCCATGAAAAAAAAGAGAAGAAAAAAAGATATATATATATATATAGCCATGCCCTCATGTTATCCAAATAAAGGAGAGAGAGATTCATAAAAGGGGTATTCCATTACCATCCACCTTCCACATATGTGCACGATCTTGATCAACTTGTTTGATTTGTTATCTCCATGGATCCGTTGTTTGATTTTGCAATATATGTGACACAAGTGCATGCTTCCATTTTTCCTACCATGAGCTCCACATAAGCCATCTTTAGAAGTAGGGTGAAAAGAAGAAAAGCCTTGGTGAGGATATATACACAGTGAGCAACATGAGAGATCCTATGGAGAAGTAAAGCTATGGTTGGTCTTTGCAAAAATATTTCTAAAACCCCAGTCATATAGCAGGAAAGTGGAGGAGACTGAAGTCAACACCATTCCGCTCTTCAACTTCCCAAACATTTATGGTAGACACATCAAAATTCACAGGCAAAGGTAAGGCCTAGAATAATTTGTATGCAGGTGTCATATCATATGAAGTCGGGTCCGCCTTAGTTCTTGACTTTACTCGAGGACGAGCAAAGAACTAAGTGTGGGGGATCTTGTTGACGGTCACTAACGACCCATTTTGACTATCAACTATCGTGCAAAAGTCGACCATCGGAAGGAATAAATGTTAGCATAGGATGATTATTTGACGAATTCCACAGATGCTGGTTTGAGAATGTGTGCAGGTGAATTTGGGCCAAAACTGTATGAAACAAGCATATTATCCAAGGCATAAATTCCTGAGCCAAGCACAAGCAAGCCCAATGGTCAAAAGGGCCCACTTGGCAGCTGCACATGAGAGAAAGACGCAGCCCATAAGCAAGGCGACACATTATCGATCTGAGGCAACACCTTCTCGACGAATCAGATGCGTTCACAAGGATCCTAGGGCCCATCAGAGCTACCAAACTGACTCAAGACAAGCCCTTACCCATATACATGACATGGGGGCCCACCTAACAGTCTTCTGACTAAAGATCGGGGGCAAACGGAGCCAGCCCACGGTCGGCTGACCAGATAGGTCGGCCGACCCAGTGGTGACGGCCCACGGGCCCCACCGCCTCTCAGATGACACGTGGCGAGGTTTGGTCAGTCCCCAATGGCGGTTTGGCTCATTTCTCGGGCAAGAGGCTGGTGGCTCCCTCCTATAAATACAAGGAGAGGGGGTGAGAACACATCACCACACACAACACATCACTCACCTCCAAGTGTAGAGCCTCTCTATCTTGAGTTTAGTAGGAGTTTAGGAGTAGAGGTACTCAGGAGGGGTGCTGGTAACGGCGCTCTTCTCCAAATTGTACCTCTACGAGAGTGAGGGAGATAGTCGGGGGATGTGCTAGGTTTGTCGGCGCTCTTCTCGGCTTGTACCTCGACGGATGCTTATTCGGTTGTAAATGTTCGAGACTTTCTTTGCTTATTTAGAATTAGAGTTTAGATCGCAAGTTATCATCTCTGCCTTATATTAGTTGATGTGTATGCTAGCGAGTAGCATTTGACTCTAGAGTTGGGCTCCGGATAGAAAAGGATAACCCTGTACGCCTCTAGAGTTAGTAGGGAAAGGTGTAGACGTGGTGCATAGGCTGGACTATACCACTCAGTTGTCTGATAGTCCCACGATTTGTAGAGGTAGCCGACAGGTGGTGACAGCCTTGTTCGAGCCTTTTAGTAATCCTCCACGTTCAGATATCAGATAGAGCACATATTGGAACTATCGGCTTGTATAAGCCAATCGATACCTTTAGCTCGAAGTATAACGGTGATGTGATCTCTTTTTCTAAGCATAGATTCTAGATCTTAGAAAGCCCTATCTTTCCTATCCTCCTACACCAGTATGTGTGTCCTTGGACAGCCTGAACCTGTAGGTAGTGTACTCACGTTTCCTAGTGGATACGATACCCTGGAATACTCTTAGGTGAAAGCTACAGTGGTATCCGTGCGCTTGCGGATTTTATTCGTGATGTTACAAAGTACCAACACTCACAATGCGGAGGCGATGGCCAACGCTATGCTTCAGGATTCTCCATTGCCGAACTTGGAGAGTGGCAATGATGAAATCCCAGAAGGTGACAGAAGCAGCAAGCTTCCAGAAGGAGGAGAAGGCGAGAGGCTTCCTGAGGGAGGCGATGATAAATAGCCAGCAGAGACCCCTGCAGGTAAGCTTATAGTGCCTTGTAGAAAAGGTATCCTTTTATTTGCCCTTAGTGTTATTAAGTAGCATGTTCTTCCTTTAGATTCCCAAGTCATGGAGAATACTGTAGGGAAGATTGAGGAGGTGCCCCAAGAGGGCTGTTGTTGTGGCGAGTACTTCCCAAGTCACATCGGGAAGTGACTTGCTGCGATAGAAGGTGGAGCATGCTTTCAAGCTGCTGGAAGTAAGTAGTCAAATACCTCGAGTACTTTTTGTAGTAGAGCGAGTGGTATACTAATCTTTTTGTTTTTACAGAAAGCATTGGGATGGAAGGGTGGCTAGTCCCAAGATGAGACAGGGCTAAATGCTCTCAAGGAGAGGGTTAAAACGCTCTCGTCTGAGAAGACTGCTCTTGAGGAAAAGCTGAAGAAGCTTTCCCAATCTAAGAAAGGTTAGTCTTTAGCATTTGATATGCACTCGACTAGTAGATCCGCTTGGTGTTTATAAGATTTTCTTTTTAATCAAGTACACAGCTTGTGCCAAATCTTTAGAGATTTAGGAAAGGTTGGTACTGGATTTAAAGATTCTTATGCACCGAAACGCAGATGAGATAGAGAAGCTTAAGAAGATGAAGGAGGACTCTAATCGAGAGACAGCATCAATGCTGCAACAACTCAAGACTTTATTAGAGTCTCGAGACTCGATGCAGCAGGAGCTTGTGGAGTTGAAAGAAGTCAGAGATGCCGCCCTGGAGGTGACGGAGGCCATGGATATCCCACAAAAGGATGGAGGTGGGCCGCTAATGCTGGCTGTGAGTCTTCGCAGGGTGCCTGGAGCCTTCGAGAGGTTTGTCTCCCACATCACCCGCCAGTACGTAGGTCATGTACTCGGGTTGGTGAAATCTTATTGGCCAACCACTCGTCTGGACGCTCTTGGACAAGGAGCCAAGGCTAGCTGTACTGATGATCAGTTTCGTCAGTATTTGGCGGAAACTTCCGGGGTGGCTGATCAAATTGTAGAAACCTTGCGCAGGGTAGAGTCTCCTTAAGATTTTCTTGTAATTGAGTTGGCATGTGAGCCAGAAGTACTTTGAACAAATGTTGGATATTTGTTGTAATGTTAAGTACTTGTTTAGTATTTGGATTTGGAATCCTTTGATGTGTCGAGTAGTTGTACTCGAGGGTTCTGAGTGTAGGCAGCATCGGGCCCACTCAGTCATAATAGTAGATACGATGAATTGTATCTGTGGGTGCCTTAATAGGCAAGACATTCTCGATTAGGGTCGAGTTTTTATGATTCTGGACTGAACCTGTGGTGCTAACCGTTTAGGATTGAATCCCTCGGGATTAACCAAGTGGGAATAGCACTTAGAAGGTGAAAGAAGCCGTAGCTTAGAGTAGATTTCCTTTTTTTGGAGGAAAATTTTCAATTAGCACGCAGCTAATGCGGACTTTGTTGTCCAAATGGGGGAAGAACTCTTATTGAGTATTTAGGAGGTATAAGAAGTCTCTTGATAGATAAGAAGACAGGCATCTTTCAACAACTACTCAGAGTACTAAGGGAGGACAGGAATTGTCTTTGTATCTTGAGCAAGCGAGTAATACCCGTCAAGTACTCGAGGCAAAAAGATTTTGTATAGAAGATTCCCATAGTAAACTAAGCAAGCGGGAAACTTGTGTCGACTTATTTTAGAGTATCAAGAACTCATCTGTACTCCTTGAAGGGTTTACATAGTTGACCAGTTAGGATAGACCTTGTTTGGTTACCCAAATAGTATGCAACTATTTGTGAGAATATCCAAACTACACGATCGTATCGAGTAGTATGTCCCATTAATGGACTGGATTGATTTCTAGAATAGGACTGTTAGGATTGAACTCCGTCGAGTTAACCAAGACGTGAATATTCTAAAAACATCCTAAACTTACTCGAGCAGGGCGAGTAAGGTGTCCTACTTGAGGACTGGAGTAACTCTAAGGCAAGTTTGTTAGGTACTAATCTCATAGGGTTGTCCAAGACGAAGGTGCCGAAAGAGTATCCAAGACCTACTCGAGCCAACGAGTAGGGTGTCCTTTAACCAAGGATTGGAGTAATCCGTAAGACAGAACTATTAGGTACGAACCCCGTCGGGTTGCCCAAGACGTAAATGTCGAAGAGATATCCAAAACTTACTCGAGCGAGGCGAGTAAGGTGTCCTTTTAACCAAGGACTGGAGTAATCCCAAAGACAGAACTGTTAGGTACGAACCCCGTCGGGTTGCCCAAGACGTAAATGTCGAAGGGATATCCAAAACTTACTCGAGCAAGGCGAGTAAGGTGTCCTTTTAACCAAGGACTGGAGTAACTCTTAGGGCATGTCTGTTAGGTACTAACCCCGTTGGGTTGCCCAAGATGAAGGTGCCGAAAGAGTATCCAAGACCTACTCGAGCAGGGCAAGTAGGTTGTCCTTCCGGAGGACTAGAGTGTCTTTTAGGACAGAACTATTAGGTACGAACCCCGTCGGGTTGCCCAAGACGTAAATACCCAAAAAGCACTTGAGTATGAACCATAAAAACTACTCGATAGCTGCTCTAAAGCCGAGCAAAGCTTTCGAGATGGGGTATTGGTTGTGTGAGCGAGAGCCAAGTAGTCGATGAGAAATCAACTTTATTTGGATTTGTCGAAATTACAATGACTGTAAAGTGATAGACTCTGACTCTTAAGACCTACCCCTTGCTCGTTGGACGTGAGCAATGGTTTACATGACTGAATAAAACTTTATTCGAAGAAAGAACTTAGTCGATATGATGGTTGACTAAATTCGAGGTAGAACTAGTCGATGCAGAGGTCGACTAGATTATTGGTAGGGTCTCGTTCAGGATAGGTGCCCCAAGGGCCTTGCGGAGTGAGTCACACTAGAAGATGGTGTGAGAGCTCTTTGGGTGGATAAAGCACTTGTGTAGCAGTACTTTGTTGATCCTATTTCTGCTCTGAGATGATTCACCTTGATATTGGGTGCGTGGTTTACCCTAATGTAACACCCTAATTTAAATTTCAGTATTTATTAATAAATTAATTGGCTTTATTTAATTTTCTAAGGTTTATTGTGTTTAGTTGGCATTTAATCTAATTTTTGTTCCTAATTAATTAAAATCTATCATAGGTTTAAATTTTTGTTGCATTCATGCTGGTGCATAATTTTATTTGAGTGTGGTTTGAATTCAAACTCAACTTTGAATTCAAACTTTGTTTGGTTTAGAAATAGAAAAGGAGAAATAGAAAAGAATAAGGCCCAACCAGCCTGGCCCGGTCCAGCAGCCCAACCCCGTGGGCCCAGCCACTCCCTCTCTTTCCCACGGCCCGTCTCCCTCGCCTTCCCCCGCAGCCCACACCGCGCGTCGCTTCTCTCTCCTGGCCAGCCCGCGCAGCGCTCCCCTCCCCCGGCCTGCCCCGCACGGCCGCCACCCGCACGCTCCGGCCCAGCTAGCGCGCTCGCCCAGCGGACACAGGCCGCGCGCGCGTCGCCCCACTGAGCCCCCGGGCCCGCCCGTCAGGGTCGTCCTCCTCCTTCCGCGTCGCTCGCCCGCGCAACAGAAAGTGCCCGCGATCCCCGGCGAAGCCCACGCCGAGTTTCCCCGCCCGGGCGCGCACGCCAAGGGCGCTCCGCCGCCCTATAAATGCCGCCCGCGGACCCCCCTGCTCCCTCCAACCCTAGCCGCCACCCCCCTCGCCGCTCTACTCCGCCACACTCTGCTCCGCCGCGCCCTGCTCCGCCGAGGACCGGCCACGCCACCTCCCCGCCCTCGCCGAGCACTGCTGGAGCACCGCACGGAGGAGGAGTTCGCCTGCAGCCGCCCCCCACGCCCTCTACCCCGCGCTCTGCACGGGGATTGCTCGCCGGAGCAACACTGAGCCACCACCACCGAGCTGTTGCACCGCCGACGTCCCTCCGCTGCGACCCCGGACGCCTCGAGCCTCGGTAAGAAACAGCGCCGCCACCCCGTCCTTTTGCGCTAAGTTTTAGGTCGGGTAGCGCACCGTAGACTCCCCTGCACCGGTCACCGGCGAACCACCGCCGCCCCTCACCGTGGTGAGCTCCTGCAAAACCCACATCCCCTTCCCCGTGTGCCCAGTTGGTTTTGCCATGACACGGACTACCTCCCTGACCCAAGCCCGCTCCGATTTGAGCTCGGGAGCACTGAAATGCCGAAGTCCGGCGAGCTCCCAGTGCCCCGCCGCCGCAGGAGCAGAGCTCCGGCGACCAGCGCCGCCGCCCGCGCCCCCAACCGATCTTGGCCGCCAGATCCGTATGCAACGGCCAGGATTAGATCTTGGATCGAACCAACTAGAACCCTTAGATCCAGATCTGACGGCCGTGGTGCGTGCCTACCGGTTCGGCCTGGAAGTTTTGTTAAAGAGCCCCTGCCCTTTCTCTGTTTCAACCCGCGGTCCTTTTCTTTTGAAAAGTTATTACGGATCGGCCCAAAACTTTGCAAGAACACCCCTGATCTTCCTAGAATTAGCACCCGCAGTCCAGGCCTTGTGTTTTTGCACGTCAGCCCTTAGATTTAATGTTTATTTATGTTTTAGCCCTCGGTTTTTGTAGAAAACCCCCTGGAACTTCAGTTTTCTTACAAATAAGCCCCTAGGACTTGTTTTTGGCCTAGTTTATGCGTTTTAGCTCCGTTTTTAGCGTTCTTTATATCCACGCGATCGTTGTAACGCATAGAATAGTTCTAGAGTAGTTTTGTGTGCTGTTTTTATGTATTGATGTATTGTTTCTTAGTTTTTGTTAGTGTTTGCTTGTATGCTTATTCCTGTGCATTGTTTTGGCCATGTGTTCGTGAGTAGACGTTGATCCATCTGAGGAGCCTCAGTACCAGTACCCGGAGCAGCCGTCTTCCGAGCACTTTGAGCAGCAGCCAGAGCAGTACGAGGAAGGCAAGTATAACATGAACAACCTATCACTTTAATTACAATTTCATACTGCATTTTAATACTGTATGCCTTTAAGGATTTCCTAGCCAGTTTATATCCTTTATATATACCTTTGGGTTGCATTTTGGTTAGTTGTGCTAGGTTACTGCGCTATAACACACTCTGGTCCTTTTTAATTAAATTGATTAATGTTTTACTTGAACTTAATTCTGAGAGTGGCACTCTGTGTGGCTTGAGTGGCTCACTTCTCGTTAAAAGATGTTTTTTTAGAAACATGGTGTAGGGGGCCAGCACGGTGCTTACTGCCTGGTTGGCCACTCTCCATAAGGACCGGTTCATAGAGCGACAACCTGGGACAACAGCGCTACCACAAGGCTAGAATGGGATAGACTTGGCGTAATAATTAGATCTTTTTGGTTTGGAGTAACTTACCTGCGGGGCAAGAGTAGTAAGCTTCAATGGTCCCTGCTCCTCCGGCTTGGTCTGTGCTTGGATTGCGCTCCTGTGCTTGTACCCCCGGAGGTGGGCCCCATCGTCGCCGACCTAACTCTCGCGGTTACGCCTTACCAACGAGATTCTTTTTAAAGGCCTCGTAGTGAGTCGCTGGCCATCTCACCTAAGGAAGTGTGATGAACAACTGGCGTAGCTCACGACTTGTGGGTAAAGATGTGCAACCTCTGCAGAGTGTAAAACTGGTATACTAGCCGTGCTCACGGTTATGAGCGGCCCAGATCCTCCTTTTGATTAGTGAAGTTGCCTCCTTCCGACGAGGGAGGTGCTTCTCGGGGTTACCTTGGTGGCTTGGTTTTGGTTTGGTTTCTCATTAGTGATATGATTAAACTTGATTAATTACTATGTAACTGGGTTAATGGTAATTCATCAAACTCGTAGTAAATAGCTTTAATAAAATTTTGCCAACACTTAAAAGCTAATGCAGTTGAGTCAGCCAGCCTAGAGCCTCATAGTTTGTGTTATACTTGTTGAGTACAAGTTGTGTACTCACCCTTGCCTCTTCTCTACTTTTTCCTCTTGGCTACGCTACTGCTGCTCAGTTCCTGCCGACGCGAGGGAGTTCGCTCAGCGCTACCAGGACTACGAGGACTTCTAGGTGCTTCGTCTCCCAGTCGACGTCCCTGTGGCGCCCTGCTTCAGCTTCGGAGAGCTTTTTCGTATTTTGTACTTCGCTTCCGCTGTATCAGACATTTTTTGTCATTATTGTAATAAATAACATTCGTATTTCGATTTATTATATCTTTTTACGTGATATGTGCTATGATATACTGTTCATTCTGTTGTATATACGTGTGACTTGATCCTGGCACGTATATGATTGCTCGGTTTATGTTCTTTTATAAACCGGGTGTTACAGAGTGGTATCAGAGCCATATCGACTGTAGGACGAAGCCTAGATAGAACTGGTCGAGTTTTAGGACTTCTTCTCACCAATCCTTGTCTGCTGAAACTATTTTACTATTATACCCCTTGACTTCTATGACTTTTTACCCTTCTTGCCTTGATTTCTCTCTCTGAAGAATAGTTTCGTAGATTTTGGCCTGAATCAGTCATCTGACCACCATGAGCATAGCTAGGTGACCTTTTTAATAATAATACGATAGCACGTTCTGCGACGCGTTGTGTTAGTCGAGTCTTTTGCTAAACTCGGCTAAGTCGTGAAAATTGTCTGCTTGTTATTATGCTACATGTTTGATTTGGATTTTTGAATGATTGCATAGCTTAGTAGTTTAAATTTGTTTAAAGAAAATCACTCAGATGTTAAAGTTAACTAATTAATAAAATGACTTAGATCGTTGGGGGTAAAACCGTCAACTCTATCCTGTCTACTTTATCATGGCTGAGTCTTTTTCCGCTAAGAGTTATCATATCCATCTGAGTTTATTCCTGCAATATCCTTACTCGTGAAATCTTTTGTTCAAATCAGATGGTGAACACCAGGAGCACCGGTTCAGGTTCTGGCCAACAGCAGGGTCAGAACAACCAGGGTACTGGGATCCCGATGCCTCCGCCTTTGACTCCGGAGCAGTACTTCCAGCTCCAGATGCAGATGATGGCTACCCTGAACAACACTGTTCAGGCTCTTCAGCACGCTCACACTCAGCCTCCGCCTCCTCCACCGCCGCAGCCTCGCGACAGGCGTGCTGAGTTCCTGAGGGGTCACCCGCCGACGTTCTCTCACACGTCCGACCCTCTTCAGGCTGACGACTGGCTCCGTGCAGTGGAGCGTCAGCTGGACATCGCCCAGTGCCATGATCGTGAGCGCGTCTTGTACGCAGCAGGACAGCTGCAAGGGGCAGCTTTGGACTGGTGGGAGTCCCACCCAGTTCACGACCGCGAGGCTCTCACTTGGCTCCAGTTCAGGGAGCGTTTCCGCAGCCACAACGTCCCCGCGGGCGTTATGAAGATGAAGCAGAAGGAGTTCCTTGCACTGAAGCAGGTAATCTTAAGTGTAATCATTCAGCGTTTTCTTTTGAGCTAATGCCCCCTTGTTCTATCCTTATAAATCTTGAGTTAATCTTCCGATATCTATCTGTCTTTGTGAATTCAGGGGACTATGTCGGTCACGGAGTATCGTGATCGCTTTCTTCAGCTGGCACGCTACGCCCCTGCCGAGGTTGCGGATGACCGCAAGAAGCAGGAGCACTTCATGGAGGGTCTTGAGGACTACCTCCAGTACGCGCTGCTCAACCTCCGCTTCGACGACTTCAACCATCTGGTTGACAGTGCGCTCAACACTGAGCGTAAGCACCTGGAGATGGAGGACAAGAAGAGGAAGGTTGTCCCCGTTGCTTCCGGCAGCAACACTCGTCCTCGACTCCAGCAGCCCCAGCAGTACCAGCCTCAGTACCGGCCTCCTCAGCAGTACCAGCAGAGGCCACCGCAGCAGTACCCGCCTCGACAGCAGCAGGCAGGTCAGGGCCCGAGGTTACCGGCACCTCCGGCTCGTGCTGCTCCACCGGCACCACAGGCTCCACGTCCGGCAGCTCCTACCGGACAGCAGGCTCAGGGACCTCCTCGCACCTGCTTTCACTGCGGCCAGCCGGGGCACTACGCCAACGCTTGCCCCCGGAAGGCGCAGGCGGGACAGCAGGGGCGCCCAGCTCAGCCCAGGGCGCCAGCACAGGGCAGGGTGAACCACGTGACGGCCGAGTCAGCGGCCGAGGCTCCCAACGTGGTTATTGGTACGTTCATGGTTAATTCATATCCAGCTACAGTGCTTTTTGATACTGGTGCTACGCATTCCTTCATTACTCAGTCTTTTGTCGAGCATCATGGTATTCATACTAGCACATTAAAGAGGTGCCTGTTAGTATCTTCACCGGGAGGACAGTTGAGGTCTCACACTTACTGCCCGAGAGTCAGTGTTTCTTTGAGGGGAGTAGAGTTCTGTACTGATCTGATGGTGCTAGACACCAAGGGCATTGATGTCATTCTGGGAATGGAGACTCTGGCCAAATGGGGAGTTCGGATAGATTGTGCTCAGAGGACAGTCTTGTTGTCAGCTTCCAGTGGCCAAGAGGTTGTTATCAGTGCAGTAGAGCCTTCTGGATTTCTTCATCAGATGGAGGCTAGACCCACGGACGGTATTCGCGTGGTGTCTGAATTCCCGGATGTCTTTCCGGATGATTTGCAAGGTATGCCGCCTGAACGCGCCATTGAGTTTTGTATTGATCTCCTGCCTGGCACAGCTCCTATTGCAAAGCGGCCCTACCGTATGGCACCTATAGAGCATGAAGAAGTTAAGAAGACTATTGATGAGTTGCTAGCCAAGGGCTATATCCGTCGCAGCTTCTCTCCTTGGGCTTTTCCGTTGCTGCTAGTAGATAAGAAGGATGGCTCGAAGAGGATGTGTGTCGATTATCGGGAGCTGAATGCAGTCACTATCAAGAACAAGCATCCACTGCCCCGTATTGAGGATCTCTTCGATTTGCTTCGAGGTGCTCGTATATTCTCGAAGATTGATCTTTGTTCGGGCTATTTTCAGCTGAGGATCCGTCCTGGGGATATTCCGAAGACGGCATTCACCTGCAAGTACGGGCTATATGAGTATACAGTCATGTCCTTCGGCTTGACTAATGCCCCGGCTTTCTTCATGCATCTGATGAACATGGTCTTCATGGATTATCTGGATGTCTTCGTGGTGATCTTTATTGATGATATCCTGATCTTCTCCAAGACAGAAGAAGAGCATGAGGAGCATCTGAGACTCGTATTGCAGAGATTGAGAGAGCATCAGCTGTATGCCAAATTCAGCAAGTGCGAGTTCTGGATTGACGAGGTTCCATTCCTCGGTCATGTTATCTCTCAGGGAGGCATTGCTGTTGATCCGAGTAAGGTGAAGGATGTGCTCGAGTGGGAGACACCGCAGACAGTGAAGGAAGTCAGGTCTTTCTTGGGCTTAGCTGGATATTATCGGAGGTTCATTGAGAATTTCTCCAAGATCGCGAAGCCTTTGACTTCTTTGCTAGAGAAGAATGTGGCTTTTGTATGGACTGATGAGCGTCAGATGGCCTTTGATGAGCTGAAGAAAAGGTTGACTACGGCGCCAGTCCTGACTCTGCCAGACCAGACGAAGAGGTTCACGGTGTATTGTGATGCTTCGAAGGATGGTCTTGGGTGTGTTCTGATGCAGGAGGGCAGAGTGATAGCTTATGCTTCACGGCAGCTACGCCGGCATGAGCTGAATTATCCTACTCATGATCTCGAGTTAGCCGCAGTTGTGCATGCTCTGAAGATTTGGAGGCATTACTTGTATGGGCAGCGGTGTGATATCTACACTGATCACAAGAGCCTCAAGTACATTTTCACGCAGAATGAGCTGAACATGCGGCAGAGAAGATGGCTAGAGTTGGTCAAGGATTATGATCTGGAGATTCACTATCATCCGGGCAAGGCCAATGTTGTAGCAGATGCTTTGAGCAGAAGAAGTTATGTCAACATGGCCGTGGCTTTCCAGATGCCTCCAAAGTTATGCGAGGAGTTCGAGCAGTTGAGTCTGGGCTTCTTGCATCATACTTCCAGTGCAGCATTTGAGGCAGTACCGACTCTAGAGTCAGAGATCAGGCAGCATCAGAAAGATGATGAGAAGCTGCAGGAGATTCGTGAGTTGCTCAAGAAGGGCAAGGCTCCTCATTTCAGAGAGGATGATCAGGGTACCCTGTGGTACAAGAACCGGATCTGTGTGCCAGATGTGCATGATCTCCGGAAGTTGATTCTGAGTGAGGCCCATGATACAGCATACTCTATTCATCCGGGCAGCACGAAGATGTATTATGATCTGAAGGAACGTTTCTGGTGGTATGGGATGAAGCGTTCAGTGGCAGAGTACGTGGCTATTTGTGACACCTGTCAGCGTGTCAAGGCTGAGCACCAGAGGCCAGCAGGTCTGTTACAGCCGCTGAAGATTCCAGAGTGGAAATGGGAGGAGATCACTATGGACTTCATTGTTGGATTGCCTCGTACTCAGAAAGGGTACAACTCCATTTGGGTAGTAGTGGATCGACTGACGAAAGCTGCTCACTTCATTCCAGTGAACACTACTTACTCCGGTGCTAGACTTGCAGAGTTGTACATCTCTCGGATTGTCTGCTTGCATGGTGTACCCAAGAAGATCATATCTGACAGAGGGTCTCAGTTCACTTCTCGGTTCTGGGAGCAGCTCCATGATTCGTTGGATACGAAGCTGCGTTTCAGTACGGCTTATCACCCTCAGACAGATGGGCAGACAGAGAGAACCAACCAAGTGTTGGAGGATATGCTGAGAGCTTGTGCCATCCAGTACGGCACTAGTTGGGATAAGTGCCTGTCATTTGCTGAGTTCTCATATAACAACAGCTATCAGGCCAGTCTGAAGAAGTCTCCCTTTGAGGCATTGTATGGCAGAAAGTGCAGGACTCCTCTCTATTGGGATCAGATCGGTGAGAAGCAGCTCTTTGGCCCTGAGATCATAGATGATGCAGAGCAGATGGTTCAGGCTGTGCGAGAAAATCTGAGGATTGCACAGAGCAGGCAGAAGAGCTATGCTGATGGCAAACGGAGAGACCTGACTTTCAGTGTCGGTGATTATGTGTATCTGAAGGTGTCTCCGATGAGAGGAATCCGTAGATTTAATGTCAAAGGGAAGTTAGCACCTCGTTATGTGGGGCCATTCAAGGTGCTAGAGCGGAAAGGCGAAGTTGCTTATCGCCTGGAGTTACCTCTCAGCCTCTCAGGAGTTCATGATGTCTTTCATATATCTCAGCTGAAGAGGTGTTTGCGAGTACCCGAGGAGTAGGCACCCCTGGATGGAGTCGATGTCCAGGAAGATCTGACTTATACCGAGCATCCGGTGAAGATTCTGGAGACGTCAGAGAGGGTTACTCGGACCAAGCGCATCAAGATGTGCAGAGTTCAGTGGAGTCATCACAGTGAAGCTGAGGCTACATGGGAGCGAGAAGATGAGTTGAAGAAGACATATCCGGATCTCTTTGCTAGCCAGCCCAGCTAAATCTCGGGACGAGATTTCTTTAAGGGGGTAGGGTCTGTAACACCCTAATTTAAATTTCAGTATTTATTAATAAATTAATTGGCTTTATTTAATTTTCTAAGGTTTATTGTGTTTAGTTGGCATTTAATCTAATTTTTGTTCCTAATTAATTAAAATCTATCATAGGTTTAAATTTTTGTTGCATTCATGCTGGTGCATAATTTTATTTGAGTGTGGTTTGAATTCAAACTCAACTTTGAATTCAAACTTTGTTTGGTTTAGAAATAGAAAAGGAGAAATAGAAAAGAATAAGGCCCAACCAGCCTGGCCCGGTCCAGCAGCCCAACCCCGCGGGCCCAGCCACTCCCTCTCTTTCCCACGGCCCGTCTCCCTCGCCTTCCCCCGCAGCCCACACCGCGCGTCGCTTCTCTCTCCTGGCCAGCCCGCGCAGCGCTCCCCTCCCCCGGCCTGCCCCGCACGGCCGCCACCCGCACGCTCCGGCCCAGCTAGCGCGCTCGCCCAGCGGACACAGGCCGCACGCGCGTCGCCCCACTGAGCCCCCGGGCCCGCCCGTCAGGGTCGTCCTCCTCCTTCCGCGTCGCTCGCCCGCGCAACAGAAAGTGCCCGCGATCCCCGGCGAAGCCCACGCCGAGTTTCCCCGCCCGGGCGCGCACGCCAAGGGCGCTCCGCCGCCCTATAAATGCCGCCCGCGGACCCCCCTGCTCCCTCCAACCCTAGCCGCCACCCCCCCCTCGCCGCTCTACTCCGCCGCGCTCTGCTCCGCCGCGCCCTGCTCCGCCGAGGACCGGCCACGCCACCTCCCCGCCCTCGCCGAGCACTGCTGGAGCACCGCACGGAGGAGGAGTTCGCCTGCAGCCGCCCCCCACGCCCTCTACCCCGCGCTCTGCATGGGGATTGCTCGCCGGAGCAACACCGAGCCACGACCACCGAGCTGCTGCACCGCCGACGTCCCTCCGCTGCGACCCCGGACGCCTCGAGCCTCGGTAAGAAACAGCGCCGCCACCCCGTCCTTTTGCACTAAGTTTTAGGTCGGGTAGCGCACCGTAGACTCCCCTGCACCGGTCACCGGCGAACCACCGCCGCCCCTCACCGTGGTGAGCTCCTGCAAAACCCACATCCCCTTCCCCGTGTGCCCAGTTGGTTTCGCTATGACACGGACTACCTCCCTGACCCAAGCCCGCTCCGATTTGAGCTCGGGAGCACTGAAATGCCGAAGTCCGGCGAGCTCCCAGTGCCCCGCCGCCGCAGGAGCAGAGCTCCGGCGACCAGCGCCGCCGCCCGCGCCCCCAACCGATCTTGGCCGCCAGATCCGTATGCAACGGCCAGGATTAGATCTTGGATCGAACCAACTAGAACCCTTAGATCCAGATCTGACGGCCGTGGTGCGTGCGTACCGGTTCGGCCTGGAAGTTTTGTTAAAGAGCCCCTGCCCTTTCTCTGTTTCAACCCGCGGTCCTTTTCTTTTGAAAAGTTATTACGGATCGGCCCAAAACTTTGCAAGAACACCCCTGATCTTCCTAGAATTAGCACCCGCAGTCCAGGCCTTGTGTTTTTGCATGTCAGCCCTTAGATTTAATGTTTATTTATGTTTTAGCCCTCGGTTTTTGTAGAAAACCCCCTGGAACTTCAGTTTTCTTACAAATAAGCCCCTAGGACTTGTTTTTGGCCTAGTTTATGCGTTTTAGCTCCGTTTTTAGCGTTCTTTATATCCACGCGATCGTTGTAACGCATAGAATAGTTCTAGAGTAGTTTTGTGCGCTGTTTTTATGTATTGATGTATTGTTTCTTAGTTTTTGTTAGTGTTTGCTTGTATGCTTATTCCTGTGCATTGTTTTGGCCATGTGTTCGTGAGTAGACGTTGATCCATCTGAGGAGCCTCAGTACCAGTACCCGGAGCAGCCGTCTTCCGAGCACTTTGAGCAGCAGCCAGAGCAGTACGAGGAAGGCAAGTATAACATGAACAACCTATCACTTTAATTACAATTTCATACTGCATTTTAATACTGTATGCCTTTAAGGATTTCCTAGCCAGTTTATATCCTTTATATATACCTTTGGGTTGCATTTTGGTTAGTTGAGCTAGGTTGCTGCGCTATAACACACTCTGGTCCTTTTTAATTAAATTGATTAATGTTTTACTTGAACTTAATTCTGAGAGTGGCACTCTGTGTGGCTTGAGTGGCTCACTTCTCGTTAAAAGATGTTTTTTTAGAAACATGGTGTAGGGGGCCAGCACGGTGCTTACTGCCTGGTTGGCCACTCTCCATAAGGACCGGTTCATAGAGCGACAACCTGGGACAACAGCGCTACCACAAGGCTAGAATGGGATAGACTTGGCGTAATAATTAGATCTTTTTGGTTTGGAGTAACTTACCTGCGGGGCAAGAGTAGTAAGCTTCAATGGTCCCTGCTCCTCCGGCTTGGTCTGTGCTTGGATTGCGCTCCTGTGCTTGTACCCCCGGAGGTGGGCCCCATCGTCGCCGACCTAACTCTCGCGGTTACGCCTTACCAACGAGATTCTTTTTAAAGGCCTCGTAGTGAGTCGCTGGCCATCTCACCTAAGGAAGTGTGATGAACAACTGGCGTAGCTCACGACTTGTGGGTAAAGATGTGCAACCTCTGCAGAGTGTAAAACTGGTATACTAGCCGTGCTCACGGTTATGAGCGGCCCAGATCCTCCTTTTGATTAGTGAAGTTGTCTCCTTCCGACGAGGGAGGTGCTTCTCGGGGTTACCTTGGTGGCTTGGTTTTGGTTTGGTTTCTCATTAGTGATATGATTAAACTTGATTAATTACTATGTAACTGGGTTAATGGTAATTCATCAAACTCGTAGTAAATAGCTTTAATAAAATTTTGCCAACACTTAAAAGCTAATGCAGTTGAGTCAGCCAGCCTAGAGCCTCATAGTTTGTGTTATACTTGTTGAGTACAAGTTGTGTACTCACCCTTGCCTCTTCTCTACTTTTTCCTCTTGGCTACGCTACTGCTGCTCAGTTCCTGCCGACGCGAGGGAGTTCGTTCAGCGCTACCAGGACTACGAGGACTTCTAGGTGCTTCGTCTCCCAGTCGACGTCCCTGTGGCGCCCTGCTTCAGCTTCGGAGAGCTTTTTCGTATTTTGTACTTCTCTTCCGCTGTATCAGACATTTTTTGTCATTATTGTAATAAATAACATTCATATTTCGATTTATTATATCTTTTTACGTGATATGTGCTATGATATACTGTTCATTCTGTTGTATATACGTGTGACTTGATCCTGGCACGTATATGATTGCTCGGTTTATGTTCTTTTATAAACCGGGTGTTACACCTAAGGACGGGTACTGATAGTTACCGGCTTGTGCTTCTTGAAGGATGCGGAAGCCTTTGGAGGGATGCAGTAGTTGGAAGAAGGGCTGTACGCCTCGACTTTGTATCGTTCCTTTCTCCTTGAGATGATGATGTTGCGCGCATCGCGCCAAACATTGATCACACTACGGAGGTCGCAGTTCGAGTAGTCGTAGTTGTCGCCTTGTTGTTCTTGTAGGATGTTAGCGAGGCGCTGACACCTGAACGCCCTCTTTTGGTTGAGCTGGCGACGATGTTCGTAGAGGTCTTCTGCTGGATTCTGCTCGTCTAGTTGGACGGTGACGGTCACCGCTGGAGGAGGAGGGGGAGCAGGTAGATCCTCTTTGGTGGTAGCAGTTTGAGCTTCAGTGATTGTGGGAGTAGTTTCCATGTTGTCGGAAAGGTACTCATCGAAATCTTCGGAATTGTAGTCGTCGAGGTTGAGACGCTCTGTGGGATCGCCCTCAGGTTCCTCGGAGATACAAACCATGAGGATTTCATGGCAGAGATCTTGAACTTCTTGATTTTGTTTGCTTGAAGATGGGTCTAAAGGAGTGCTCTGTTGATAGAGCAGATCCGCTAGCTGTGAGGCAGAAGCGTTGGGGTCTTGTGCCTTCTTGAGATGCACTGTCCGTCCTTGCGGCGTTGCATATATAATCAAGTTAGGGAGGGAGTCCTGATCGGACTTGAGATTCTTAGCCGAGTTGGACTCGACTTGTTTACTGTGCTGGATTAGATCATCCAACTGTTCCTCCGGATCAGAAGAGTACTCGGATTCGGAGTCGGTTATCCCACCGATTTTGGAGTATGTATGCATTGGGTGAGCGAGAAGTGGTATGCCCATCTCTACGTGGAGGGCGTTCTCATTCATCCAGTGTAGCCATGATTGGGCAGGAGTCAGCCCCTCAGGCTCCTTGATCCAGGGTTTATCATAGATTGAGTTGCTGGATTGTTCAGGAGCCTTGGCTTTTCCCTTTTTAAGCTTGACCAGTTCCCAAAAAGCGTCGACATGTTTGGGTGGGCTGGCCGTAGCGTCCATGAATAGCTCAATGTTGTCTGACCATTCTTTGAGATTGTCGAACGGTTCAAAGTTCTCGAGACCGTTCATGAAACGATCAAAGTCCTGATCGAATTTGGACTCGACTGGTTTCGAAGTCCGAGTGTGAGCAGGTTTCGGTGAAGGGCTCTGAGGTATCCTGGAGATAGACGGTCGCATCCGAACAAGCCGGGGGTTTGTCTGACCAGCTCCCCCGCAGATTCCTCCTCCGAATTTCTGCTCTTTTGTTTTGCAGAGTGATTTCAGCCACCTTAATGCAGTCGGCGAGCTTCGAATTTACCCGATCGATCCCAGAGAGCATATCGCCCGACCTCTTCTGCGGTGGGTTTAGTGCTTTAGGGTTCTGATGTGGAGCAGTTGGGCTGAGAGCGCTTTCTGCAAGTTTGATGCAGCCCTCTATCGATCGTGAAACTTGATCCACTCCGGCGTGTAGTTCTGAGTTTTTGATCTTAGGGCGTTTGATCGTCTTGAGATGAGCCAAGTATTTTCTGAGAGTTTTGGAAAAGTAAGGCTTTTCGGAATCAGAATTTGTGTCAAACTCAACCGAACCAAGAGTTAGTTTTTGAGTTGTCACGTTTTCCGGGCTGTCCGAGTCGAGTTCGGGTGGAACTCTTTTCTCGTCGAGATCCACAGATTCGCGGATGTTGGCGAGTTGGGAGTGGGTTTTCGATTTAGGCGAGTTAGGCGCGACAAGGTGGCTGGAGAAGCCTCCCGTTCCATCAGCCGTACATGCCTAAAAACCGAAAACGAGGGCTGTGCCTTCCGGCACGTTGTTGGCGTCGCTTGATCCGGCTATCGGATTCGTTGGTGAACTCGCCGAATCCCCTACCTAGCGCGCCAGCTATCGGTGTTTACCGCCAAGCCTACTCTGGGATACCCTTAGCAGTAGAGTTTGTAGGTAGGGATCGACTGCTCTAGAACTCGATGGTATAAGGAACACAAAGATTTAGACAGGTTCGGGCTGCGAGTTTGCGTAATACCTACGTCCTGTGTGGTTTGTATTGCCTTAGGTGTTGATGATTGTTTGGAGGGGGTCCCTGCCCGCCCTTATGTATCCGGGGGGACAGGGTTACATGGAAAGTCCTAGCCGAGTACAGTTGGAATCCTACTACAACATAATCGGGTAGTTTTCTTTGTACTGCAGCTAGTTCTATGCCTATTCGAATAGTTACAAAAGAGGTAAGGTACATCCATGAGCTATCCCTTACTATAGAACATTCTATGTCTATAAGAAGTCCCGCTGTCCCAGGTCTGACACCCTATATAATCAGCAGTCTGCACCTTATTTCATAATGTCATGGTTATGTAACTAGTAAATATCTTTACACAACCTCGCCATCCCTTAGGAAAATATAAATAACGATACCCTGAATACTTCCAGGTCAAATGTTACAACGGTATATCCGTGCGTTTGCAGATCTTTCTGTAAACGTTAAGACATACCAATCCAGCATTCCTTGGCGGCGTTGCTAAGAACTAACCCCTCCTAGTAGCGATGCTAAGAAATGCCAACAACCAGCAGGAGCGCCGCCCACAGGGTCATGAGCTGCCTGCGCACACCGAACAGCAAGCTGGTACGCCAGCAACAAGGGCAGCTTGCTCAACCTTGCAAAGTGCCTCCTCTTCTCCATCCACCTGTGCCGGCGCGCGATGGGGATGGCGAACAGTACCACTTGAAACACAAGGCTGAACAGGACCATGATTTGGATCCCATGTCTGCTCCACACTTCCACGACTCCTCCCATGATCTCCAAATTCACAGCTGCCACGATAGATATATGCGCAAGGATCAATTTAAATAGTTCGCTAAATGCTCATATATACATATAGACACACCCCCCTAATCTAATACCACAATAATGATTAATCTTACTATTACTATATAGACACACACACCCCTAATCTAATTCCACAATAATGACTAATCTTACTATTACTAATTGGATCCACATGAAGCCACCTAGGATCCTAGATGGACACTCTAAAAAAATAGAGAAATCCTATAAATTCTGACAAAAATCAGAAACATCCAGCCATCAATCCAACAACTCTAATTATAATAACCATCGGATCTATTATCTTTTCTAATAAATTACCCGCCTCTGAAATTATGAAAATAGATTAAAATAACCCTCTAAACATGGATCTAAATTACCCAAATCTATCATTATAAAAAATCTAAACTAACCCCTTAATATTTGTGTAAATTGCCCACATATGCCATTATAAAAAATAATAGAAATACTCTAAATTTGCATATAAACTATCCACTTATTTTGTTATTATTACAAGTTAAATTACTCCTAAATCTGAATCTAAATTATATAATAACAATAAAATATTAAAGTGCACCAATATATATTCTAAATTACTATTTCTATCATTATTAATATATTATTTATATTATTGTTTATATAAAATATTAATCCAACAACTCTAATTATAATAACCATCGGATCAATTTTCTTTTCTAATAAATTACCCACCTCTGCCATTATGGAAATAGATTAAAGTAACCCCCTAAACATGTATCTAAATTACCCACATCTGCTGTCGGTGTTTACCGCCAAGCCTGCTCAGGGATACCCTTTGCAGTAGATTTGTAGGTAGGGATCGACTGCTCTGGAACTCGATGGTGCAAGGAACACAAGGATTTAGATAGGTTTGGGCCGCGAGGTGCGTAATACCCTACGTCCTGTGTGGTTGCTTGTATTGCCTTAGGTGTTGATGTGTTTTGAGGGGGTCCCTATCCGCCCTTATATATATGGGGGGACAGATTTACATGGAAAGTCCTAGCCGAGTACAGTTGGAGTCATACTACAACACGGTCGGGTAGTTTCCTTGTGCTGCAGCTAGTTCTACGCTTATTCGGTAGTTAAAAGAGGGGCAAGGTATTCGTTATTAAAAAGAGAGGCAAGGTACATCCATGCGCTATCCCTTACTCTCGAACATTCTTTGCCTATATGCAGTCCCGTTGCCCCAAGGTCTGACAAGCCCCCGAGCTCTTCGTAGCCGAGTCCTACAGGCGTCGAGTACTTGGCGAGGCGTCTTCGAGTACTCCAAGTTGTCAGAATATTCTTCTGGTTGCTTCTGGGTCATCCTTCGGGTATGTCGAGTAGTCTTCCAAGTACTTCCGGTTGCTCTGAGACTGTGAGGTGCTCTAGCCCCGAAATCTTGATCATATATGGTGCGCGAAGTACTCGCGCTCCATATGGAGTAGCCCCCGAGCCTTAGGTTGAATCACAGAATCAGGCTGAGGGTCACTTCATGTCAGACCTGGGGCAGCGGGACTGCTTATAGGCATAGAATATTCTAGAGTAAGGGATAGCTCATGGATGTACCTTACCTCTCTTGTAACTACCCGAATAGGAACAGAACTAGCTGCAGTACAAAGGAGACTACCCGATTATGTTGTAGTAGGACTCCAACTGTAATCGGCTAGGACTTTCCATGTAACCCAGTCCCCCCGGATATATAAGGGCGGGTAGGGACCCCCCCTCCAAACAGATCAACACCTAAGGCAATACAAACAACCAGACAGGACCTGTCTAAATCTTTGTGTTCCTTGCACCATCGAGTTCTAGAGCAGCCGATCCCTACCTATAAACCTCACTGCTAAGAGTATCTCTGAGCAGGCTTGACGGTAAACACCGACAGCTGGCGCGCCAGGTAAGGGATTCGGCGAGTTCATTAGCAAATTCGATGGCCGGATTAAGCGACGCTACCAACGTGCCTAAGGGCACAACTCTCGTTTTTGGCTCCTGGGCTTGCTCAGCTGATGGATCGGGCGGCTTCTCCAGCCACCTCGTCATACCTGATTCACCCGAGCAAAAACCATCAACCAACCCGCCAAAGTCTGCAAGATTGCAGAACTCGACAGAAAACAGGCTCCACTCGAGCTTAACTCGGATAACGCAGAAAATGTGTCGACTCCAACTGGAATTCGCGAGCTACCCGAGTCCGATACAAACTCTAATCCTGAAAATCTTCACTTTCCCGAAACCCTTAGAAAATACGTGAATTATCTCAAGACAATCAAACGTCCCAAGATCATGAACTCGGAACTACTCAATGGAGTAGATCGGGTCTCACAATCAATTGAGGGATGCATCAAACTTGCTAAATCCGTTCAAGGCTCGTCTAAAACACAGCAGAACCCAGAAGCATTGAACCCACCACAGGAACGGTCGGGCGACATACTCTAAGGGATCGATCGAGTAGATTCTACTCTTATCGACTGCGTTAACATGGGCGAAAGCATTCTGCAAAACAAAAAGCAAAATTCGGGAGGAGGAATCTGCAGAAAATCTGGAAAGACAAACCCCCGGCTTGCTCGGATGGGACCGTCTTCCTCCAGGAAACCTCAAAACCCTTCATCGAAACCTGCTCGCAATCGGACTCCTGAACCAACTGATATCTGTGATCTCTTATTCGATCAGGATTTTGACCAGTTCATGAAAAGTCTCAACAACTTCGAACCATTCGACGACCTTGAAGACTGGTCAGATAACGTCGACTTGTTTATGGATGCCATGGCTCATCCACCCCAGATGGCAGACGCCCTCTGGAAACTAGTCAAGCATAAAAAGGGAAAGTCCAAAGCTCCTGAACAATCCAGCGAGTCAATTTTCGATAAACCCTAGATTAAAGAGCCAGAAGGATTAACTCCTACTCAATTGTGGTTATATTGGATGAATGAGAACGCCCACCGTGTAGAGATAGGCATCCCACTTCTCGCTCACCCAAAGCACACATACTCCAAAATGGGTGGCCTAACCGATTCTGAATCCGAGTACTCTTATAACTCGGAAGACGAATTGGACGGCCTAATCCAGTACAGTAAGGAAGTCGAATCCAACTCGACTAAGAAACCTTAGTCCGATCAGGATTCCTCCCAGACCTGGTCATATATGCAACATCGCAAGGATGGACAGTGCGCTTGAAGGAGACACCAGATCCTAATGCTCTCAGCTCAACAGATCTCCCGTTCCAGTAGAGCACCCCGCTAGACCCATCAACAAGCAAGCAAGACCAAGAAATTCAGGATCTTTGCCGTGAAATCCTCATGGTTCGCATCTCTAAAGTCCATGAACTAGAGGATGACTCGACCGAGCATCTTAATCTCGACGACTACAATTCTGATGGCTATGACGAGTACCTTTCCGATAACATAGAAACTACTCCTCCTGCAGTCACAGAAGCCCAAGTGGCTATCAAACAAGACCCACCTGCACCTCCTCCAGCAGTGACAGTTACTGTCCAATTGGAAGAGAGCATGCAGCAGAAGATCTCTACGAGCGTCGTCGCCTGCTTAATCAGAAAAGGGCATTCAGGCGCCACCGCCTCGCCAGCCGCCAGGAAGAACAACAAGGCGACAATTACGACAAATCCAACAGCGACCTCAGCAATATGATCAACATTGGTCGTGATGCACGCAACGTCATCATCTCAAGGAGAAAGGAGCGTGAGGAAATAGAGGCTTACAGCCCTTCTTCCAACTACCACATCCCAGCACACGCCTCCGCATCCTTCAAGAAGCGCAAACCGACAAGTACCCTCCCCGAGGGTAAGCCTCGCACTCAACACCATGGAGAAACATCTCTCGGCGGAGACAAGATCAACAAAATGCTCCTATGCAAGTGCTTCATGCACCCAAAGATCTCTCACACAATCTTCGAGTGCAACTCACTCCGCAAAGCCCTTGGGGCACCTTTCGTAAAGGAAACTTTACCCAAAATCTAGTCGACTACCATATCGATTAGTATTACCCCCGAATATCTCTTCAGTCATGTAAACCATTGCTCACCTCTGCGAGCAAGGGGTAGGTCTTATGAGTCAGAGTCTGTCATTTTACAATCGCTGTAATCTCGACAAATCTTCAATAAAAGTTGATTCCATTATAAATCGACTACTTTGCTCTCGCCCATCTGATCTATACCCCTATTATCGCCATAAATTAACAGGGTTAATATATGGGCCGAAAGCAAGTTGGGCTTAAAGCAGAAGGTTAAGAAGGCTTGTAAAATCGGCTCCTGCGTGGGCATTTGGGTCACATGGGCCATGTGTCCTTAATTTAGTTCAAGATTAGAGATAGAGTCCGATAGGGACAAGATAGAATTAGATTATTTCCCAAGTCTCCGGACTATAAATATGTACCCTATGTTATTCATGAAAGGGGGAACGTCATCACGTCTCGCAATCAACAACTCTCGGTGCATCGCCACCCCTAATTCTCGGGTTTCATCCAAGTAAGCACCATGCTGCCCTGATCGCTTCTTGCGATCAGGGCAGCATTGTTCTTGCTTTTACCTTGGTATTACTCGTATTGAAGCATTTTTATGGCGAGTAATGCTAGTTATCTTGATGTTCGTAGCATGGCTTTTAGTAGATCTATTGTGCTTTGTTGCTTATCATCTATGAATATCATGTTGCTTTTCGTGCAGTCACGTTTCAATCTTATGCTAGTTCTTGTTGTGTAGAATTAGTTGCACGGAGACAACACCATGTTTCTTTTCTGTCTAGTAGATCCGATCTATTACGGTTTGCTCTTGTACATAAGAGTTGGCGTGATATCTGCTAGGTTAGGCCTTGCAAACGGGTTGGATGATCCGGTGATGTATTAGATGCTTTGCCTTAGTCTTAACAGGGAATTGATCCGGGAATTGGCTCTTGCTAGTTCTTAGGCCTCTGTTTTGGGTTATGGTTTAGTTATTTATTACGTTTATTAGGCCCAATCACGTGTAGGATGTTCCGATCTAGCAGTGAAGCTTTGACCGTCGTGGATTAGATTAATGAGATTTAATTGAAGCAGCTTTACACTCATTTGCTCTATTTATCAATATCCGGATAGATGCAGATCCAATCTGAGACTGGGACTTGATCGGCTCTTTAAAGCCAATGCAAGAGTCGTCCTAGGGAGCCGACCACGGCTCGGACTTACGTTTCCACGTGTTTGTGTACGCAAGCAAATTGTTGCAAGCACGTTCGCACCCTCCTGATCGGGTATAGGTCAGGTGGCACGCCCGACTTTCTTCGGAATCTCCGGGCGTGTCATGGAATTGTGGGCCGTCGACGAGGGAGCAGTGCCTACCAGCGCCCCGGTGACCTCCCGGCTCTTCGTATTGCCTGTCGCTGCTCGCCGGTGGGTTTCGACCGACAACACATTCTGGCACGCCCGGTGGGACCTTCATCAACAACAACACCCACCGCAGAGATGGAAGGAGCTCAGGACCAAGCACCGGTTCCGCCGATCACCAAACCTGTCACGTATAAAGAGCTGACTACGGAGCACAAGCAAAAATATGATGAGATCAAAGCTCAGTTCGAAGCCGATCTCATCGGCTCTTTTGAGAGGACTCGCAACCACGGCATCAGGTGGAAGGGGTTTTCACCAAAGGGCGCTCTCGACAACGTTGACCTGTCCGTGCCTTCAGAGGAGCGCACCAGGGCCCTACGCCAGGAGATGAACTACATGGTGGCTCATGCGCTTCATCGGCACTCAGAAAAGCCTGGTGAACGAGCTTGAGCGCGTGGCACATCGCGTTGTCCAGGAGGTGATCAAGAACCAATACTCCCCATCGGGACCAATCCTGGGGAGCCACAGGGGAGAGGCTGCATTGCAATCTAGGCCGCCAGTGTCCTACTCACTCGCGGTAGCAGGACAACAAAATTCGCCGATCTATGTCGTTCACAAGATCGGCGGTGATCCTGGAGAAGGCTAGTTCCTAACCGAGCCACCCAAGGAGATCCCGTACGGCTACACGTGCGCATACATCCCTGACAGTGTCAATCCAACACGCTCGGTGTAGCTAGTAAGCCCAGGAGCTTCTGGAGCAGACGCGGAGAAACAAGCGTGGCTGGCAAAGTACGCTACCGGGCCGAGTGCTGAGCCATCGGCCCCAGGAGTTCTTAGTGTGGAGCAGGTCAGTGCAATACTGAGAGACCAGTTTGGCATCCTGCCCAAGAGAAAAGTGATCGGCTATTCCAAGCCATACCCGAGTGACTACGACTTGATCCCATTGCCACCCAAGTATCGGCTCCCTGAGTTCACCAAGTTTAACGGGTCGGAAGGAGCCAGCTCCATTGAGCATGTGAGCCGATACTTAACGCAGCTTGGGATGATCTCAGTATCGGATCCGCTGAGGGTCCGGTTCTTCGGCCAATCTCTTACAGGCCCAGCTTTTGGATGGTACGCGTCATTGGCTCCAGATTCGATTCGGACTTGGAGACAGCTGGAAGGCCAGTTCCATACCCAGTATCACTCAGAGGCTGCTGAAGCTGGGATTGCCGACCTCGCCCAAGTCAGGCAGAAGCGAGGAGAGACTGTGTCGGAATACATACAGCGCTTTAGACAGGTCAAGAATCGATGCTACTCATCACGCATTACGGAGAAGGAAGCAGTCGATCTGGCAGTTCTGGGACTCGCTAAGCCGATCAAGGATATGGCTTTCCAGTTGGAGTTCGTATCTCTGGCGCACCTGGTGCAGAAGCTGACGGCGTACGAGCTTTACCATTCCGAGCTGTACCAGGACAAGTTCAAGCGCCATGTGAACATGGCCCAAGCGGATGAATCTGATGACTCTGGCGAGGAGCAAGAAATGGCTGTGGCAGAGTGGACTCGGGGGGGCAAACCCCGTCCCGTGCAAATGGATATTTGATCTGCTGCTCAAAGAAAAACAGCTGAAGCTCCCAGAGAATCACAAGCTGCCGACTGCACAAGAGCTGCAGGGGAGGCTATACTGTAAATGGCATCATTCGTTCACTTATGCCACGGGTGAATGCAAGGAGCTGCATCGTCAGATTCAATCTGCTATCGAGCAAGGCCGATTAATCCTGGCCCAGCACATGATGAAGGTTGACACGAAGCCCTTCCCGCAAGCCAACGTGGTGGAGGTGTCAGACTTCACTCCTACGGGCCAGAATTTTTCATTCCAGATCAACATGGCAGGGCCTGTACGCCGTCGTGACGAGCAAAGGAGAGAGGCCGTTTCTGGCAAACGGCCCCAGGATCAAAATGAGCCAGGGCGACAGCATATTACTGAAGAGCAAGTGCGTCACATCCGTAATCAGCTTCCTGCTTCCGATCGGCTTCTGGAAAAATATGAGTATCAGCACCAGCTGCGTCGCCGTTATCAATCGGAAGAAGAGGAGTACGAGTACTGCACAGGGAGGACGCTGGGAAGGTGCCAGGCTATACGCGACCACTGGCATTGCCCGTTCTTCAGGTACTGCTGGAATTCCGGCATGAGCCGATTGCCCACTATAGATGATTGTCTGGAGTGCAGGCCTCGGATACGCCAGTCGGGCGAGACATCGGTGTTCCGGCGCTTGGGCCCCAAATTGCATCACGACGAACATGTTGAGCGGCCGACCAAGGGTGATTCCGAGCCAGAAGAAGACAGGTACCATCGCCCACGGTGGTGCCCTGACGGGCTTAATCGCTCGCAGAAGCACAGAGTGCAGCGCTTGCGCAATCTAGAAGAGGCAGAAGCAAGGTATCTAGACGTGCTGAGGAAGGCACGTCCGGATCTCGCAGAACAGGTCAGGCACCCACGAAGGGTGGAAAAGCGCCCTCCAAGAAAAGAGTGGTGCCCCAAACTGGCAAAAGCCGATGAGAAGCCATCGGCTGATGTGAACATGGTGTTCGTGCTCCCATCAGAGTTCCGGGCACCTCAACCAGAGGATTTGCCTATTGCACAGTTAGATCTTGGCCCCCAGCCGATCATCTTTGAGAAGCCTAAGGAAAAAAGCTACAAACATTTGAAGGGGCTGTATCTCAAGGGCTTCATCAACTGCAAACCTGTTAACAGGATGTTGGTTGACACTGGTGCTGCAGTCAACCTGATGCCATATTCAGTGCTGCGCCGGTTGGGACGTTCTTCTGCCGACCTCATCAAGACCAACGTGACGCTCAATGACTTCAATGGGCAGCCATCAGAGGCAATGGGGGTTCTTAATGTGGAGCTGACAGTGGGTCGCAAGACGATTCCGACTTCATTCTTCATCGTCAACAGCAAGAGCACGTACACGGTGTTGCTTGGGAGAGATTGGATTCACTCTACTGTTGTATCCCTTCCACAATGCATCAGTATCTAGTCCAATGGGATGGCGATGAAGTAGAAGTGGTCCCTGCAGACGATTCCAGCGAGGTCTCACTCGCAGATATGAATGCCTGGGACACAGAAGGACAAGAGCCGATCTCAGGAATTTCACTGGAAGACTGTGATCGGATCGAGGCGACAAAAAATGGACTGAGGCTGGTCTTATCCACTGGCCTCACAGAGTAGACACATCCTGGCATGCTACGGGGTGTAATAGGGTAGGAGAGGCCGGTCCCAGCGACCGGCCCCAAAAAATAGAAAAATCCTATTTGGGGTCGGAATTGTTACATCATGTACATACAAAGACCCGCTTTGGCAGTTGGCCACTCATTGAATATTTGGTTTCGAATGATAATGGAAGTATAGAAACGGCCAGCCCATGCGGTTGGCCAAATAATTTTTTTTGTCATTTCCCTGTGTTTGCTGCTGATCTTGTGGATAACAAAGACTCACCTGCGTTCGCAGCTGGTTTTTCAGACGACGGCAAGCTGGGATACGGGTTCACGCCAGCTGATGATTTGGAAGAGGTTGACATTGGTCCTGGGGATAAGCCACGACCGACATTTATCAGCAAAAAGTTGGATCCGGTTTTTCGTAAGGAGATGATTGCACTGCTGAAAGAGTACCGGGATTGTTTCACATGGGACTAAACTGAGATGCCCGGTCTAGATAGAAGCATTGTCGAGCATCAGCTCCCGCTCAAGAAAGGGTTTCGGCCGTTTCAGCAACGAGCACGTCAGATGAAGGCCGAAGTCCTAGAAGAAGTCAAGAAAGAGGTGGAGAAGATGTTGGATGCTGGGTTCATCAGGCCGTGCCGGTATGCAGAATGGATCTCCAGCGTGGTGCCGGTACAAAAGAAGGATGGCCGATGGCGTGTCTGCGTCGATTTTAGAGACCTCAATAGAGCAACGCCAAAAGATGAGTATCCGATGCCTGTTGCAAAAACATTGATCAACGCAGCTGCCGGCCACAAGATGATGAGTTTTATGGATGGTAATGCTGGCTACAACCAGATCTTCAAGGCCCCAGAAGACGTGAACAAAACCGCGTTCAGAGTACCAGTCGCGGTCGGCTTGTTCGAGTACTTGGTTATGACCTTTGGATTGAAAAATGCCGGTGCAACGTACCAGCGTGCCATGAATTACATTTTTCATGATCTCATCGGCAAACTGGTAGAAATTTATATTGATGATGTTGTGGTCAAGTCCAAATCAGCTAGGGGGCATTTAGAAGATCTGCGTCAAGTCTTAGAGCGGACTCGAAGGTTCGGGCTCAAGATGAACCCAAAGAAATGTGCTTTTGGCGTGTCGGCCGGTCAATTTTTGGGGTTCCTGGTGCATGAACGGGGGATCGAGATCGGCCTGAAGAGTCAAGAAGCTGTGAAGATGATGAAGCCACCTACTACGAAGAAAGAGTTGCAGAAGCTCATTGGTAATATTAACTTTGTCAGACGATTTATTTCTAATCTGTCTGGGCGCATCGAACCATTCGTGGGTTTAGTGAAGATCAAATCCGATGATGAGTTTCGCTGGGGGGTAGAACAGCAGCAAGCTTTCGATGAAATCAAGGAATATTTATCAAAGCCTCCAGTGTTGGTTCCTCCTCAACAAGATAGGTCGTTCTATGTGTACCTATCCGTGGGTGACACTTCCATTGCTTCAGTATTGGTTCAGAAGCACGACGGCCAAGAGAGGGTGGTTTTCTACCTCAGCAGGCGCATGTTAGACGCCAAGACCAGGTATCCTGAAATCGAGAAGCTTTGCCTTTGCTTATTCTTTATGTGTACAAAGCTCCGTCATATTTTGCTCTCGGCGGAAACAATTGTCATATGCAAATCGGATGTCATAAAGCATATGCTGTCGCTCCTATTCTGAAAGGCTGGCTTGGCAAATGGATGCTTGCATTGTCATAGTTCGATATTCGATATCAGCCTACAAAAGCAGTCAAAGGACAGGCACTGGCGGATCTTGTTGCAGACAGGATCAGCATTGATATTGCTGCATTATTTATTCGTGCTTGGGATATGTTTTTTGATGGATCGACTTGTGATGATGGGTGCGGTGTGGGAATTCTGTTGGTATCGCCTCGAGGGGCGACTTACTCTTTTTCCATCAGAATGACTGCCCCATGCACCAATAATTTGGTGGAATATGAAGCCGTTCGCAAAGGGATAGAACTACTCCTCGAAGCTGGTGCAGAAGCGGTGGAAATATTTGGAGATTCGAAGCTGGTGATTTCTCAGCTCACAGAAGAATATAGATGTGAGAGCGAGGCTCTTTTTCCGATATGGATGCAGTGCCGTGAGTTGATGTCACAATTCAGGTACATCAATTTCCATTGGATACGCAGAACTCTGAACAATAAAGCCAATGATTTGGCACAGATGGCTTCTGGGTACAAGGAAACAGCCGATGGAGTCGATGTAGAGGTTTAGTTTTTAGAACCCAGAGACTGGAGAGCCGATATCTTCAATTACTTGAAGGATTCGGCTCGGGGGGCACCCAGGAGGATTAGACTCAAGGCCATGAAGTATGTTCTGATAGGGATGACATGTTCTACAAGACCTTGGAAGGACTACTGCTTAAATGTCTGGGACCTTCAGAGTCAAATCGGCCCTTGCATGAGGTTCACGAGGGAACCTGCGGTACTCATCAATCGGCTCATAAGATGAAGTGGCTGATTAGGTGATCGGGATATTACTGGCCTACCATGCTTGAAGATTGCTTCAAATATTACAAGGGATGTCAGGCATGTCAGAGATTCGGCAAGATTCAGATAGTGCCAGCATCAGTAATGAATCCTATCATCAAACCGTGGCCATTTAGAGGTTGGGCCATGGACATGATTGGTCAGATCAACCCGTCATCTAGCAAGGGTCACTAGTGGATCTTAGCTGCTACAGATTATTTTACAAAGTGGGTAGAGGCAGTGCCCATGAGGTTAGTAGCGTCAAGAGATGTGATCAGCTTTGTCAAAGAGCACATCATTCACAGGTTCGGGATTCCTCAAACTATTACGACCGATGGAGGTTCGGTCTTTATATCAGAGGAATTCAGGAAGTTTGCTGATGACATGGGGATTAAGCTGATTAGATCATCTCCATATTATGCCCAGGCTAATGGACAAGCTGAAGCATCTAACCAGAGCCTCATCAAGCTCATAAAGAGGAAGATTGATGAATATCCTAGGCGCTGGCATGAGGTTTTGTCAGAAGCTTTGTGGGCATATCATATTTCATGTCACGGGTCCACCAAGACATCGCCGTACCATTTAGTCTATGGCCAAGACGCTGTGTTGCCATGGGAAATCACGGCTGGATCAAGGTGTGTCGAGTTCCAGAATGATCTGACAACTGAACAATATGCAGCCTTGATAAATGACAATGTGGAGGACCTGACAGAGCTAAGACTTTGGTCATTGGAGAAAATTAAGGAAAACAAGGCTAAAGTTGCTCGTGCGTACAACAAGAAGGTCAAGCCAAAGAATTTCCAGGTTGGAGACTTGGTTTGGGAGGCAGTATTGCCATTGGGAACTAAAGGTAAAAAGTATGGCAAGTGGTCTCCAACTTGGCACGGGCCGTACAAGATTGATCAGATTTTGCCTGGGAATGCATACATGCTCGAGGAATTGGACGGCGCCAAGTTTCCTGTCGCTGTCAATGGCCAACACCTCAAGAAGTATTTCCCGAGCATGTGGGAAAGCGAGTAACGAAAGCCGATGAGATCCATCTGGCTGCAGTGTAATAGGCCAACACGTTGAGTTGGCTGGTAAAAAAAATCATGAAAGGCCAACACGTTGAGTTGGCCGGTAAAAAAAATCATGAAAAGCCAACACGTTGAGTTGGCTGGTAAAAAAAGGGAAGAGAAAGAAAGAGATGATATATGAGAAGTGAGGTGGCCGATGTGTAACCATCCACTTAAGATGTTTTAAACAGTTACAAGTTTTAGGTTAACAGGCAGTAATGATTATTTCTTGAGCCTATCTATTGGTTCAGGAATTCTTCTATGGAATGGATGGCTTCCGTGCGGACGGCGTCTGCTCGTGCTATGATTGCTTCATCATCCTTGTCATCGCCTGTTATTATCTGCCGACTCAAGGTGCTTATCTCTGCAAACTCTGCATGTATCTGCTCGGCTATTTCCTGGGTTTCCTGTTTGGAGTTTGCAATGGAAGCTTCCTCGGCCTGGATGAGTTTCTTGGTGGTACGAACTTTTTCTTCGAGTTCTACCAATTCTTTCTTCAGGAGGTTGAGTCGGTTCATGTTGGCAGACGTGTCAGCTTTGATATCTAGAGTTGCTTTCTTTTGGTTGAGGGCCTTGCACCTTTGGGCAATGTCAACTTTCAGAGAAACTTGAGAGCGACGTGCTTCTATTCTTTGTTGTGCTTTATTCACTTCTACTCGGAAGAATGGAAGGTTGCTGGCTGACCAGAGCTTGATTTGCAGTAGCTCCGGGAGTTGGGATTCTATTTGCTCGAAGATGTTCTTTATTTTGCTGGAATCATCAACCAGAGTAATAATTGGAGCAAATAATAGATCCTTGATGAGTTGAAGCTGATTTGCCAAGTTAGCCGATTGCTGCAAAGATGGTGTTTTTGCTCCAGGGGCAGTCAGACCCATTGATGCCGGGTCAAAGGAAAGCAAACCTGAAATGTCAAAGCCCTATGGACATATCTGAAATTAGAGCAGGGTGCATTTATGAAGCTATCGGCTGGTTCAAAATTGGTTCTCATAAAAGTTACCTGTTCTGAACAAGAAGTGATGATCGGCTCTAGTGTAGCCGATCCGGTTGGATTGGAGGTGACAACAGGGGCTTCAACTATGTTAGCCTGTTCGTCGTGCACATCCGTCAGAGCATTTGAAGTTTCAATTGCTCCAGTATCAGCTTCATGAACGGTGACTTCGTGCTGTGCCGGGCTACTGGTTTCGAGGATGTCTTCAGTTGCATCCTGGAAATAAAATTACATTCAACCAGAGTACATATAAAGAAGAAGTTTTAGAAAAATGAGTTACCTGGTTGATGTTGGACTCTGATGGACTCGGGGAAGCTGGTGCCGGTTTCTTGATGACTCACCTCGTGATCATCTTCCTTTTCTTGGTTAGAACTTGGGGGGCAACAATTGCAGAAGCTTGTCTTCGTTTGGAAGCCGACTGAAGTAAGTCTGGCTGAATAGTCATTATCACTTTCTTCATTGATGGTGATCCCTTGCAGAAGAGTACATCAGGGGCAGTTGGAAAAAAGTGGAATGGCTCCCGGTTGCTGGTCTTAGGTTCTGGACCATCTTGTTGCTGCAAACAGGGTGAGCAGGATTAGTTAAGAGGAAAAATAGAGGACTTAGAAGGAATGAGTGCATAGATTCAGTACCTCTTCTTCAGGGATTACGTATTCAGGGTCAATTTGCTGCAGTCGAGGTCCTAGAGCTTTCCTGAATACATGTGTTTTCCACATTCCCCACCATGTGCTAAAATCGATGGATGAAGGATCGAAGGACAGATCAGCTGGTATTGGAATGTGGAGATCATCGAATATGTTGTAGCATCTTGAACTGGTGAGACCGTCGGGCAGATCGGCTCTACTCTCCACCAAGTGGTGAATATGGAAGTGGGGAGGGACTTTTCCTAAGCCAAATTGCCGAGCTACTATGACTGGTTGATACGTTTCATAGCCTGGTTTGATAATTCTATTGGAAGTACTCATGCCGATAGGGAGGAAACCAGATCAAATCATCAGGGAATATAGATGCCGAGTGCTGTCGTCATCGGCAAAGCTATCTAGTCTAAAGGCAGTTGGGTTCTCAAAAGCTTCGAATTCAGTGAATGGGAAATAAAAAGGGTTGTCTAGACATTTGTAGAAGACTCTGAACCATTTTGCTGCATCTGTCGGGTTCAGTTTGCTGCCAGGAAGACTAAATAAAGCTTGGCCATAACTAGTACATCTAATTGGTTTCCCACTTTCATCGGGAAAGGAATTCTTGGTCAAGCCTTGGAAGTTTGGGATCTAGTGCTGAAAGTACAGTTGTGCCCACAACTGAATAAACCACCAAGGGCCTCCAGTTCTCAGTTTCTTTTGGTTAAGCAGATTAGATGTCATCAAATGGAGATATCTGTATGTTTCTCCAAGGAAAAGTTTGCCTAGGCCGGTGCGGTTGCCATGGGCCAGGTGATAGGCCAGGGGAAGATAATTCTTAGTTGGAGCTAAAGAAGGGCCACAAAAGATGAAGTGCTCTAGCCAAAGATTTAAAAAGGCTGTGTGTTCCTTTTCAGTCACTGGGCCTTTTGTTTTCATGTGCTGGCTCATGTAAGTGCCCCAGTTTGTGCAATTTGCCTTGGATGAAAGTTTAAAGGGAACTTCTGCCATTTTGTGGACAGCTGGATTGGGAGATCCAATGTCTAGGCCAGTGATCATGGTGACATCTAGCAGAGTAGGGGTCATGGGGCTGTGGCCAAAGAGGAAACAGTTCAGAGCATCAGACTAAAAATAGCCGATGGTTTTCAGAAGATTTTCATCTTTGTCAAGAGGAGATAATGATAAGCTAAGTGCAGCGGCTATGTTCAATTCCAGCCACAAGGGCATATAGGCTTTTGCTACTCTGCTGTACCATGTAATCCAGCTCTCAGGAGGGTTAGGCCAGGCTCTTAAGCAGTCGGCCCCGATGTTCAGATCAATGTTTTTACTCACGAAAGGAATCCTATTTGCTTCACAAGAGATTAAATCTGTGGGATTTTTGTAAGCTCGCGGGCCAAGATAGAAAGATTTTGGATTGGAAGGATGCGGCAGAAGGATGTCTGACACCTGAAGTTCAGAGATTCAGAAATATACATGTGGTGTCATAGTTCGATTTGTTCAGAGGCTTAATAAGCTGAAGAGAGTTAAAGGGATTGGGCTGGATGTTACCTTCAGGCCGCAGATTGCTGCATCATCTATTGCAGAATTTGTCGTCTGAGCTGCAGAATCTACCATGTTTCAGATCTGTTGGTTTAGGGTTTGATTGCTATGGGTTCTGATTCGAATTCCGTATGCTTGGGGAGTTCTTGCTCGGATTTGTAGAGTTGGGTTTTCGAATTACGCTCGGATTTGAGAGCTTGTTTTGAGTTCGGTTCAAGGTAGAAGTGATACTCTACTCTTGTGCGGGTTGCTTCTAGTTTTAATTTCGTCGGCTCTTGGATATTTATAGAAGCCTGATGCGTTGCCATCGGCTTTTTGGAAAGTAAATTAGACACACAAAATTCAGGGAAATTGATTTCATTAAAAGGAAAGGTTTCTTACAAGGAAAAGCCGATTGTTACAAAGGAATTAATCATTCGGCTTTACAACCCTACTCCTACAGTACTACTTCTACCGCTCATAGGTACCTAGTACCTACGGCGTTTGGGGCTCCGGGCCGGCACATCTCCGCCGTCGTCGCTGTCGTCATCGTCGTCGTCGTCGTCGTCGCTGCCGAAGGCGCTGCTGCCGCCATCAGACCCGAAGTCGCTCCAGCCATCGCCGCCGCCGCTGCTCTCTTCCTCGCTGTCCTCCTCGGAGGACCCAAGGAACCGAAAGGGCTTTCCGCCCATCGGCTCGTCGTCGCCGGAGGAGGAGTCGATCTCTTCTTCCGAAGAGGAGTCGGCTCCGTCCCAGGAGAAGGCGTCATCGCTGACACTCTCCAGTTCCTCCTGGAATAGGAATTGGAGGTCCTCCCCCTCAGTCTTGGGCTCATCCACCTCGGAGACGACCCCGAAGTCGAACGCCTCTGCATCCCAATGCAGAGGAGCCAGAGCTTCGTACGCTGCCATCGGGTCCCATTCGGGGGTCGGCTCTCGGCTCTCTGGGATAGAGTCAATGGAGGAGGCGGAGAGGGAAGAAGAAGAAGAAGAGGAGGAGGAGGAAGAGTCTCCGAAGGAGTTGGAGCCGGAGGAGGAAGAGATCGCCTTGGCTACTGGTGCTGGAGGATTGGGGTTTTTTCTGTGCTACTGGCTTTGGAGGAAGAAGAGTTTGCTATGAAGAAGAGCCGATTTGGGGTGAGATTAAATAGTAAAAGATGGAAGACGGATCGGCAGTTTCACGTTCTATGAGAAGCCAGTTGCAGAGACGTTGCGTCTTCCTTGGTGGTTGCAGCAGTTTTAATGAGCATTAACGGGAAGATGGAGCGACGGAGTGGTTTTGGAATTATCATTGCCAAAACCAGGGGGACATGTGTTATCGCCATAAATTAATAGGGTTAATATATGGGCCGAAAGCAAGTTGGGCTTAAAGCAGAAGGTTAAGAAGGCTTGTAAAATCGGCTCCTGCGTGAGCATTTGGGTCACATGGGCCATGTGTTCTTAATTTAGTTCAAGATTAGAGATAGAGTCCGATCGGGACAAGATAGAATTAGATTGTTTCCTAAGTCTCCGGACTATAAATATGTACCCTATGTTATTCATGAAAGGGGAAACGTCATCACGTCTCGCAATCAACAACTCTCGGCGCATCGCCACCCCTAATTCTAGGGTTTCATCCAAGTAAGCGCCATGCTGCCCTGATCGCTTCTTGCGATCAGGGCAGCATTGTTCTTACTTTTACCTTGGTATTACTCATATTGAAGCGTTTTTTATGGCGAGTAATGCTAGTTATCTTGATGTTCGCAACATGGCTTTTAGTAGATCTATTGTGCTTTGTTGCTTATCATCTATGAACATCATGTTGCTTTTCGTGCAGTCACTTTTCAATCTTATGCTAGTTCTTGTTGTGTAGAATTAGTTGCACGGAGACAACACCCTGTTTCTTTTCTGTCTAGTAGATCCGATCTGTTACGGTTTGCTCTTGTACATAAGAGTTGGCGTGATATCTGCTAGGTTAGGCCTTGCAAACGGGTTGGATGATCCGGTGATGTATTAGATGCTTTGCCTTAGTCTTAACAGGGAATTGATCCGGGAATCAGCTCTTGCTAGTTCTTAGGCCTCTGTTTTGGGTTATGGTTTAGTTATTTATTAGGCCCAATCACGTGTAGGATGTTCCGATCTAGCAGTGAAGCTTTGACCATCGTGGATTAGATTAATTAGATTTAATTGAAGCAGCTTTACACTCATTTGCTCTATTTATCAATATCCAGATAGATGCAGATCCAATCTGACACTGGGACTTGATCGGCTCTTTAAAGCCGATGCAAGAGTCATCCCAGGGAGCCGACCATGGCTCGGACTTACGTTTCCACGTGTTTGTGTACGCAAGCAAATCGTTGCAAGCACGTTCGCACCCTCCTGATCGGGTATAGGTCAGGTGGCACGCCCGACTTTCTTCGGAATCTCCGGGCGCGTGACGGAATTGCGGGCCGTCGACGAGGGAGCAGTGTCTGACAGTGCCCCGGCGACCTCCTGGCTCTTCGTGTTGCCTGTCGCTGCTCGCCGGTGGGTTTCGACCGACAACAATCCCATCATTAATACTACTACGAAAGCTCTGCTCAACATAGAGCAACAATCGAGTAGTTCTTTATGGTTTACCTCGAGTATTCTTATGATGTTTTCGTCTTAGGTAACCCGACGGGGTTCATCCTAACAGATCTATCCTAAGAATTACTCTAGTCCTTGTTTAGGACACCCTACTCGGCTTGCTCGAGTAGATTTTGGATATTCTTATGATGGTTTCATCTTGGGTAACCCGACGGGGTTCATCCTAACAGATCTATTCTAAGAATTACTCCAATCCTTGTTTAGGACACCCTACTCGCCTTGCTCGAGTAGGTTTTGGATATTCATACGATGGTTTCGTCATGGGTAACCCGACGGGGTTCATCCTAACAGATCTATCCTAAGAATTACTCCAGTCCTTATTTAGGACACCCTACTCGCCTTGCTCTAGTAGGTTTTGGATATTCTTACGATGGTTTCGTCTTGGGTAACCCGACGGGGTTCATCCTAACAGATCTATCCTAAGAATTACTACAGTCCTTGTTTAGGATTTTGGATATTTTTAAAGATAGTTTCGTCTTGGGTAACCCGACGGGGTTCATCCTAACAGATCTATCTTAGAAACTACTCCAATCCGTGTTTAGGACACCTTACTCGCCCGCTCGAGTAAGTTTTGGATATTTCTAAAATATTTTCATTTTGGTTAACTCGACGGAGTTCATCCTAACAGGTCTATTTTAGAAACCAATCCAGTCCTTGGTTAAAGAACACCTTACTCGCTGGCTCGAGTAGTTTGTGGATATTTTCTCAGTTTTTCCAACTTGGGTAATCAGATAAAGATCTATCCTAACTGGTCAACTCTGAAAATTACTGCAAAATTCAAGGAGCATAACGGATATTAAGCTCCAAGTTCTCTAAGTACTCGATGTAAGTCTCTTGCTTGCTTGGACTACCGAAAGAGTTACACTAAGGACTTGCTGCCCTGAGTACCTATTCGGTTTATTCCGCATGCTCAGGTCACCAAATTCATAAGGTGTTCCATTTTCTTTTGGTACTTCAAGTAGTTGTCGAGAGATTCTTCGATTGCTTGAACAACCAAACACACAGGAGCACCGCTCCAAACCAAACATTTCTTCCTAAAAGAAATGCCTAATTGGCTACGGCCTAATTGCTCACTCACCAAAGCGCTTTTCCCACTTGGTTAGGCCTACGGGATTCAATCCTAACCGGTCAGCACTAGAGTTCTGAATAGAACCATGCTACTCGATTATGTTCGAGTATTTTCCGCCTCTTAAGGCACCTATAGATACAACACTTTGTGTCTACTTCCAAGATCGAGTAAGCGTGATGCCGCTTGAACTCATACCTTTTGAGTATCACTACTCGACTAATCAAAGGATCCTGCAATCCATTTACAGAAACAAGTATTCGACGATACGCAAATTTAAACATTTGTACTAGACAGAGTACTTGTGGCACCAAACGCCAAATATTTTACAAACAATTCAAGGAGACCCAGACTCGTTCAAAGTCTCTACTATCTTGTCTGCTACGAAGGAGGTCTCTTCTAGATACTTACCAAACTGGTCATCACTGCAGTCAGCTTTTGCACACTCTCCAAGTGGATCCAGTGGAGTACATGGCCAGTAGGACTTCACCAACCCGAGTACGTGCCCTACGTACTATCGAGTGGTTGTGGAAATGTACCTTTCAAAGCTTTCAGGTACTTTACGAACCTTACCCGCCAACGTGAGCGGTTTGCCTTCGTTTCCCTCTGGGATCTCCACAAGGTCCGCCACACCTTGAGCAGCTTCTCTTAGCTCTTCGAGCTCTTGCTACATCAAGTCTCGGGATGCTGACAGGTCCTTGAGTTGTTTCAAGAACATCGCCATTTCCCGGTCAGAGTCCTCCTTGATCTTCTTAAGCTTTTCAATTTCATCTGCATTTCGATACATAAGAATCTTTAAATTCAGTACCAGGCTTTCCTCAATCTTTAATGATTTGGATAAAGTTGTGTACTCAATTGAAAAGAAAAACTTATAAACACCAGACGGAACAACCTAGTTGATTGCATAATATATGCTAAAGACTAATCTTTCTTGGCTTTGGAGAGTTTCTTGTTCTTCTCCTAGAGAGTAGCCTTCTTGGACGAAAGCTTCTTCACTTGCTCTCTCAGAGCATCTAGCTCTGAGTTCTCCTAGGGGTGGCTACTCCCCTGCTCTAACACCTCCTGCCAAAAGTATAAAAAAGAGGATCAGTATACGCTACTCGATCTAAGAAAACAAGTACTCGATATATTCGACTATTTACCCCCAACAGCTTGAAAGCAAGCTTCAACTTCTCTTGCGGCATGGCACTTCCCGATGAGACCTGGGAAGTAGTCGCCTGCACCATGGTGACCGCTTTTTGCGGCACATTCTCGACTCTTCCCACAGTATTCCTTGAATTTTGGGAATCTAAAGGAAAAATTGAGTTACAAAATCAAACAGGAGGAAAAACAAAGGGAAGTACTCCCTCAGTACAAGGCATTATAAGCTTACCTGAAGGGGTCTCTTCAGGAAGCTTCTCGCTGCCTCCTTCCTCCGGAATCTTCATTCTTCCCTCTTCTTCCGAGGACTTTTCAGCGTCCTTTTCGGGATTTGGGAGTGGCGAATTCAGAAGCATATAATTCGCCATCTCCTCCGCCTCACGAGCATCCATCTCTAGAGTGCTCGGGGGCTTCTCCACTGCTGACTTGGGGACTGAATCTTCTTCAGTGTCTCCTGTGGCAGAAGCACTTGAATTATCCTGGCTCAAGTGCGCTGGCCATCACCATAAAGGCAACACCGACTCAAACGCACTTCAAACGGAACAATTCTTGGTCTTTCGGGTACGTCCCGATACAACCACCGGATCTCGGATCGAACAAGCATACCCCGCACGAAGGCGAGTCCAGAGATATCACTACCATATATTTTACAACACAGGCATAATAGTTATTACAACAAGTTCAAAGTATTATTACAAGCCCAAACTCAGTAAAACATTATACATAACATAAGTTTAAAGTTCAGAGTTAAGCAGCGGAAAGAAAACACGATGGCTACAACACGTCGCAAAAGTATACCAAGCTAGCCCAAGCAAGGTATCACTCGTTAGGGTCATTGCCGGCCGGAGACGGATCCCACTCAACGGACCAGCCAAGAGGCAAAGAGCAGGGCCAAGTCAGACTAGCGATCTGGTCCTCAAAACCCACACCTGAAATAGGATTCAACAGCAAGGCTGAGTATACTAATACTCAGCAAGACTTACTCGTCAACGGATATACTTAGTCCACTTAGTTAGACTATGCAGGGTTCTGTAATGCTCTGGTTTTCCTTTTTGCTGAAAAGCAATAGAGAGTAGGTCCTTAATTTCTCATTTTAGCTTTCAACATTCTAGTTGATTAAGCATTCTATGTAAGCAACTACTTCTAATCAACCATGGTAGAACTTTAGTCAAACATCAAGATTGTCCATCATAACATTGCTCTTATTACTCTGTGTGGAAAAGGGATCAAGTAGTCTCAATATCCGCAAGAGACGGACGATTCGAATCGGATTTCCAACCTTGCAAAGTAAACCTAACACACACGTTTGGAACACCGTCGGGTCGTTCCCAAACAATCGTTAACCTTTCATTCCGGTTTGTGGATAGGGTCACTCTCCCCGACTACAGGGCACCAACTTCCTCCCTGTACCCGTGGTGTTGCGCAACATAAACATAAAAACATATCTCTAAGATAGAGTGAAAGGTATATCCACTCACTGGTCCGATCAGCTAATAGGCTTACCGCGTACCATATTTACGGCATGTGGCTAGTACGTTCAACACTTAACCACAGCTACCACACACCGCGACCTAGTATGTTTAAACAAAGATGAATTTCTACATAACAAACTACCATACCTATGAAGCTCAAAATTTCTCAGAACATGCTTCATATGCTTATGAACATCCTATAAATTTTTCAGAATTTATCTAGGCATAAAACAGAAGTAACAATTTTGGCAAAATTAAACCATATAGGGTAAAACTAATTAGTATAGAAAGTTCTATAGTGTTTCTGGTTCTAAAATTTAACAGGAATTAATATATGACCAAAATAGAGTTCCATAAATTTTCTCAGATTTTTCTAAGCAAGGAAACGATTTACCATAATTAAAGCCTTCTTATCAAGCATTAAATCAAAGATATAGTTAAACAGGTATAAAATTTGTCAAACTTTTGCAACAGCAAGGTTTTATTGACATGTACGTATGGAAAAAGTTTCACACTCAGAACTTTAATATTTTTACCAGCACAAATACTTTAGTAACACTAGGAGATTTAGGAATCCTGAAACTTTGACCTAGTTAAACATGTCAAAAAGAGTTCAAATTTTTACCAGGCACTAGTAACACTGCATGACACATTCTAGCCAAAAATCACAAAAAGTTACTGTGTACATCTCCTAGAACAAACAAAGCCTATTTATTTTTTCTTTTTTCTTGGATTAAAATACAAACCAAAAATGAAAATGTGTATGTAACAAAAGTTGTAGACATTGTAACATGGATTCCAAAACATTTAGATTTGTATTTTTCTGATTTTCCTACGAATTTCTAGGCATTTTCAAAATTCAGCCTAGAAACAAAAGGAAAATGACTGAACTCTTGTAGCTAGGCCCCTAGAAAGAAAAGAAGACTCGCAAAGAGGCCCTTGGCCGGAGTCAGAGCAGAGGGGGGGTTGATCGGCCGATTCCGGCGGCTCTAGTCATCGGCGGCGAGGGTGGAGGAGCTGTGGAGCTTCAGGACGCCAAGCGCTACCTTCTGGTGGGTTTGGGTCGAGGAGGAGGCGGCTGGAAGGAGGTCGTTGTAAGGATCACCGGGGTGTCCGACCCTAGAGGGGGAGGGGGTGAATAGGGTCGCTAATCTCTTTCTAACCTAGGGCTCAATCTATTTGCATAAGATAAACCTAACATGTCCTACACATGCTAGTTGTGACTAAGGTTTATCTATGCTACTCTCTACTTACCCCTAAAAGACTTGCAACCTATAGTCAATCCTAATCAAACTAACTAGGAAAGTAAAGGCACGTAAGAAAGAGTAAATGCGGAAACGTAATATGGTAAGTAAAGAGGTGAGGGAGAGAATATACAAACTCCCGTGAAGACACCAAGACACACGATTTAATGTGGTTCGGTTAGGACATCAAGTCCCTTCCTACGTCCACGGCCACTTGTCCAACAAGAACAAGTGTGATGCCAAGTCTCTTTGCTTGATCACCATCTTGCGTTCGCCACCAAGGCTTCTGGCAAGCAAAGGCTAAGTGGCGCCAAGTCACCAAGACAAGGCCACTGCCACCGTCTCTCTCAAAGCGTCACCAACGGCACCGTCTTCACTATTGGAGCTTCTCACCAAGAGAGGTCTCCTTCCCCGCACAATGTGTCGTTGCCGCTCAACACCAAGTCGGAGGGTCACACGACGAGTACACGATTGCTTGCCGCAGCAAGACTTTGCTCAAGGGAGCTCTCGCAAGAACTAATCCCTATACAAGTGCACAAGGCACTCTCTCAAAGCTTCTCACAAGCTAGATATGACACTAAGCTTTGCTAGGATGGATGGAGATGTTAGTTTTCTTGGGCAACACTTCCTTCAACTTTTCTGACGTCCAACCATATGCAGCAACCGTCCTTGGGGGTATATATAGCCCACACACCCCAAAAGAGCCGTTGGAAAAGTGGCTGACAAAAAGCGCTATCACCGGTTAAACCGATGATCCAGTTTGTGTCATCACCGGTTTAACCGGTGAGCACCTTTTTCCAACTAGCCGTTATACTTCAACGGCTGCCTTAATCAACCGACGTAATCAACCGGTGAATGCATCTTCATCGCTAGTTTAACCGGTGCATGTAATTGTCCCAGAGTTCCCAAAAACCAACTCTCTGGACAACTACACCGACGTTCACTTTGCCTTGATCGCCGGTTTAACCGGTGCCTGTAAAACTCCTACTGCTTCTTCGGCCTCCAAGTCCATTACACCGGTGAGTGTAAAACACCCAACGCCGGTTAATCCGGTGCCAAACCCTAGCTCACAGCTTCTGTGTTCATTGCACAGATGAGTGCAATTTGCTCATCATCGGTTTAACCGGTGATAGCAAATTGTCTTCGTTTTGATCTTTTCGACTAAGATTTCTTCACAGTCTCTTCAATTCTTGTCCTTTGGACCGAAGAGGTTTTAGGGCACTGCCCTGAGACCCACGAGGGGCGGCCCTTCGGGCCTAGTGTTGCCTATCTTCTCTTTGTCATCACTTGAACATAAAGCCTGAGAATGGTCATCTTAACAATCATATTAGTCCAAGTGTTGTGTTGTCTATATCAATCACCAAAACATTATATTGAAATATGGCATGAGAGGCCATTTTCGCTATAGTCGTCGACGGCGAGCAGTGGCGGTTCGGAGTATGGGATCGGCGGCGAGGGTGCTCCGGTGGTCGATAGGCGACAAGAAGCGGTCGGTGAGCTGCGCGAGAGCGAGGCGAAGCTATTGGCGGGGTCTGTGTGGGCGGAGCGGGTCTGGAGAGGTGGGGCGGCGGCAGAGGAAGCAAGGAGGGAGGGAGGTGGAAGAAGACTGTTGGACCTTTTTGCAATTTCCAAAAAATTCAGGGATCCTACTGTAAAACAAAAATAACTCCTAAACTAGGGCTCAAATGAAAAAGTGCCCAACATGAAAGTTGTTCAACTTTTCAAGATCTACACCTTTTATGTTGTGCAAAAATTGATTTGACCAAAGGTTAAAGAGTTATTTTGAAAACATAGGAAGGATTTTGAATTTTAATGGACTTTTGTCTTTTCAAAAGCAAATTCACCTCAAATTTAGACTGAAATGTAAAATTTTCAGCCATGTAATGATTACACTGAATTTTGCAAATAAACCCTCCACAAAAGCAATATTTACCCCTCTTATTCAAATTAAACTATAGAAAAGACATTGCATAAATTCATATTTACACATTTAACCTTATATTTTTAAAATAAGACCCTTTTGCAAGCAATTTAAGCACATGATGCATAAAAGAAATACAGTTCTACTGTGCAGACACCTAGGGTGTCACATCTCCCCTTGCCTCCAGGAGCGCATCACTGCAAAGACAAATCAGTCAAATATGCACTCAATATATAGTCAAATCTACAAACAAGTTCATAGAACTTACGTAGATGCCCTTATCACGGCAAGTTTTCTCATGCCTAACTTAGGGGGAGGCCTAACGATCACGGCCCTACCACCCGTATTTCCGGCATTACTTACATTGGAACTACTCGCTGGTCGAGTAGTCCCAATCCCTTTTGACAGGGCCGCTATGGTGGAAGGGACAGTCTGTCCCACCACAGCATCATTCCAAGATGATGTAGTCCGCGGCATCTAAACCGCCGGACTTGAAAAGCAGAGGTTTCTAATCAGGACAAGCAAATCGACAAACTTGGCAAAGTACTCGATTGCATCCAATAAGATACTTACCTGTCGCTGGTAGCTTATGAGGAGCTATTACGCTTCCTCACTGTCGATCATGTACCCTTCAGATGTCCCACTTGGGTATCTCCGCTTGGAGTGGGGCTATGCTCCCCATCACTTTTCTCCCTAGCCGCCTCTTCATCTGCACAACCAAGGTTAGACATTAGTACTGCCTATGCAAAATTCCAGGAGAATATTCTTGGACTTGGTTGCCAGTGAAAAAAGCGCTTGAAAAATATAGTGCCGAGCAATGGGGGACTACTCTTAAAATGCTCCACGTCCTCCTACAAAAAAGCAAATTCTATCAGAATCTTGCTAAGGTACTCGGTCACTACAAATCGACTACTTTTATGAAGTAGCTGCTTCGAAGGATTGGCTGCAGCAAAGGTATCAGGAATGATGGGTACATGCTTTACATCCTTAAGAAGTCGCCGTACTCGGCTAAGGACTTCTCCATTCGAGATCTCTTCCTCTGAGTACCGAGATGGATCGGTTGTTCCCTGATACCAAAAGCCAAATGTCTCTCGAGCTTGTAGCGGCTGGATTCTTCTTTTCATCTAGTTGAAGACAACAGCATCCCTAGTTATATGTTTTTGCCTAAGACTGGAAATTCGATCGAGTAGTTCAGGGATCTGACTGTCATCTATTGGTTTCTTATTCCACTCAATCCGTTAAATTGGAGGGCCTAGAGTGATGGCTGGAAGGGTTTTCCTTTGGTTTTCTATGTACAACCATTTGAGTTTCCAGTCGATTACTTTGCTACTAAGCTTATAGGGGATATGTACTTTGTCTTTCCCCTGTCTAAGCTGAAGACCCGCACCTCCTACTACATCTAGATCGTAGGAATCTGGCTGCGGCTTGAGGTGGAGAAGAAATCGGAAGAACTCAAAATGGGGCTCGATGCCCAAAAAAGCTTCGCATAAATGCACGAAGATGGAAATATGAACAAAGGAATTTGGGGTCAAGTGTTGAAGCTGGATCCTGTAATAACGCAGGAGTCTAGAGAAAAAAGCTGAACAAGGGAGCCCCAATCCCCGTTCAAAATAAGGGGCAAAAGCTACGATTTCGCCCGTATTTTCATTCGGACGATTTTCACCCAAGGCTGGACGCCATTGGATGATGGATTTCTCCAGCAAAAGACCATCCAAAACTAGGGTTTCCAAGTCAGAGCAGGAACACTTACTTGGCACCCATCCCTCCTCGCGGGTTGGTTCCGCAGCTACGCCTTTGCCCTTGCTCGACTTCTTGGGAGCCATCCGGAAATTTACAGGGTGTTTCACGCGCATACAATGGCTAAACCCTAATAGATTTGGGAGCAAGGGAGAACAAGGAGTTTTAGATCTGGAAGTTTGAGGCAAAGAGCAAGAACAGATCTAAACAGTAAAAAGGGGAGGAATGGCGTCCGGTGGGGTAAGACCTAGTTACCATTCTATTTAATAGTAGCGGTGGCAAAATGGTAAATACCCAGAAGGGTAACAGTCAGTTACCAATTACAGTAAAAGCGGGATTTTTTGAGATATTTCTTTTTCTGAGATTACATTCTGGAAAAAGAAAACACTCACATCCCTTGACAACTACTCGACTTATCTTCCTCCTACAGGGATTACATTCCAGAATAAAGGAGAAGTACTCGACATAGTACAACTACTCGATATTACAATTCGAGTACTTTCTTCTAAACACTTTACAATGACTCGGGTCTACACACACACTTCTTGGCTTCCTGAGCGAAGCCTGCTGCAGCTAGATCGGCCCGAGGCCGTGACAAAGTACAAACTTGTTATTCCCACTAAGAGAATAATGATATTCGTACTCTGGGAGAAAAGTTCCAAGTGCAAGGAGGCAGATTACAGTAATCGCCTCGCAAGATCTCTTCTTGCATCTTGCAAAGGGATTTCCCCTTCTCCCTGAATACGTTGCGACAAGATTAAGTCTCCCCACCAGAGATGTAGTTCTTGGGCACCCAGAAACAGGGAACCCCAAGAGTATGACACAACAAGATGCCACTCGTCCTCCGAGAACCTGCCTCATTGGAATAAGCAAGGACATAATGTCTAGCATAGATCCGCTGAGAGAAGCAGGGTTGCAGGATGAGGTAGCAGGGACTTCTCTTGTCACTCGCAAGCTCTCTTCTAGCATCTTTTTGCTGAAAAACACTACACAAATTTCAGGAGGGCGAGGGCAGGAACACCAAGCACAAGCCATGGTTTCAGTCTAGTGGTGCTTCTAGTAACACACCTCTCACCCATCGTTTATAGCTGCATGGGGCTTTGCTGGAGGACAACCCATGATGCTACAGTGGCAGCACTCACGGGTGCAATAATGCAGATTCTTCACACAGTAAAATTCCATGTGAGCATACAGTAAAGAGATAAGTGTCTCGGGTTTTATTTTTTGAGGACATTACGGGTGCAATCAGTGTGGCATATCCAATCGTATCATTTTTCTGGGAATCGACCCGAAAAAGGGGTCTTTTCGGATATCGGATCTGATTAAACCTGCAGACATTCTTAAGAATAAAATCTGATGCCACATCTTAGATCCTTAATTCCAAATCTTTGCTTGGGGGCTACCCGCAAGATACGGGATTTTGATTTAAGGCTCGGGGCTGTGGGATATGTGCATCAGAGATTTATTTTTCAATTTTTTTGGAAAATAAAGAAGGAAAAAAGACTGAAGTGACACTCAGCCTGATTCTATGATTCAACCTAAGGCTCGGGGGCTACTCCATATGGAGCGCGAGTACTTCGCGCACCATATATGATCAAGATTTTGGGGCTTGAGCACCTCACAGCCTCGAAGCAATAGGAAGCTCTTGGAGGACTACTCGATGTACCTGAAGGAAGGCCCAGGAGCAACCAGAAGGATGTTCTGACTACTTGAAGTACTCAAATATGATCAACCAAGTACTTGACGCCTGCAGGACTCGGCTACGAAGAGCTCGGGGGCTTGTCAGACCCGGGGCAGCGGGACTGTTTATAGGCATAGAATGTTCTAGAGTAAGGGATAGCTCATGGATGTACCTTACTTCTCTTGTAACTACCTGAATAGGTGTAGAACTAGCTGCAGTATAAAGGAAACTACCCGACTATGTAGTAGTAGGACTCCAACTGTACTCGGCTAGGACTTTCCATATAACCCTGTCCCCCCCGGATATATAAGGGCGGGCAGGGACCCCGTCCAGATCAACACCTAAGGCAATACAAACAACCACACAGGATGTAGGGTATTACGAACTCGTGGCCCGAACCTGTCTAAATCTTTGTGTTCCTTGCACCATCGAGTTCCAGAGTAGCCGATCCCTACCTACAAACCTTATTGCTAAGGGTATCCCTGAGCAGGCTTGGCAGTAAACAGCAACACTTCAGTCTTTTTCATTATTTTTGAAAAAAATTGAAAAATAAATCTCTGATGCCACATATCCTCCGGGCCCCGAGCCTTGAATTTAAATCTTTTTTATTAGATTTAAGGATCAAAAAACTCGTGGCGTACGATCATATTCTAATGGTTTTTGAAAAACACTCAGAGTAGTCGATGACTGTTGAACTTCCCAAAAATAACAAAATTGCCATTCGCAATCTTATTTAACCACGCGGTAACTCCTAGGGTTTTTTACCCTTTTGATTCCTAGCCGCCGCCATTTCTAGATCCAAACTCTGCTATCCTTTTCCCGCTCCAGTTTCTGTGTCCTCGGCCTCTCTATTAGCCCCCGAGCCAAGACTCTGACTCATGGCACCAAGATGGCCCCGAAGAAATCCATGTCAAAAGTCGAAGTTGAAGAAACCCCTGAACTTGCAACAGGATGGAGAAAGAGCAAAATGTCTGAGGCAGCTGTGCTGGAATTAGAAGACATGAAGATGCTCCAGAGTCACGCCGTTATCCAATGGTGCGGTGCTGAGGGGGAAGACCACCCATATGAAGGTACTCTCGAGACAGTTATCTTCCGCAATTTTGTAGAGCGCGGTCTTACAGTTCTTGTCTCAGAGTTCCTCCACGCTCTTCTACAATTCTGGGGAATCCAATTGCATCATTTGACCCCACAATCCATCTTGCATCTTTCCTTCTTGGCGTCTTGTTACATTTCCATCTTTTCCAGCGTTTTTTCTTCCTTCATCCGATCCCCGATGCTAGCAAGCCTGCTGTCATTGGTGGATGTGAACTAGTACTCCGTCCTGAGAACCGAGACGAGTACTTGTTCTACTAGCCATCTGGTAAAGGAGTCGAGTGGAAAAGTTTCTAGTTTTATGTCGGGAACTTTGAATCTCCTCTGCCTGAGAGAACTCCTGGCGCCCCCAAGGCCCAGGCAAATTGGATGAGTGCCGGGCCAGGTGGAAGTCAAGTGACAGCCCCCCTCGGAGTTCTCGCAAGATTGAAACAGAATGGAGTCACTGGAGATCATGTGGTGTACTCCTTTCTGAGTCATCGGGTACAACCCCTGCAACATTGGACACATCTCGCATTTAGATATGAAGGGACGAAAGATCCATCCAGATTTTCTCCTGAACCAATGGCATAGTCTGATGTGATCAAAAGATGCTGCAAAGTACTCGACGGTTTCAACAAGTCTCTGATTCTTCCGTCATTGTTCTAGGCGAGTAATCCCCCCAGAAGCTCTGGGTAAGTTCCAATAAGCATATCTGAGTACTTTTATGCGTACTTTCTCTAGTTTTATGATGAAATCACTCTTGCAGAAGAATTACAAAACATGATATTGTATGCCTCCGTCTCCCACAGATGCCGCCCATTCTGGTGGTGATAATGAAAAGAAGCGAAAACCAAGCCTTGGAGCTTGGCTGCAGAGGAAAGTGCATCGTCTAGACAGCGACGAGTAAGTATCTTGATGACTTCCACACCAATTTATGCCTTGATCACTTTATGCTGATTCTGATTCCTCTAGGATTCAATATTTGCCTGAGCAAGAAAAAGCTCAGCTCCAAGATTTCCGTAACTGGGTGGAGAGCGATCCAGAAGCATCTACTCAATCAGCCTCCGATTCACCAATAATTGAGTTGATCGAGAGCTCTGATGCTGTAGCATTCCAGGAGGTGGGCACATCTGGCACATCGGAGGAAGGTGCTCCTAAAGCAGAGAAATCTGCTCCATCTACTGAAAAAACTTCTCTGAATGCAGGCGCTAGTGATTCTGCCGGTGCTGCTGCTGCTGCTACTAGTGGTGGAGAGGCTGGAGGGTCGGGTAGATCTAGTGTTCGAGTTGTACCCTTCCAGTCTCTCCCTTCTTCTGCTCAAGAAGAGTTGGGTAAAGAGCTCTTTGATGATCCTCTTCTTTCTGTGGACAATATACAGAAACTTGCGGATTATATGCAATGGAGCTTTAAATTCACCAAAGTAAGTCTTCTCCTTTCCAGTCTTGCTCAATATCTAGTAGTGGTGATCTTTGAGTTGTCATCATTTTGCCTTATAGGTTGTTGCCAACCAGTCTTTCTTGAAGTCTCATGCTTTATATAAGACCGTGGACAACCGGAACACCCTGGTTCAAAAGAATGCCGAGATTGTCAAGCACCTTGATCAAGCTCTCGATATGCGCAATCAGTTGTATGAAGCCAACCGAAAGCATACGCGAGAAATTTATGAAATAAAACAGCAGATCAAGGGCTTGGAGGAGGAGGAGAAGACCAAACTTCAGGAGCAACTGCAGACTGCCTAGGCTTGTAAGTACTCGAAATATACCGTGGTAGTCTTTAGGCATTGTTTGCAAAATCACTGGCATGTCCTTTGGCAGGTCCCTCAAGTGAACAAGTTCGGCTGGTAGCCACATCTCAAGCGATTGTGGACATGGTCGAGCCTCACGAAGGAGCAGCGTCGAGTAGTAGATCTCTGGTCGAGCGCTTAGAAGAAGCACCCAGAAAGATTATTGACTTCATGACGGCGACCTCCAAGAACTACCTGTCGCACATGCTTGCAGTTGTCAAGTCTTACTGGCCTCAGCATAATTTAGCTCTAGTAGCAAAAGAAATAGCCGCTGATTGCTCCGATCAGGATTTCCAAGGCTATTGTAAGGAAACAGAAACAATTGCTGAGGAGATCCTGAAGAACCTAGCATTATGATCTGCCTGTAATAGTTCCTTAGATCTATACATCCTTGTCTTTATTGTTGTATAAATTGTTGTTTTATCCTTTTAGTATATCTTCAGAAGCTTGATCTGAAATCATAGGACAAGTAGTCGATATGCAATCTACTCGAGCGAGTGAGTAGTGTGTTGTTTTGGAGTAACTTCCATAGTTTATCAGTTAGGATGAATCCCGTCGGATTATCCAGATAGAAAAAATGTATAGAGATATCCATAATCTACCCGAGCGAGCGAGTAGAGTATCTAACTTGTAGACTGGAGTAACTATTAAGATTGACCGGTTAGGATGAACCCCGTCGGGTTACCCTAGTCGGACAAATTTTAAAAGTATCCAAAACATACTCGAGCGAGCGAGTAGTTGTGCCTTTAGCGCAAGGCTGGAGTCACCTTTAGAGTTGACCTATTAGGATGAACCCCGTCGGACTACTCAAGTTGGACAAACTTGAAAAGATATCCAAAAATCTACTCGAGCAAGCGAGTAGAATTTGTCCTATGCAGAGGACAAGGATGTGGCATGTATAGTTATCCGGTTCGGATGAACCTTAATAGATTATCCCAGTAGGAAAAACTGTGTAGGCTATCCAAATTGAGTTATCCAGGTCGGTATGAATCTGTAAAGATTACCCTAGTTGGAAAAACACTTTGAAAGTAGTCGAACTTGACAGTGTCAGTTTGAATGCTGCCTTTAATGTAGTCGAAAGGTACTGGAGGCCATTGCTTTACTAAAGAGATCAACTGACACCCCCATCGTACAACTGAATCAAGGATAAAACTTTCGCAAGTATTCGATATTCCAAGAGTTGGGTACCTCATTACCATCAGCGTCGGTAATTCTGTAAGATCCCAGTCTTGTCACTTTAGACACAATGAAAGGTCCCTCCCATCTAGAATTTAGCTTGTGCAGTCCTATTTCATCTTGAATTCGTCATAGAACTAGATCTCCCACGTTGAAAGATCTTTGCTGGACATTGCGATCATGATAGCACCTGACTCCTTGGAGATATCTAGCCGTCTGGGTCAAAGCGTTGATCCTTGCTTCTTTGACTGTATCTAACTCAAGATGTCGAGCTTCATCTGCTTCTCATTCTTGATAAGTTTCTACTCTTGGAGATTTCCACATAATATCTGCGGGTAGTATAGCTTCTGAACCATAAGTGAGGAAGAAAGGAGATTGTCCAGTTGCTTTGCTGGGCTGTGTTCGCAGCCCCCAGACCACATGGGGTAATTCTTGAATCCACTTGCTACCCTTCTTAGAATTGGCGTCATAGAGTCTCTTTTTTAAGCCGTCGAGTACTAAGCCATTGATGTGTTCTACTTGACCATTGGCCCGTGGGTGAGCCACTGAAGCATATTTTACCTCTATGCAAGAATTTTCGCAGAAATCCCAAAAAGATTGCGATGTAAAGTTAGAACCCAGATCTGTAATGATAATGTGAGGGAAACCAAACCGATATATGATATCGGGGATGAAATCCACTGCCCTATCTGAGGAGATCTTGACAATTGGCTTGTACTAGATCCACTTGGTAAACTTGTCGACTGCTACCAGCACGTGATTGCTCCTGGAGCTACGGTGAGAGGTCCGATCATGTCCAGACTCCAACAAGCGAACGCCAAGATGGCAGGATTGTAATCAAGCTGTGAGCTTGGACATGGGTCTTCTTGCCGAAGAATTGACAACCAGGGCATCTTCTGATGAGATCTTATGCGTCTGATACGGCAGTTAGCCAGAAGAAACCTGATCTATAAGCTTTGCCGACTTGTGTCCTTGATGCAGCATGATTACCGCATACTCCTTCGTGGATTTCCTTGAGGATATCCTTGCCTTCCTCAAGAGTGACACACTTCATGAGGATGCCAGAGGCAAAGCGCTTGTACAGGTTATCGCCGACGAGGACGAAACCTTTGCTTCGCCTAATGATGCGCACTATTTCAGCGCTTTTAGCTTCAACGTGTCGAGGAAGCTTGAATTCCCAGATGAAGTCGATGAATTGGATCCGCCAGTCATCTTCGATCATCATCACCTCCCTGACTGTGGTTAGTTGATTTTGAACCTTGACTGATGGATGGTGTAATTCATGAACAAAAACTCCAGGTGGGACAACCTCGTGAGTGGATCCAAGTTTGGAAAAGACATCAGCTCCCACGTTATTGTCACGATCTACGTGGTGGATTTTCAATCCTGAAAACTTGTTCTCGAGCTTTCTGATTTCTTCCACATACGCGTCCATTGTGTCCTTGTTGATGTCCCATTCTTTGTTGACTTGCTGAACGACGAGTAGAGAGTCGTCGTATACCAGTAGTCGCTTGATGCCGAGGGAAACCGCTAGGCGCAGCACATGTAGCAATGCCTCGTATTCTGCTTCATTGTTGGAGACTTTGAACAGGATTTGGAACATGTACTTGAGTTGTTCTCCATTGGGAGAGATGGATAAGACTCCTGTGCCGCCTCCGTCAAGCTTGAGTGAGCCGTCAAAGTACATTACCCAATGCTCTGGAACGTTGTGAGGTGCGGGAATTTGATTTTCTCGCCATTCAGCTAAGAAATAGACTAGTGCCTATGACTTGATAGCTGTTCTTGGCTTGAACTTGATTTCCAAGGCTCCCAATTCTACTGCCCACTTTGAAATTCTTCCAGTGGCATCCCGATTGTGGAGTATATCCGCTAATGGGAAATCAGTGACAACTGAGATCTCGTACTTGTCAAAGTAGTGGCGAAGCTTCCTGGAGGTGATTAGAATCCCATAGAGAATTTTCTGAATTGACAGGTACCTGACCTTTGATTTAGAAAGTACTTGACTGATGAAGTAAACTGGCCTCTGGACCCCATAGGCATGGCCTTCCTCCGGGCGTTCGACTATAATTGCCGTGCTGACCAAGTGAGTAGTCACAGCGATGTAGAGGAGAAGTTCCTCTCCTGGTAGTGGAGCTGTGAGAATTGGCGGTAACTGGAGATGATGCTTAAGGTTCTCGAGTGCTTCCACGGCTTTTGTAGTCCACTTGAACTTGTCTTGCTGTTTGAGGAGCTTGAAGAAGGGTAAACCCCATTCGCCAAGTCTTGACAAGAACCGGTTTAAGGCTGTCATGCAACCTGCAAGCTTTTAGACGTCCTTGACAGTTGCTGGAGCATCCATGGTCATGATGGCATTGATCTTCTCTAGATTAGCTTCGATTCCTCGGTGACTAACGATGAATCCGAGTAGTTTTCCAGATGGTACACCGAAGACGCACTTTGTTGGGTTAAGTTTCCAACGAAACTTTCGGAGGCTATTGAAGGTTTCTTCCAGATCAGATATGAACTGATCCTGGCTTTTGGTCTTGACAACGACGTCATCAACATAAGCTTCAACATTGTGATGTAGCTGGTCCGCAAAACACAACTGTATCACACGTTGGTAGGTAGCGCCAGTGTTCTTTAACCCAAAAGACATGGTCTTGTAGGCGTATGCCCCGTATGGGGTGATGAATGCCGTCTTGATTTGGTCTTCTTCTTTCAGGGCAATCTGATGATAGCCTGAATAGCAGTCGAGGAAGGATAGCAGGTCACATCCTGCTGTTGAGTCGATTACTTGATCAATGTGAGGTAGCCCGAAAGGATCCTTTGGGCAGTGCTTGTTCAGATCAGTGTAGTCGACACACATCCTCCACTCGTTGTTGTTCTTCTTTTGGACGAGTACAGGGTTGGCCAACCACTCGGGGTGGTAAACCTCTTTGATGAACCCTGCTGCAAGTAGTTTTGCCAGCTCCTTCTTGATGGCTTCTCGCTTGTTCGGGGAGAAACGTCGTAGTCGTTGCTTCTTTGGTATGGCTTTGCAGTCGACTTTTAGTGCATGCTAGATCAACTCCTTGGGCACCCCTGGCATATCCGCTGGTTTCCACGCGAATACGTCTCGGTTAGCCCTAAGGAAGCTGACGAGCTTGAGTTCCTATTTGTCACTCAAACCAGCTCCGATGATAGCTATTTTGGAGTCATCTCCCTCTTGTAGTTGAATGGTCTTGGTTCCAACGTCCCCGGCTGGCTTTACTGACAACTAGCTCGACTTTTTGAGGGCATCGAGTCCTTGTTGAGTGATAGCTGATTGGCGGCGGCGAGTATCTCGCTCACGGAGCTAGGTACTCGAATGCTGGAGGCATAAATAATTGCCTCCTTATCACACTCAAAGGACTTGAGGAGGTCCCCGCGTAGAGAAAGGACTCCTGTGTTGCCCGGCATCTTGAGGAGTAAATAGACGTAGTGAGGCACGGCCATGAATTTGGCCATTGCTGGTCTTCCCAAGATGGCATGGTAGGAAGATTCGAAGTCGGCTACTTCGAATTTAATGTATTCTGTCCCGAAGTTTTGCTCCATACCAAATGTGACTGGGAGGGTAACCGAGCCAATTAGTGTAGAGGAGTTTCCTGGAACGAAGCCATAGAAGGGAGCTTTGCTTGGTGTGAGCAAGCTCATGTAGTTGAGGCTCATCTTCATCAGTGTCCTCGCAAAGATCAGGTTGAGCCCACTTCCACTGTCGATGAGTACTCAAGTGAGCTTGGATCCTTAGACAACAGGGTCGAGTACTAGTGGGAATTTTTCTGGTTCAGAGAAGCTGATCCATTGATCCTCCCTGAAGAAGGTAATGGGGACCTCGTTGTATTTTAAGGGTCTCTGAATTGCAGGCTCAACTGAGAGGATCTCCCTGAGTAGCAGCTTCTGGGCATGTTTGGAAAAGCTTGGGTCTCCTCCAAATATGACGTTGACCACATTTTCGGGCTTCTGGAACCCGTCAGGGTCTTTCTTGTCATTGTCATCGTCCTCCTTGTTGGGCTTCTTCTTGGGTGCATCTGGCAGCGGGGACTGGAAGAACTTGCGTATGATTGTGCACTCGAACATCGAGTGGTTACTCTTAGGGTGGATTGGGCACCTCTTGTTGCGCAGGATCTTGTCGAACTGATCTTGAGGCTTTTCTGTTTTCTTACCACATGGGGTGCGATCCATGGTGCCGACGGTATCATCCGGCTTGCGCTTGCACGCAGGATCCTGCTAGTTACTGGGGCCTCCACGATCATTGTTACGGTTCCCATTGTTGTCGTTGTTACGGCGTGGGAAGCGGCTGCGTTCTTATTCCTCCTCATCTGCCCAGCGTTGTATCATGTCGCGCAGTTCCACCACTGTTTTGGGATGGTTATGCCCAAAATCACGATAAAGTGATTGCGTGGTGATGCCGTCGTGGAAGTAGCAGATGACATCTTCATCGGAGACGTTGGCGATTATTGCCCTTGTGTCGAAGAAGCGCTTGACATAGGACCTGATGGCTTCGTCTGGCTCTTGCTTGCACATTACAAGAGCATGTCGAGTAGCTACTCGATGTAGAGATTCCTGGAAGTTGTCGATGAAGATCTTCTTGAGATCCTCCCACGAGTGTATGGACTCGCGCATCAAGCTCTCCAGTCAGGTGAGAGGTGCAGGCTCCAGGGCCATCGGGAAGTAGAGGACCTTAGTGTAGGTGTCTCCTCCTGCAACATTAATAGCAGTCGAGTATAAACGTAACCATTGAGCAGGGTCTTGCTTACCATCGTACTTCTGGATGTTTGTGGGTTTGAAGTCCTTCGGGTACTCGATGTTGTCAAAGATGCTGCTGAGGGCTAGAAAGCGATGAGTTGTCTGCAAGATGCGCTTGGCGTCATGCGTTGGTGATATCCCGTGCATCCATCCTGGAGTCCGCTACTTCTTAACGGTTGCGGCCACGGTTGTTGTTGCGGTTCTGTTGAGGCCTTGGAGCTTGGTTTGCTACCAGTTGTCCACCCCTTGAATGTTGGCTGCTAGCGACTTCTTGCTCCTCTTGGTTTCTTTGATTTTGCTGTTGTAGTTGGCGATGAAGGCGTCCCGGGGTGCGACTTGCTTGAGGTGCTACTGTGGCGGTGGCCCTGGACCGGGTGCCCTAAAGTGAGGACCAAGGGTTTTATCCCCCGAGTTGTTCCACAGCATGGCGAGTAAGCTGTATGATGCGCTCTGTTTGTAGATTACGCGGCATTTGCATGAGGCGCAAGGTAGCTTCAGCCACTGCGGCGATGGGAGTGTTAAAGACTGGATTTGCTATGTTGTCGAACTCCGGGTTAAGATCACGCTGGTTAATGCGAGCGCGCTCCGCAGCGCGGGTCCTGCGCTCTTCCCTGCGTTGATTCCTTACTCTGCGGGCTGTTCGAGTAGCTTCGTCCTCATCTTGTGGAGCTTCTACAGTTAGATCAGGGTCTGAAATCTGATCTGGAGTTCCATTGGGATCATGCTGACTGGGAGCGCCCCCATCTTGCCGATTGATCACAGAAACCAGACGCTTGTTGGTATTTCTTAACGTTCACAGATAAGATCCGCAAGCGCACTGAAGATACCGTTGTAGCACTTCACCCAGAGAGTATTCAGGGTATCGTATTTTCTCAGGGAACGGATGTGTAACGATCCTCTAGCTAGTGTACCCTTGAGGTACAAGACGAAGAGAGGCCGACAAGTCCGGCTCTTCTCCGATCCTCTTCCTCGCACACTCCCTACTCTAAAGATACAAGTGGAGTCCTACCACTACTTCTCCAATAAGTGAATGTGAATGGAAATGGTGAATGACTTGACAGGGGTGAGTGGAGGCCCTTTTATAGCTTGAAAGGTCGGTTCCCGCCATCTTCTAATATGGAAACATTGATAACCGCCATTGGGAGGATAAGGGCGGATCACCGGCCAAGCTGCACCTGGACTAATGCCAGTCCAGGTTCGGCCGAACCAGTGGTTCGGCCGGCCCCACTTGGGCGCCTTTGGCCATCGCCTTTGGCAGGGTGACTGACAGGTGAGTCCTCGTCTGTGTACGTCGGTGCCGGGCCTTTGTACGCGTAACACCCGGTTTATAAAAGGACATAAACCGAGCAATCATATACGTGCCAGGATCAAGTCACACGTATATACAACAGAATGAACAATATATCACAGCACATATCACGTAAAAAGATATAATAAAGCGAGTACGAATGTTATTTATTACATTAATGACAAAATGTCTGATACAGCGGAAGCGTAAAAACATATACGAGAAACTCTCGGAAGCAGGGCGCCACAGGGACGTCGACTGGGAGAAGAATGCCTAGAAGTCCTCGTACTCCTGGTAGCTCCGGGTGAACTCCCTCGCATCGGCAGGAACTGAGCAGCAATAGAGTATCCCCAAAAAGCACCAGAGGAAAAAAGAGTAGAGAAGGCAAGTGTGAGTACATAACTTGTACTCAACAAGTATAACACAAACTATGAGGCTCTAAGGTTGGCTGACTTAACTGCATTAGCTTTTAATCTTGTCAAAATTTTATTAAAGCTAATTACTACAAGTTGATGATTTACCATAACCCAGTTACATAGTAATTAATCAGAATTAATTATGATACTACTGAGAACCAAACCAAACCAACCACCCGGGGAAACCCTCCTAACCAAAGGAAGATAAACTCACTAATCAAAAGGAGGATCTGGGCCGCTCATGACCGTGAGCACGGCTAGTATACCAGTTTTACACTCTACAGAGGTTGCACATCTTTACCCACAAGTCGTGAGCTATGCTAGTTGTTCATCACACTTCCTTAGGTGAGATGACTAGCAAACTCACTATGAGGCTGTTACAAAGGACCACGTTGGTAAGGGGTAACCGCTAAGGATTCAGCCTCCGCAACAATGGGGCCCACCTCGAGGGGGTACACAGACCAAGCCTCGTAGCGCAGGGACCTTTGAAGCTCACCCCCCCCCCTCTTGCCCCGTCGGTAAGTTACTCCCGAACCAAAATGACCTAATTAGTAAGCCAAGACCGTCCCATTCCAGTCTTGTGGTTGCGCGGTTGTCCCAGGTTGTCGCTCTAATGACGTACGGTCCTAATGGAGAGTAGCTAGCACAAAACACAGTGCGAGCCCCCTAAACCAAGTTTCTAGAAAAACCAATTTTTAACGAGATGTGAGCCCCTCAAACGGGCCACTCCTAGAATTAAGTTGCATATACCATTAATCAAATTAATTAAAAATGACCATTATGTGTGAGAGTGCAGCAACCTAGCACAACTAACCCAAAATGCAACCCAAGGAATATATAAAGGATACAAAGTGGCTAGGGGAGTCCTTATAGGTATACAGTATTAAAATGCAGTATGAAAATGTATTTAAAGTGATAGGTGTTGTTCATGTTATACTTGCCTTCCTCAAACTGTTCCTGCTACTGCTCAAACTGATCTGAAGATGGATGCTGCTCCGGGTACTGGTACTGGGGCTCCTCAGATGGATCAACGTCTACTCACGAACACATGGCCAAAAATAATACACAACATAAACATACATGCAAACAATGGCATATACTAAGAAACAGTACAACAATACATAAAAACAGCAAACAGAACTAGGCTAGAACTATTCTACGCGTTACAATGATCACGTGGACATAAAGAACACCTAAAACGGAGCTAGAACGCGAAAACTAGAGCAAAAACATAGTCCAGGGGCTTAACTGTAAGAAAAATAGAGTTTCTGGGGGTTTTCTGCAAAAACCAGGGACCTATACATAAAAACTGAAAAGATCTAGGGGCTAACACGTGAAAAAGCTAGGGGTGGACGGCGGGTTCAAATCTGGGAAAACTCAGGGGCTAAAGCGCTAAAAACTGGACCTAACTGTAATTATTTCTGAACGACCGCGGGTTGATATTGCAAAAGCCCGAGGGCTCTTTAGCAAATTTGCCAGGCCGAACCAGTACTAAGGATGGTGGCCGTCGGATCTGGATCTAACGGCTAAGGACGAAAGGGTACGCGGCTTCTAATCCTGGGCGTAGATCTCGGATCGAACGGCGCAGGCGTTTTGGGGGCGTGGGCGGCGGCGGGAGCACTGGCGCGCGGCGGCGGGGTCCCCGGAGTTCGACGATTCGGGTGCTACCGAGGGTCTTTTGGCCTGCGGTCTGGTCTAGAAGAACAAGCATGACACGCATAACTTATTGGAGCACGCAGGATGGCGGGGCTATGCTCAAACGTGGCGAGAGGCGGCCCTGGGTCGCCAGCGAGCCGCGTTTTCCCGGTCCCGGTCCCGTTCTGGGTCGGTTCTTGCTACTAGGAGTGTCAATGGGGTATGGGTGATCTACTCCAGCGCCTAGCATTGGTGTTCATCCAGCAGGCGCGGGCTCTGGTCATGGCGCGGCGGCGGCGCAGTGCCGGCGGCCGGTGACCGGCCACCTAGGGCGCGCTACGGCCTACATCATCTAGCGCAAAAGAATCAGGAGGCTGGGGCGGTGCTCACCGGGCTTGGAATTGGATGGAGGCTGTGGCGGAACCACCCAAAACTACTAGGGTCGGGTGCACTGATCTTTGTTGCTAAGCAACTCTGACCCAAATTGGCACTCACCGGTAGTTCCTCGAGTGAAGCCTCGATTAAAGCCACGCTATTCCAGGATCAGCAGACAACACTCACACGAAGGTGAGCCCAGAGATTACAACACAAAACATTTCATACATCTCAGAGTGATTGCGCAGAAAGGAAACTTATTTCAAACCAGGTTCAGAATAGTATAGTACTATAGAGTTCCATCTACTCAAATTATTCCAGTCTCATTGTTCAGTGGAAGCAGTAAAAGATAACTAGCGAGATAACGTGATGCATCGATTAAGCCCGTACGAAAGCATTGTACGGATCACCGGGGTGTCCGACCCTAGAGGGGGAGGGGGCGAATAGGGTCGCTAATCGCTTTTTACCCTAGGGCTCAATCTAATTGCATAAGATAAACCTAACACGTCCTACACATGCTAGTTATGACTAAGGTTTATCTTTGCTACTCTCTACTTACCCCTAAAAACTTGCAACCTATAGCCAATCCTAATCAAACTAACTAGGAAAGTAAAGGCATGCAAAATAGAGTAAATGCGGAAACGTAATACGGTAAGTAAAGAGATAAGTGCAAGAGGGATGCAAACTCCCGAGTAGACACGGTCATGTAACGTGGTTCGGCACAAACGCCTACGTCCACGGGACACCGAGACTCTTCCAATCACCGTCTTGCACTACGCCACCAATGGCAATGCCGGCAAGCAAAGGCAAGTGCCCACAAGACACCAAGTCTCGTGCACTGCCACCGTCTCTCTCGGTCACCCGGCCGAAATCCACTACGGAGCTTCTCCACCAAGGAAGGGGCCTCCTCTTCCCCCGCACAAAGTGTCGTTGACACTCCACACCAAGACGGAGGGTCACACGACAGATCACAAGTTGCTTGCCGTAGCAAGACTTCTCTCAAGGGAGCTCTCGCAAGAACTAATCCCTATTACAAGCACTAAGCACTCTCACAAGTGTGCTTAAGCCTATATGATGTATAATGAAGCTCTATGGTGGTTGGAGATGTTCTTGGGTGTGTGTAGGATATCCAGCAACTCCAGCACCCTTCAAATGGCCGGGGTGAGGCGTATATATAGGCCACCAAGTCTTGTAGCCGTTGCTCCAACGGTCAGCTGAAATTCTGCGTATCACCGATTGAACCGATGCCTCTGGCAGGGGTAGCGTCGGTTCATCCGGTCACTCATAAACCGAAGTAGCCGTTGAGCTTCTGACAGCTGACGTAGTGATCACCGGTTGAACTGATGCTTTGTACCGATGCATCACCGGTTCATCCGGTGCTTAAGAATCTTCTCCTGGGCGCTGACGTCATTGCACCGATGCCATACTCCGATGCACCGTCGATTAAACCGGTGCTGAAGAACCTTCTCCTGGGCACTTGACATCGTCTCTGGAACAAAGGACGCCCAATGCACCGATGCCCTTTTCTTGGACCGTCGGTTCAACCGGTGCCTATTGGCTGACTTGGCTTCGATTTCCTCCTGCACCAAACTTCATAGCGCCGGTTCTTCCGACAAGCGTCGGATGCACCGATGCTTAGGCATCGGTTCTTCCGGTGCTCTTGATTCGAAGAGCTTTCAGGGCGCTGCCCTGAGACCCGCGAGGGGCGGCTCCCCCTCGACCCCCGTCCACTAACCGGGTAGCGGAACCCACGTAGGGGCGGCCCTTTGGGCCTTGCTACGCCTATCTTCTCTTCCTCTTTGTCATCACTTGAACCTAAAAGCCTGAGAATGGTCATCTTAACAATCATATTAGTCCAAGTGTTGTGTTGTCATTTGATCACCAAAATCACTTGAAATGGCATCAATGGTGCCATGTTCCTTACAAGCGTCATTCAGCGGGAGGGTGGTCAGCACCAGCTGAAGGGCCATCCCACTCAACAGACTAGCCCGGAGGCAAGGTACACGACCAAGTAAGACTTGTAACCAGATCTTTAAAGTTAGTACCTGAAAAATAGTGCCACAAGCAATGCTGAGTATACTAATACTCAGCAAGACTGACCCGTCACCGGATATAACATAGTCCGATAACTAGACATGCAAGGCTTTTTGGTTGGTGGGGTTTGTTTTGCCAAAAACGCTGCTAAGTGTTGATCCTTACATTCAGGTTTTACTTAGACAGATTCTAGTTGGATTAACCATTCTAAATCTGCAACTATCTCTACTCAAGCATGGTAGAGCAACCATTTAATCATACAGCAGTATTATCATCATCATGTTCCACTTGTTACTCTGTGTGACCGAAAACATTAAGCAGTCTCATGCCGTGAGAAGCGGACGATTCTGAATCGAATTTCAACCTGGCCAGGGGAACCTAGACCACACGTATGGTAACCAAGTCACCCACACAACATTTCCCCTTTCTTTCCAGTCCGTGGATCCAGGTCACCCTCCCCGACTACAGAGCCCAACGTCTCTGCACCCGTACGTCTGGACAAAAATAAAACCTACTTCTACTAAGAGGGTGAAGGATCGTTCCACTCGCCGGTCCAATCAGGTACTTCAGCTTACCGATTACCATATTTCTCGGCATGTGGCTAGTACTTTCAAACGCTTAACGAAATGGGCCACACACCGCGACCTTAGCCATTTTGCCTACACCAGCGGGGTATCATAACTACACAACCCCGCCCGTTGTCCTTATATTTCAGCAGGAATTAAAGTCAGTCAACTCCTATAATCTCGCGAAAGGCAGGAAACCTCTCGACTTTTACCGTACCTAGTTAGCGGGGCAACTAGTCGAGAAAAAGATCCGGATAACAAACATAGGTACCTAGGGATCATGCACCTAAGGTTTTCGATCAACTCCTAGAAAACGTAAATGCGCAATAAAATTATTACAACATATACAAATAGTAAGATGAATATAAAGCGTAAAATAATGGGATTATGCACCGGGGCTTGCCTTATTGGGAACTATTCAAAAGTAGCCTTGGGCTCTTCCGAACATTGGTTCGGGTCTTGATTCAAGTCAGTAAAATTAAGAGAGACACTCTCCGGAGTGGTAGTATTCGCGGTCACCAATTCGTAATCACCGTCGAGTAGATTTACCGTTTCTATATGCATGCAGAAATGATATTGTTACAACAGGATATAACATATTTCTTTCCTTCACTATAAAGTTGTAGTCCAGTATAGCATGTGTTTGTTGTGGTGGTCTTAGTTAACTTTATTTTCCGGGCAATCGTTTATAGAGTAGTTCTTAAATTCACTTTACTTCATAAAAGAGTTGTGTGGTTTGGTTTTCATTTTTATCATTAAAACATAGCATGCTTTCACTATTTCATAACAACAAATTTACTCTTGAGCTAGTGATGAAAAATTAAAGTAACACAGATCAGATACTCTAGCATCTATGGCATAAATTTCAGCATCTAAACATAAAGCAATTAACCATAACAAATCATGTAAGTAGATTACTCTAGTTACTTCACCTTTTTGAACAGAACGTTTGACATGGGTTCTGGTGCTACAAATTTTACGAGAGCACTTACATGGCATCTACTCAGTACTGAAATTTTTCCAGATTTTATATACTTACACATCAGAGGTGATAAAATGAACAAATTTAGCAAACTATTAAATAAGATTAATTCTACAGAGAGTTATACTAGGGGTATGGTTCTCAAATTTTTACCAGAGCCTAGTCATGGACTAGACATGCTTCAGTAAAATTTTGAGGCATTATTTCTAGAATATGAATTACTCATGCATTAAACTATATATGAACATGCATATTCATTTGGACTTTAATATGACTAGTACTGCAGGTGAAACTTTTACCATAGCTAATTATCAGTCTATATGACTAGTACTGCAGGTGAAACTTTTACCATAGCTAGTTATCAGTCTATCTAGTAAACTGTCCAAAGATGACGGTAAAAAATGACAGATTTCTTCCAGAACAAAAATAGCAAAACTAAACATGATATCTCAAGCATGGATTATAACTGTAAGAATATTCAATAAATGAAGCTCAAACTCTGCAGGCATGGTTACCTAACTAAAACAAAGTTCCAAAAATAAACCTAGGTCTATCTAAGCATAGGAACTATATACCATGAATTAATATCATAAAAAAAGCATTAAACAGAATATATATCAAACTAAATCTAAAATTTCTCAAACTTGTGTGACAGCAATTATTCAGTAGCATGTGCTTCCAAAAAAAGTTTCATAACCAAATCTTATATATTTTTACAAGTATTAATACATGAGCAATACTAGTAGATTTAGGAATCTTGATCATTTGAGCAAGCAAACAAAATCAAACAGATATCATATTTTTACCAGGTTCTTATAACAGTACTAAGTTCAACATATCCAAAAATCAAGCATAGTTACTGAACCAAACTCCTAGAACATTTATGTGCCATTTAAAATAGTCTTTTTCTTAGATTAAAATAAAAGCAAAATATGAACATGTGACTGTAACAAAAGTTGTAGTTCTTGTTCTAAGGATTCCAGAACAGTTGAGTTTATATTTTTCTTATTTTTCTACGATTTTATATGTATTTTACAAGTTTGCAGCTTTTGATGTTCCTGTACATTTTGCAGTTTGACCCCTGGAAGTTTTGGTTCTTTTAACTTGGGGTCCCTGGCGGAAAACTCAGAACAGAGCAGGGTTTGTGCGGCGGTTCCCGGCGAGGAGGTTGGCCAGCGGCGAGGGGAAAGTGGGGGGAAAATGGAGAGGGGCTCGCGTGCTACCTTCCGGAGGTCTTGGGTGGGGTCGAGGTGATCGGAGCTGGGCTCTCCACGGTGAGGGGCGACCGGCGGTGCATCTGCTCCGGCGCGGCGGCGCTCCGGTGACGCAGGGGCTAGGAGGCCGGGCTTGGGGGCTTCAGGAGGACATGGAGAAGGTTGTGGAGTGGTTCATTTAGACCAATCGCAGGCGGAGGAGGCTGTCGACGACGAGGTCGAGCTCGCCGGAGTTACCGAATGGAGCGGCGGCGGTTTCTGCGCGCGAGGAGGCCGGCTTGGGCTTTTATAGGCGCATGGGTGTCACTGGGGGCCGGTTTCCTTCACCTGGGAGGCAATGTGGAGCTGGGGGAGTGCGGAACCGGGGCAGCTCGGCCTGGCGGGCAGCGGTGGCCGGCCATGGCGTCGTGGCAAGCACAGGAAGGGTGGGGGCGCGTGGCGACCTCCGCGAGCGACAGGGGAGCTTGGTTTCGGCAAGACAGGGGGCGCTCGAGGGCGGTTTGGGTCAGGCTGCAACGCGTGGGCGGCCAGGTGGCGCCGGCTCCGTACGGCGCCGCCATAGGCCGAGCGCAGGGAGGCAGGGGAGGGAGATGAAGGCAGGGGCAAACTCGTAAATAATCCAAAGTTCAAAACTTAGTTCTGTAAATTCAATTTTTCCCCTTCTTCTTGGCTCCAAATGAAAAAGTGTTGAATACCACTTTTGCTCAGTTTTTTTAGATCTACAACTTTCGTGTTATGCACTTTTTCATTCGAGCAGTAGTTTGACAGTTATTTAATTATTTCAAAAACTGTCATTTAAGGTACTTATCATTTCATGTGAATTTTGGCACTTTTACTCCTAGGCTTCAACTAGGTTTTTGTTTAACATGACATGGTGGATATGTCTATTTATTTTCCTATGCATAAGTGCATTGGTTTGAAAGTTATTTTTAACTTCCTTATTACTAGAAATTGAACTCTTCTTGAATTTGCCAAAAGTCTTTTTAAATTAAACTATGTGCCCCAAAAATATGGGTGTGTTTTCATACTAAATTTTTGTGACAAATTGAGCATGAGAGTTCCAGAATATTAAAGGAACAAGTTTTATATCCTACTCATACTCATATACAAGGAAGCATTATTGTTTTGTATAAATATTTGATATTATGTGCTAAAGGAATGTTTAATCCTTTGTTCGAATTTTTATTTTGTTTAAACTAGTAGCTCTTCATAAATAAAAGATTGGTTCCATTACTCATTTCAACTGATGGTTTTCCAGTTTAAATTTGATTTGCATAGAAAGTTTATAGATCATTATGAAAGGTTTATTTTATCGCCCTATTACCACACATGTTAAGCCAAGTTTAAAAGGGTACCAATTATTGTTTTTCAAACACATGCACTCAAACACATGCACACACAAGTTTGCAAAAACTAGATATAGGGTTCTTATTTAAGTTTTCTTAGCTCATTTGTGTGTGAAGTTATGTTAATTGCCTGGCTTTGATTAAACTGACACCAGAGGTGTCACAGCCTACCCCCTTAAAAAGAATCTCGTCCCGAGATTCAAGTGAATAAACTAAGTGTGGCAAGTGTGTATATCTTTGGTGTGGTGAAACCAGAAGGTACACATGATCACCAACTTTGAGTTCCAAGGGTTTTCTCTTTTTTTATCAATATAACACTTTTGGTTAAAGTGTGTGGCTCGAAGATTTGCTTGTATTATCCATAATGTTTACTCTGCCTTGATTACCAAGTCTGGTCCAATATGTTATGGTCTTTGGTTTGTGACCAACTCAAAGGAGTTGATGCCTTTGATCATACAAAGCCTTGAATAGTGCTATTTTTAGACTTGCTTAAAAGCTGGGTGAGAACTCTACTAAAAGCGGGCATTTGTCTTCATGGTTGTCATAATGAATGATGTAAGATCTTAGCATGTCTTTTAAGATTCGGTCCACTTTTCAGTTTGACGTCGGTTCCAGGATGATAAGCTGAACTTTCGGATCATTTTGGTACCGGGAGAAGATTGCAATTGGTTTCCCAAAAAGCGTGCTGGGAGTTGAGCACTAATATTAGAAATAGTTGCCTTTGGTGATAGGTATAGTACAATGTGATCAAGATGAATACCGACACACTTCTTGGTAGTGTGAATAGTGTGTAATTGTAGAAAAGGTTTCGATTGTCGATAATGATCCAAATGGAATCAGGCCTTGGAGAGGTGCTTGGCAAAGCAATCATGAAATCTAGCATTAGCAGAAGTGAGAGTGTAACGGGTATTTATAAGTGGTCTCGGTATAGCCTTATGAGATATATTCAAGGAGAAATTTGCCTAGGGTCTTCATATACTTCGTTAATACCCAAGTGATTGAAAAGCGTTGGAGAGAGATGACCTATCAAGAATTGGGTTTTCAAAGATCATGATTTATTTTATCCACTATGGTGATTCGAACAATAAAACTCTATTCTTGTCGCAGCCAAGCATTTGGGCTTCTCCGCTCTTTAAGAGAGCTTGTACTTGATGATTCTTTTGCAAAACAGATTCTGGGTAGCTGATAAAATTTAGCATAACTGATGAATCCAAGGTCGAAAAATTCTCAAATTTTTACTGGGGGTGCCTAAGATAATTTTTATCATTTCCTCTAGTCAACTCCAACTCATAAACAGAGCTTAAGATAGTCAAATCATTAAGTGTTTGCCTAAAGGTTGACCCAGATTTCAGACTGAACAGAGGGCTAGTATTTTCACTATAAGAACCAAATCTAATGACTAAAAATTCTCAAAATTTTACAGTATCTTCTAGACTCATTTATATACAACCTTCATGTTTAACGTTTTCTCAGGAGAAGCTTTTAAGTGGGTCGAAAAATTCATGTGGACAGACTGCTACAAGTTGACAGGATCATAGGGGTCTACCACAAGACTGAATTTTGTGGGTTACACTTCTCTAAAACTTTTCATATTTTTACAGAAGTAAGGAGATTTGTTTTACTACATTTGGTTCCACAGGCTCAACTTACTTTGAGGTAGTTGGCCAGGTCTAAGATTTGGGTTTTCCTTCTGTACGTGCTGGTCCGCTTACATCTGACTGCTTTCAAGGATGGAGATTGCAATGTGGCAATGCAGATATGTGGTTAAATGAGTTAAATCACCCATGGGAGATAAGTTTGTGTCGATGTAATATACGGATACAACGACCTATACTCCTAAGAAATATGCACACGGATTGGTGCATTTGTCCAGAGGTAAGCTAGTGGATGTGCGGTTCATGGTGTGATGGTACACATGGTTTAGGCACATAATGTGGTACACACAAGTGTGCTGAGTATGTGCGTGGGCATGCGTTGCACATGTTGCAATGCAGTGTACTGACCAAGAAAGTTATGTAAGTTCTTTATATTTTTGTTAACCTTCATGAATTTCTTCAAGAGTGGTGAAATTGATCATTCCTTGTTTGACCTGATCAGCCTATTTCTTTTGCTCATCCCGCAATCTTTTGCACATGCTTTTATTTGTTTGGCTAGAACCTTGGTCCTGATTTTGCTGTGTGGCTTGAGGGCATCTTCGAGCGAAGTGGGTAGGACTTCTACAGATGAAACAACGGTTCGTCTCACTCGGACCACTGTGCTGTTTGCATTGTAAGGATGTCATCACTGGCATATCTACTGAACCATTCTCGGGTATAGTGCACCTAGCTGGATCCATGGTTTCACGGACAGGCGAGCGAGTTCTTGCTCTTAGGACTGTGTTGGCAGCAATAGCATTGCGGGTTTGTCTTTTACCACGGGGAACGAATTTTGTGCATGTAATTTCCCATCCAGTCAAGTCCATATTGCTTGAACCATGCTTGGGAGTCAGACACTTTACTTGGTCATCCTTAAGTTTCCTCAGAAGTTGTGATGGCGGCATTAGGGAGTCCGAGTGAACATCCTTTATTTCTTGTGTCTCTTCATGGAGCTCTTGATAGTCTGCAACTAGAGATTGGTGGACCTTGTACCCATCTAGTTGAAAGTGTTGTTGCTGCAGAAAATGAGAAATCGCTTGCTGTCCCTGAACAGGTTGTCGAAGCAACTCATTTTGTGTGGCAAGTAATTCCTCAAGGCCGGGTGGTGGTGGCTGCGATCCGCTACCACTGGCACCGAAATTATCTAGAGTACTATGAGTTGCTCTCACCATCTGAAATATATGAGTTCAAGCATCAGCGATATGATTCGTATAGCTTCCAAGATGCAATGAACAAGTGTGCAACACAATAGAACACAACAAATGCTGTGTAACCAGTTTGTGCAACGTTAGTCATTACAAAGAAATTCGTAACTTTTTTTAGTTCATCAAAACTTTCTGAAATTTTGACAGCAACTAAATAATTTCACGTGCTACAACTTTGGTAGTCAACTCAGAGGCTAATTCTAAGAGTAAGATGGTCGGAATTGTCCATTACTACACCTCTGGTTTTCTGAACAGTCTCTGTATTTAGGCCATAACTCCTACTATATACATCTAATGAAGTTGAAATTTTGTAGGCATGTAGATTAGGATGTTTGGAGCAACTTTGGTATTCAACCCCACAGCTAAAACAATGGTTAAGATGGTTGAAATATTCAGTCTTTGCTTCTATGTTCTAGCTGTTTTTCAGCAGGCCGGCGATAGTGTTTTGTCTATAGCTTGGAGTATACTAGTCCTAAGAAGTTGAAAATTTGTGAGAACCTAGATCATATAATTTGTGACCACTTTTGTATTCAACTCATATCCAAGAAGAGTCATCTACAAGGGTGAAAATTTTAGCAATATCCCGTAGGATATAAATTGGACAATCGGGGTTCATTTGTTCTATAGGTAACTTTAGAATTTCATAACTCAAAATTTAGGGGTCCAAAAATTTTTGAAATTTTTCTAGGGCATTCCTAATATTATTGTACACAATTTTGTCTAACCAAGCCTAGGTCCAAATTAGATTTTAAGGTGGTCATGTTCTCAAGTTCTCAACTTGCTGTCTGCCCAGAAAACTCAGCAACCAGAGGGCTAGTGTTTTGTTCACCAGGGACCATCTACTTGGCATAAAAATCTCAAGTTTTGACAGAAGCTTAATTGTTAAGTTTCTACAAGTTTCATGTTAAACTTTTCTGCATCAGAGGTTTTTATGTTGATATAAAAATTCAAATGGCAGAACTGCTACTGCTAGATAGAAAAACAGAGGAAACAAATTCTCTAGTGTTCTCTATTGTATAGTGATTCAAAAAATTTCAAAATTTTACAGAAGATACCCAAGGTAGTGGGGAGCATTTCATCTAGTCAAGTCTAAGTCCATTTCAGAACCTAACAAGGTGATATACTTAAGGTTTTGAAGTGATGTCAAACTAGAAAACAGATTGTCCAGAGAGGGTGAAATTTGACCATATCTACCAAACCAATTGACCAAGATAATTCAAATTTTTATGATAAGTTCATCATTAAGTTATCTAAAACTTTCATATTGTACAAGTTTTCATTTGAGCAACTTAAATAGGTCGAAAAATTCAGTTTATACAGATTGCTCAAAGCTGACAGTTTTACAGAGGATCGATCTAAGTTCAAAAACATCAAGCTAGGAGGCTTCACAAATTCTCAAATTTTTACAGTAGTTTGGTGATTTAGGTAGCCTCATTTCATCTTACTGATCCAACTTGATTTGAGAAAATCTTCATATCTTAAAAATTCGAGAAAGCCAAATTTTCCAGAATTTGCAGACTGTCTAGATGATCCTTGAGATTGTGTTTTAACCTTTTTTTATTATGATTTCTTCCAAAGGTTTCTTTGCTGATGATTTGAGAATGAATGCAGAACCTATTCGTCCTCACCAAGGAAAAGAATTTCCAAGTAACCTTGGTCTTACGTATATGACTTTGGTGGCATACATATTACGTCTCTCACTATGTAGCTACTCGATATAGCTAGATAGCCTAAAATTCGATTTCGGGTTAGTGTACCTGCAGATAATTGACAATATATAAATTGAACCTTCCGTGCTAGCACTCACGAAAGTGTTCCCATACATTACCGATCACTATAGAACCGGCATCCATTCAATTACCGTCGTATGGACAACATTAAGCATACGTCATCGAAACAACGTATTAACTGAGTACCATCTTTGACGGGGAATTGAATTCCAATTTCGAACCATTACTCCCCATATAATCAACCGAAGTTGGTATATGGGTAGCAGCTCAAGTAGGCCACTGCTTGAGCTCCAGCGTTCGGCTCGCATCACCGACAGGAAGGTCAGACTCCCTCAGCTGACTGAGTAAGCATACCTCCGTGGCGACGATGTAGTTGTAGAATTTTAAATTACAGAATTTAAATACTAAAAAGTAATGTGCTGGAAGTTAACCATACAATATAAGCCACCTGATTGTACCCATAAGATCCCCTAGGGCTTTACGTTCTAGACCCGTCCTTGGAGATCATAAACTCTTTCAAAAACTTTAGTAGTTTTGAAGTCGAGTTTTTAATTTGTTGTTTTCAAAACAGAGGCTGCCATCTCTGGTAGGCTGTCTGCGAGCTCTGATGCCAGCTGTGGCGGAACCACCCAAAACTACTAGGCCCGGGTGCACTGATCTTTGTTGCTAAGCAACTCTGACCCAAATTGGCACTCACCGGTAGTTCCTCGAGTGAAGCCTCGATTAAAACCACGCTATTCCAGGATCAGCAGACAACACTCACACGAAGGTGAGCCCAGAGATTACAACACATAACATTTCATACATCTCAGAGTGATTGCAGCGGAAAGGAAATTTATTACAAACCAGGTTCAGAATAGTATAGTACTACAGAGTTCCATCTACTCAAATTATTCCAGTCTCATTGTTCAGGGAAAGCAGTAAAAGATAACTAGCAAGATAACGTGACGCATCGATTAAGCCCGTACGAAAGTGTCATTCAGCGGGAGGGTGGGCAGCACCAGCTGAAGGGCCATCCCACTCAGCAACCAGCCCGGAGGCAAGGTACACGACCAAGTAAGACTTGTAACCAGATCTTCAAAGTTAGTACCTGAAAAACAGTGCCACAAGCAAGACTGAGTATACTAATACTCAGCAAGACTGACCCGTCACCGGATATAACATAGTCCGATAACTAGACATGCAAGGCTTTTTGGTTGGTGGGGTTTGTTTTGCCAAAAACGCCGCTAAGTGTTGATCCTTACATTCAGGTTTTACTTAGACAGATTCTAGTTGGATTAACCATTCTAAATCTGCAACTATCTCTACTCAAGCATGGTAGAGCAACCATTTAATCATACAACAGTATTATCATCATCATGTTCCACTTGTTACTCTGTGTGACCGAAAACATTAAGCAGTCTCATGCCGTGAGAAGCGGACGATTCTGAATCGAATTTCAACCTGGCCAGGGGAACCTAGACCACACGTATGGTAACCAAGTCACCCACACAACATTTCCCCTTTCTTTCCAGTCCGTGGATCCAGGTCACCCTCCCCGACTACAGAGCCCAACGTCTCTGCACCCGTACGTCTGGACAAAAATAAAACCTACTTCTACTAAGAGGGTGAAGGGTCGTTCCACTCGCCGGTCCAATCAGGTACTTCAGCTTACCGATTACCATATTTCTCGGCATGTGGCTAGTACTTTCAAACGCTTAACGAAATGGGCCACACACCGCGACCTTAGCCATTTTGCCTACACCAGCGGGGTATCATAACTACACAACCCCGCCCGTTGTCCTTATATTTCAGCAGGAATTAAAGTCAGTCAACTCCTATAATCTCGCGAAAGGCAGGAAACCTCTCGACTTTTACCGTACCTAGTTAGCGGGGCAACTAGTCGAGAAAAAGATCCGGATAACAAACATAGGTACCTAGGGATCATGCACCTAAGGTTTTCGATCAACTCCTAGAAAACGTAAATGCGCAATAAAATTATTACAACATATACAAATAGTAAGATGAATATAAAGCGTAAAATAATGGGATTATGCACCGGGGCTTGCCTTCTTGGGAACTATTCAAAAGTAGCCTTGGGCTCTTCCGAACATTGGTTCGGGTCTTGATTCAAGTCAGTAAAATTAAGAGAGACACTCTCCGGAGTGGTAGTATTCGCGGGCACCAATTCGTAATCACCGTCGAGTAGATTTACCGTTTCTATATGCATGCAGAAATGATATTGTTACAACAGGATATAACATATTTCTTTCCTTCACTATAAAGTTGTAGTCCAGTATAGCATGTGTTTGTTGTGGTGGTCTTAGTTAACTTTATTTTCCGGGCAATCGTTTATAGAGTAGTTCTTAAATTCACTTTACTTCATAAAAGAGTTGTGTGGTTTGGTTTTCATTTTTATCATTAAAACATAGCATGCTTTCACTATTTCATAACAACAAATTTACTCATGAGCTAGTGATGAAAAATTAAAGTAACACAGATCAGATACTCTAGCATCTATGGCATAAATTTCAGCATCTAAACATAAAGCAATTAACCATAACAAATCATGTAAGTAGATTACTCTAGTTACTTCACCTTTTTGAACAGAACGTTTGACATGGGTTCTGGTGCTACAAATTTTACGAGAGCACTTACATAGCATCTACTCAGTACTAAAATTTTTCCAGATTTTATATACTTACACATCAGAGGTGATAAAATGAACAAATTTAGCAAACTATTAAATAAGATTAATTCTACAGAGAGTTATACTAGGGGTATGGTTCTCAAATTTTTACCAGAGCCTAGTCATGGACTAGACATGCTTCAGTAAAATTAAATTTTGAGGCATTATTTCTAGAATATGAATTACTCATGCATTAAACTATATATGAACATGCATATTCATTTGGACTTTAATATGACTAGTACTGCAGGTGAAACTTTTACCATAGCTAATTATCAGTCTATATGACTAGTACTGTAGGTGAAACTTTTACCATAGCTAGTTATCAGTCTATCTAGTAAACTGTCCAAAGATGACGGTCAAAAATGACAGATTTCTTCCAGAACAAAAATAGCAAAACTAAACATGATATCTCAAGCATGGATTATAACTGTAAGAATATTCAGTAAATGAAGCTCAAACTCTGCAGGCATGGTTACCTAACTAAAACAAAGTTCCAAAAATAAACCTAGGTCTATCTATGCATAGGAACTATATACCATGAATTAATATCATAAAAAAAGCATTAAACAGAATATATATCAAACTAAATCTAAAATTTCTCAAACTTGTGTGACAGCAATTATTCAGTAGCATGTGCTTCCAAAAAAAGTTTCATAACCAAATCTTATATATTTTTACAAGTATTAATACATGAGCAATACTAGTAGATTTAGGAATCTTGATCATTTGAGCAAGCAAACAAAATCAAACAGATATCATATTTTTACCAGGTTCTTATAACAGTACTAAGTTCAACATATCCAAAAATCAAGCATAGTTACTGAACCAAACTCCTAGAACATTTATGTGCCATTTAAAATAGTCTTTTTCTTAGATTAAAATAAAAGCAAATTATGAACATGTGACTGTAACAAAAGTTGTAGTTCTTGTTCTAAGGATTCCAGAACAGTTGAGTTTATATTTTTCTTATTTTTTTACGATTTTATATGTATTTTACAAGTTTGCAGCTATTGAAGTTCATGTACATTTTGCAGTTTGACCCTTGGAAGTTTTGGTTCTTTTAACTTGGGGTCCCTGGCGGAAAACTCAGAACAGAGCAGGGTTTGTGCGGCGGTTCCCGGCGAGGAGGTTGGCCAGCGGCGAGGGGAAAGTGGGGGGAAAATGGAGAGGGGCTCGCGTGCTACCTTCCGGAGGTCTTGGGTGGGGTCGAGGTGATCGGAGCTGGGCTCTCCACGGTGAGGGGCGGCCGGCGGTGCATCTGCTCCGGCGCGGCAGCGCTCCGGTGACGCAGGGGCTAGGAGGCCGGGCTTGGGGGCTTCAGGAGGACATGGAGAAGGTTGTGGAGTGGTTCATTTAGACCAATCGCAGGCGGAGGAGGCTGTCGACGACGAGGTCGAGCTCGCCGGAGTTACCGAACGGAGCGGCGGCAGTTTCTGCGCGCGAGGAGGCCGGCTTGGGCTTTTATAGGCGCATGGGTGTCACTGGGGGCCGGTTTCCTTCACCTGGGAGGCAATGTGGAGCTGGGGGAGTGCGGAACCGGGGCAGCTCGGCCTGGCGGGCAGCGGTGGCCGGCCATGGCGTCGTGGCAAGCACAGGAAGGGTGGGGGCGCGTGGCGACCTCCGCGAGCGACAGGGGAGCTTGGTTTCGGCAAGACAGGGGGCGCTCGAGGGCGGTTTGGGTCAGGCTTGTAAGGATCACCGGGGTGTCCGACCCTAGAGGGGGAGGGGGTGAATAGGGTCGCTAATCGCTTTTCTATCCTAGGGCTCAATCTAATTGCATAAGATAAACCTAACACGTCCTACACAAGCTAGTTATGACTAAGGTTTATCTATGCTACCCTCTACTTACCCCAAAAGACTTGCAACCTATAGCCAATCCTAATCAAACTAACTAGGAAAGTAAAGGTAAGCAAGAAAGAGTAAATGCGGAAACGTAATGCGGTAAGTATAGCGATAAGGGAGAGGATATGCAAACTCCCGAGTAGACACGGTCATGTAACGTGGTTCGGCACAAACGCCTACGTCCACGGGACACCGAGGCTCTTCCGATCACCGTCTTGCACTACGCCACCAAGGCGATGCCGGCAAGCAAAGGCAAGTGCGCACAAGACACCAAGTCTAGTGCACCGCCACCGTCTCTCTCGGTCACCCGGCCGAAATCCACTACGGAGCTTCTCCACCAAGGAGGGGGCCTCCTCTTCCCCCGCACAAAGTGTCGTTGCCACTCCACACCAAGACGGAGGGTCACACAACGGATCACAAGTTGCTTGCCGCAGCAAGACTTCTCTCAAGGGAGCTCTCGCAAGAACTAATCCCTAAACAAGCACTAAGCACTCTCACAAGTGTGCTTAAGCCTATATGATGTACAATGAAGCTCTATGGTGGTTGGAGATGTTCTTGGGTGTGTTTGGGATGTTCAGCAACTCCAGCACACTTCAAATGGCCGGGGTGAGGCGTATATATAGGCCACCAAGTCTTGTAGCCGTTGCTCCAACGGTCAGCTGAAAATCTGCTACCACCGGAAGAACCGATGCCTCTTGGCAGGGTACCGTCGGTTCATCCGGTCACTCACAACATGAAGTAGCCGTTGAAGTCCTGACAGCTGACGCAGAGACCACCGGTTGAAATGATGCAATGCACCGATGCCTCACCGGTTCAACCGGTGCTGAAAGAATCTTCTCCTGGATGCTGACGTCATTACACCGGTGGTATGCACCGATGCACCGTCGGTTGAACCGGTGCTGAAGAAACTTCTTCTGGGCACTTGACATCGTCTCTGGTACAAAGGACGGCCATTGCACCGATGCCCTATTTTAGACCGTCGGTTCAACCGGTGCTGATAGGCTGACTTGGCTTCGATTCCCTTCTGCACCAAAGTATCAAGGCGTCGGTTCTTCCGACTACCATCGGATGCTCCGATGCCCTGGCGTCGGTTCTTCCGGTGCTCCTGAATCGAAGAGCTTTTCCAGGATCAGCAGACAACACTCACACGAAGGTGAGCCCAGAGATTACAACACAAAACATTTCATACATCTCAGAGTGATTGCGCGGAAAGGAAACTTATTTCAAACCAGGTTCAGAATAGTATAGTACTACAGAGTTCCATCTACTCAAATTATTCCAGTCTCATTGTTCAGTGGAAGCAGTAAAAGATAACTAGCGAGATAACGTGATGCATCGATTAAGCCCGTACGAAAGCATTGTACGGATCACCGGGGTGTCCGACCCTAGAGGGGGAGGGGGCGAATAGGGTCGCTAATCGCTTTTTACCCTAGGGCTCAATCTAATTGCATAAGATAAACCTAACACGTCCTACACATGCTAGTTATGACTAAGGTTTATCTTTGCTACTCTCTACTTACCCCTAAAAACTTGCAACCTATAGCCAATCCTAATCAAACTAACTAGGAAAGTAAAGGCATGCAAAATAGAGTAAATGCGGAAACGTAATACGGTAAGTAAAGAGATAAGTGCAAGAGGGATGCAAACTCCCGAGTAGACACGGTCATGTAACGTGGTTCGGCACAAACGCCTACGTCCACGGGACACCGAGACTCTTCCGATCACCGTCTTGCACTACGCCACCAATGGCAATGCCGGCAAGCAAAGGCAAGTGCCCACAAGACACCAAGTCTCGTGCACTGCCACCGTCTCTCTCGGTCACCCGGCCGAAATCCACTACGGAGCTTCTCCACCAAGGAAGGGGCCTCCTCTTCCCCCGCACAAAGTGTCGTTGACACTCCACACCAAGACGGAGGGTCACACGACAGATCACAAGTTGCTTGCCGTAGCAAGACTTCTCTCAAGGGAGCTCTCGCAAGAACTAATCCCTATTACAAGCACTAAGCACTCTCACAAGTGTGCTTAAGCCTATATGATGTATAATGAAGCTCTATGGTGGTTGGAGATGTTCTTGGGTGTGTGTAGGATATCCAGCAACTCCAGCACCCTTCAAATGGCCGGGGTGAGGCGTATATATAGGCCACCAAGTCTTGTAGCCGTTGCTCCAACGGTCAGCTGAAATTCTGCGTATCACCGGTTGAACCGATGCCTCTGGCAGGGGTAGCGTCGGTTCATCCGGTCACTCATAAACCGAAGTAGCCGTTGAGCTTCTGACAGCTGACGTAGTGATCACCGGTTGAACTGATGCTTTGTACCGATGCATCACCGGTTCATCCGGTGCTTAAGAATCTTCTCCTGGGCGCTGACGTCATTGCACCGATGCCATACTCCGATGCACCGTCGATTAAACCGGTGCTGAAGAACCTTCTCCTGGGCACTTGACATCGTCTCTGGAACAAAGGACGCCCAATGCACCGATGCCCTTTTCTTGGACCGTCGGTTCAACCGGTGCCTATTGGCTGACTTGGCATCGATTTCCTCCTGCACCAAACTTCATAGCGCCGGTTCTTCCGACAAGCGTCGGATGCACCGATGCTTAGGCATCGGTTCTTCCGGTGCTCTTGATTCGAAGAGCTTTCAGGGCGCTGCCCTGAGACCCGCGAGGGGCGGCTCCCCCTCGACCCCCGTCCACTAACCGGGTAGCGGAACCCACGTAGGGGCGGCCCTTTGGGCCTTGCTACGCCTATCTTCTCTTCCTCTTTGTCATCACTTGAACCTAAAAGCCTGAGAATGGTCATCTTAACAATCATATTAGTCCAAGTGTTGTGTTGTCATTTGATCACCAAAATCACTTGAAATGGCATCAATGGTGCCATGTTCCTTACAAGCGTCATTCAGCGGGAGGGTGGTCAGCACCAGCTGAAGGGCCATCCCACTCAACAGACTAGCCCGGAGGCAAGGTACACGACCAAGTAAGACTTGTAACCAGATCTTTAAAGTTAGTACCTGAAAAACAGTGCCACAAGCAATGCTGAGTATACTAATACTCAGCAAGACTGACCCGTCACCGGATATAACATAGTCCGATAACTAGACATGCAAGGCTTTTTGGTTGGTGGGGTTTGTTTTGCCAAAAACGCTGCTAAGTGTTGATCCTTACATTCAGGTTTTACTTAGACAGATTCTAGTTGGATTAACCATTCTAAATCTGCAACTATCTCTACTCAAGCATGGTAGAGCAACCATTTAATCATACAGCAGTATTATCATCATCATGTTCCACTTGTTACTCTGTGTGACCGAAAACATTAAGCAGTCTCATGCCGTGAGAAGCGGACGATTCTGAATCGAATTTCAACCTGGCCAGGGGAACCTAGACCACACGTATGGTAACCAAGTCACCCACACAACATTTCCCCTTTCTTTCCAGTCCGTGGATCCAGGTCACCCTCCCCGACTACAGAGCCCAACGTCTCTGCACCCGTACGTCTGGACAAAAATAAAACCTACTTCTACTAAGAGGGTGAAGGATCGTTCCACTCGCCGGTCCAATCAGGTACTTCAGCTTACCGATTACCATATTTCTCGGCATGTGGCTAGTACTTTCAAACGCTTAACGAAATGGGCCACACACCGCGACCTTAGCCATTTTGCCTACACCAGCGGGGTATCATAACTACACAACCCCGCCCGTTGTCCTTATATTTCAGCAGGAATTAAAGTCAGTCAACTCCTATAATCTCGCGAAAGGCAGGAAACCTCTCGACTTTTACCGTACCTAGTTAGCGGGGCAACTAGTCGAGAAAAAGATCCGGATAACAAACATAGGTACCTAGGGATCATGCACCTAAGGTTTTCGATCAACTCCTAGAAAACGTAAATGCGCAATAAAATTATTACAACATATACAAATAGTAAGATGAATATAAAGCGTAAAATAATGGGATTATGCACCGGGGCTTGCCTTATTGGGAACTGTTCAAAAGTAGCCTTGGGCTCTTCCGAACATTGGTTCGGGTCTTGATTCAAGTCAGTAAAATTAAGAGAGACACTCTCCGGAGTGGTAGTATTCGCGGGCACCAATTCGTAATCACCGTCGAGTAGATTTACCGTTTCTATATGCATGCAGAAATGATATTGTTACAACAGGATATAACATATTTCTTTCCTTCACTATAAAGTTGTAGTCCAGTATAGCATGTGTTTGTTGTGGTGGTCTTAGTTAACTTTATTTTCCGGGCAATCGTTTATAGAGTAGTTCTTAAACACTTTACTTCATAAAAGAGTTGTGTGGTTTGGTTTTCATTTTTATCATTAAAACATAGCATGCTTTCACTTTTTCATAACAACAAATTTACTCTTGAGCTAGTGATGAAAAATTAAAGTAACACAGATCAGATACTCTAGCATCTATGGCATAAATTTCAGCATCTAAACATAAAGCAATTAACCATAACAAATCATGTAAGTAGATTACTCTAGTTACTTCACCTTTTTGAACAGAACGTTTGACATGGGTTCTGGTGCTACAAATTTTACGAGAGCACTTACATAGCATCTACTCAGTACTGAAATTTTTCCAGATTTTATATACTTACACATCAGAGGTGATAAAATGAACAAATTTAGCAAACTATTAAATAAGATTAATTCTACAGAGAGTTATACTAGGGGTATGGTTCTCAAATTTTTACCAGAGCCTAGTCATGGACTAGACATGCTTCAGTAAAATTTTGAGGCATTATTTCTAGAATATGAATTACTCATGCATTAAACTATATATGAACATGCATATTCATTTGGACTTTAATATGACTAGTACTGCAGGTGAAACTTTTACCATAGCTAATTATCAGTCTATATGACTAGTACTGCAGGTGAAACTTTTACCATAGCTAGTTATCAGTCTATCTAGTAAACTGTCCAAAGATGACGGTAAAAAATGACAGATTTCTTCCAGAACAAAAATAGCAAAACTAAACATGATATCTCAAGCATGGATTATAACTGTAAGAATATTCAATAAATGAAGCTCAAACTCTGCAGGCATGGTTACCTAACTAAAACAAAGTTCCAAAAATAAACCTAGGTCTATCTAAGCATAGGAACTATATACCATGAATTAATATCATAAAAAAAGCATTAAACAGAATATATATCAAACTAAATCTAAAATTTCTCAAACTTGTGTGACAGCAATTATTCAGTAGCATGTGCTTCCGAAAAAAGTTTCATAACCAAATCTTATATATTTTTACAAGTATTAATACATGAGCAATACTAGTAGATTTAGGAATCTTGATCATTTGAGCAAGCAAACAAAATCAAACAGATATCATATTTTTACCAGGTTCTTATAACAGTACTAAGTTCAACATATCCAAAAATCAAGCATAGTTACTGAACCAAACTCCTAGAACATTTATGTGCCATTTAAAATAGTCTTTTTCTTAGATTAAAATAAAAGCAAAATATGAACATGTGACTGTAACAAAAGTTGTAGTTCTTGTTCTAAGGATTCCAGAACAGTTGAGTTTATATTTTTCTTATTTTTCTACGATTTTATATGTATTTTACAAGTTTGCAGCTTTTGATGTTCATGTACATTTTGCAGTTTGACCCCTGGAAGTTTTGGTTCTTTTAACTTGGGGTCCCTGGCGGAAAACTCAGAACAGAGCAGGGTTTGTGCGGCGGTTCCCGGCGAGGAGGTTGGCCAGCGGCGAGGGGAAAGTGGGGGGAAAATGGAGAGGGGCTCGCGTGCTACCTTCCGGAGGTCTTGGGTGGGGTCGAGGTGATCGGAGCTGGGCTCTCCACGGTGAGGGGCGACCGGCGGTGCATCTGCTCCGGCGCGGCGGCGCTCCGGTGACGCAGGGGCTAGGAGGCCGGGCTTGGGGGCTTCAGGAGGACATGGAGAAGGTTGTGGAGTGGTTCATTTAGACCAATCGCAGGCGGAGGAGGCTGTCGACGACGAGGTCGAGCTCGCCGGAGTTACCGAACGGAGCGGCGGCGGTTTTCTGCGCGCGAGGAGGCCGGCTTGGGCTTTTATAGGTGCATGGGTGTCACTGGGGGCCGGTTTCCTTCACCTGGGAGGCAATGTGGAGCTGGGGGAGTGCGGAACCGGGGCAGCTCGGCCTGGCGGGCAGCGGTGGCCGGCCATGGCGTCATGGCAAGCACAGGAAGGGTGGGGGCGCGTGGCGACCTCCGCGAGCGACAGGGGAGCTTGGTTTCGGCAAGACAGGTGGCGCTCGAGGGCGGTTTGGGTCAGGCTGCGACGCGTGGGCGGCCAGGTGGCGCCGGCTCCGTACGGCGCCGCCATAGGCCGAGCGCAGGGAGGCAGGGGAGGGAGATGAAGGCAGGGAGATGAAGGCAGGGGCATCAATGGTGCCATGTTCGTTACAATCTCCCCCTTTTTGGTGATTGATGACAACACAATCAAAGCAAGCATAATTTGCACAAAATTGACAAATTTAACCACTTGATACCAATTGAAATCAATTGAAAACCGCTTACGCTTGCTTGGATGTTTACCACCATCCAATGACGACTTGGCCTCCCCCTAAAACCATGATTCCCCCTTTGAACCTCCCCCTATGTTGCTACTTCTTCCTCATGACTTGATTCACTTAGGTATTTCTCCCCCTTTGGGATATGCTTCTCCTCCTTGAGAAAATACCTTGCTTTGATCCACATTTCTCCCCCTTTGGAATCAAATCACCTAAAAGGTCTTGCTCCAACAAAGGTCTTGCAAAACAATATAGCTTAAGAGAAGATTAGTAGCTTAGGGAGTTAGTTCCATGACTCATGATCCAAAAGTATGATATCAATGAAGATACCAATTGAGAATTTACTATGGTGGATCACAAAATCACGAAACTAGCATGACATGAGCTAAGCTTTCCATAAGTATTGTGCACAAAATAATAATGTGAAAATCAAGTGCACAACTAAAAGTAATAACTAGAAAGCTTAGATCATATCATGCACGGAGGTAGCTCTAAAATAAATAGGATATGACAATGATACCAATTTAATTAGTTTAGAACCTTGCATACCTCCGGGGGTTTACTTTTGTTTACCTTGCATGTACCAATTGAAAGTGATTTGCACAAGATACCACTTGTAAGTCTTTTTGAAGAAATGCACTTGGTACACCAAGGTTGAGCAAATGTATGAGCACATAGCCTATGAACTTAGATATGATCATTTAAGTTCAATAGAGCATGGCTCAATATGCATGAAAGCACAATTTATTTAACCACTCTTAGAGAGTTATTTGTTCACATTGATCGTGAGAAACATTCTCTTAGAGTGTTAACTCCACGTGAGACTACAAAAGATAAACTAGAAAACATGTTAGTCTCAAAATCACAAGCTATAAAGTTAACTCCCCCTAAAAGTGTGCATTTAGTGTTTGAATCACCAAGCAAATGTATACACATTGATTTTGACATAATTAGGAAGTTTACCCCATAGCTTGTGCTCATGGTACACATATGAAAGACATACCTCATGAAGTCCATGTACCATGAAAGGTAACCTTGTGTAGCTTTCTACACACTTATCAAACCATGTAGGTTGCTCATGGGTTAGAGTCATGGCACAAGCAACCCACCATATATAACACTAGGTGATGCGATGCAAACAACCTAGCAAAAAGCAATGGCCCTACATGATGCTTGAATTGAATTCTAGCTACCATTACCTTATATGTAGGGGAGGGGAACTTGGGTCACTAATCTTTTAATCCATAACTTGGCTCTAGCTTAACTTTGCATGATGCATCCCTACTCATACACCCCAAACTTTGCCAAGCCTCCAAATTCCCCGAAGCACTTGTTTGGTGCCTAAGTCTTAGGAACCCAAACCTTTTGAGAGCCATCTATGGTATGAATAATATCCTTGGGCACCCAAATAGGTCGGTTCCATCCATATGTTCTCCACCCTTTGACATGAGCCACCACCTTACCATTCTTCTTCTTTTTAAGTATGTAGTGGTTGCTCTTTTGCTTGTTCTTGTGGGTGGGCTTGGTGTACATGTATGAAGCCTTCAAGTATGGAGATGTGTTTTTCTTGATCTCCTTAGCCTTCTTGTTCTTGTTCAAGTTCTTGGGCTTGCTATTTTCTTTGCCCTTTGCTTTGCCCTCTTTCTCCTTGCATTGGTAGGACTTGTGGCCTTCTTTGTGACACTTGAAGCAAGTCACGGTTTCTCCCTTCTCAAGCTTCTTCACGCCCGCGGAGGTGTTATCTTGAGAAGGTTGGACTTGCTCTTGAGTGTATTTTCCTTTGAGCCGCCTCAAGTCCACCATTAGCCTTTCTACCTCTTGTTTGAGCTCATCATTTTCCTTAGCAATGAGATCATCACATGTTTCTACAATCACATTCTCATTGCAAGGGGTTAGATCACAAGAGGTAGGGGCAGTCCATCGGGCCTTGCTACGCCTATCTTCTCTTTCTCTTTGTCATCACTTGAACCTAAAAGCCTGAGAATGATCATCTTAACAATCATATTAGTCCAAGTGTTGTGTTGTCATTCGATCACCAAAATCACTCGAAATGGCATCAATGGTGCCATGTTTGTTACAAGGCTGTGACGCGTGGGCGGCCAGGTGGCGCCGGCTCCGTACGGCGGCGCCATAGGCCGAGCGCAAGGAGGCAGGGGAGGGAGATGAAGGCAGGGGCAAACTCATAAATAATCCAAAGTTCAAAACTTAGTTCTGTAAATTCAATTTTTCCCCTTCTTCTTGGCTCCAAATGAAAAAGTGTTGAATACCACTTTTGCTCAGTTTTTTTAGATCTACAACTTTTGTGTTATGCACTTTTTCATTCGAGCAGTAGTTTGAGAGTTATTTAATTATTTCAAAAACTGTCATTTAAAATACTTATCATTTCATGTGAATTTTGGCACTTTTACTCCTAGGCTTCAACTAGGTTTTTGTTTAACATGACATGGTGGATATGTCTATTTATTTTCCTATGCATAAGTGCATTGGTTTGAAAGTTATTTTTAACTTCCTTATTACTAGAAATTGAACTCTTCTTGAATTTGCCAAAAGTCTTTTTAAATTAAACTATGTGCCCCAAAAATATGGGTGTGTTTTCATAATAAATTTTTGTGACAAATTGAGCATGAGAGTTCCAGAATATTAAAGGAACAAGTTTTATATCCTACTCATACTCATATACAAGGATGCATTATTGTTTTGTATAAATATTTGATATTATGTGCTAAAGGAATGTTTAATCCTTTGTTCGAATTTTTATTTTGTTTAAACTAGTAGCTCTTCATAAATAAAAGAATGGTTCCATTACTCATTTCAACTGATGGTTTTCCAGTTTAAATTTGATTTGCATAGAAAGTTTATAGATCATTATGAAAGGTTTATTTTATCGCCCTATTACCACACATGTTAAGCCAAGTTTAAAAGGGTACCAATTATTATTTTTCAAACACATGCACTCAAACACATGCACACACAAGTTTACAAAAACTAGATATAGGGTTCTTATTTAAGTTTTCTTAGCCCATTTGTGTGTGAAGTTATGTTAATTGCCTGGCTTTGGTTAAACTGACACCAGAGGTGTCACAGAGACGTAGCGCAGCAGCTTCGGCATTGAGATCCGGCAGAAACGGCACGGCGGATCTCGGGCCCAATTCCGGTGAGGCGGGGTTCTAGGGCCGGTGCAGAGGGCTCGGGAAGCCTCCTGGTTGCACGGCGGAGCTTCTGCGGTGGATTGCAGGGGATGGGACGCGGTGGTGCGGCGTGGCCACGGCGGAGCAGCGGCTCTGCGTGGCAGAGCACAGCGAGATGCATGTGGCAGGGGCTCCTGGGCGGCCCTGGAGGGCTAAGATGCGTGCGCAGAGGTGCGGGGTGATGTTTAAAGGGAGAGCGCCGAAGATCTCGGCGTGCGCGCAATGGGAGGCCATCACGGAGATCGCGACGGCGGGCTCGGGTGCGGCTGGTGCGAGGAAACCGGATCACACAACGATTCGGTGCGATACCGGACTCGGGGTGCGGCTTCTAGAAGGAAAAGAGGTGCGGTGGCGCTGACCAGTGGGTCGGTAGGAGTTAGGCGGTCCACGGCGCAGCGAGAGGGGAGCTCAGACGTGGAGGTCCAGCGAGCAGTGGCGCGGCGCGAGGAGGAAGAAAGGAAAGGGGGTCTGACCGGCGGGGTCTTGGTGTCAGTGAGAGAGGGGGAGCTGACAGTGGGCCTGAGCGGAAAGAGAGGGCGCTGTTGTCCACGGCGGGTCACGCCGACAAGCGGGCCCAGCTGAGCGTGCGGGGTAGCGCTGGGTTCCTTGGCGGTCACTGACGGGTGGGCCGCCAGGGTCGAGTGCGGGGCGTCATGCGCCGAGTTTGAGCGGTGCGTCACGCGGGAAGGGAAGGGGGCGCTCTGGGCTGACTGGCGCGGGAGAGAGCGAGCTGGCGAGCGGCGCTGGACGTGGGCCGCGTGCGCGGGAGGGAGCTGGGCCGGCCAAAAGGGAAGGGAGGAGGGCGCGCTCTGGGCTGAGCGCCAACGGGCCGTCCGCGGATCGGGCTGAGGAAAAGGGAGGGGAGAGGAGCAAGCCGCGGGAAGAGGGAGTGTGGGCTAGGCTGAAGCGCGGGTTGGGCTGGGAAATTGAGTTTTGGGCTGGGTTGGGTTTGGTTTCTTCTAATCTTTTCTCTTTTTTCTCTTTTTCTTTTCCAAACTACACCCAAATCTAATTGAATTCAAACTAAATTTTGAATTCAAACCCTATCCACTCAACCAATTAAAACTTATGCACCAGCATGAATGCACAAACAAGTTAAACCTAAGATAAATTTTAATTACTTTATGAAGCAAAAATAAATTATAAATGCAAGGCTAAGCCAATTAAATCCTAGAAAATTAAATGAAGCCAATTAAATTTATTATTAAATGCTACCCCCTTACAGGAATCTCGTCCCGAGATTCTGGGCTAGCTAGCAAAGAGATCCGGATATGTCTTCATCAACTCCTCTTCCTTCTTCTGGCAAGTCCTCTGGAAAGACATCCGGGAATTTAGACACCACGCGAATACCATCAGTGGATCTAGCCTCCATCTGATGAAGAAAACCATAAGGATCTGTAGCACTGACTGTCACCTCTTGGCCATCAGATACTGACAAAGTGAACTGACCGCTGAGCACAATCAATACGGACTCCCCATCTGGTAAGGGTCTCCATACCCAAAATCACATCGATACCCTTGGTGTCTAGCACCATCAGATTTGCACTGAACTCTACCCCACCCCCCATGGAAACACTGACTTTGGGGCAGAAGATATGAGACCTCAATTGTCCTCCAGGTGAAGATACTAACATGCACCTCTTTAATGTGCTAGTATGAATACCATGATGCTCGACAAAAGACTATGTAATAAAGGAATGCATAGCACCAGTATCGAAAAGCACCGTAGCTGGATATGAGTTGACCATGAACGTACCAATAACCACGTTCGGAGACTCGGCCGCTGACCCGGCCATCACATGGTTCACCTTCCCCTGTCGTGGCGCCGTGGGTTGGGCTGGGCGCCCCTGCTGTCCTGCCTGCCGTGGAGCCGGTGAAAGGCGCTTCTGTGGACAACTTTTGGCATAATGACCTTTTTGCCCGCATTTGTAGCACATGCGGTGGTGGTGAATGGCGCTACTTGGTTGACCTCCCTGTGAACTTAACATCACATCTCGCATTATTTCTGCTGCTTGCTTTTTGGATTCCTTGCGACCGCGTGGCTAAATCACATTCATAGTGATAGTCAACCCATCAACATAATCATAGAGTGCTTGGTTCTTGACCTGTGTATCTCTAGAGCACTCAGGATCCTTTCTCTTCTGGATGGTCTATAGCTCATCGACCGATGGGGAGTCAAGGAAAAGGGAATTCTCTGCTAGCTACTCTTGATGAGACCTCTTTCTCTTTGTACTGGAGAACAACCTCTAGTTGACAAAGGGTCACAATAATTTGACAAAGCTCAATGAGATAACAAGTTGCATATGTGTAAGGTTTTCAATTTTGAACAACATATGGCCTTGAATAGGAATTTCATAAACAATTGAGGAGCCATGCTATTAAATTTTTAGATTTTATAAAAGAAATTCCAAGTACTTTGCAAGGAAGAACTAGGTTCTATTTGTTTTAACCATATCTCAAAAGTCAATTATTAGATAGCATGGGGGTCCCTATCATGTATTAGTTCACAAGAACAAGTTGAAGATCAAGGAATAAAATGTATGCAAGTTTATCATGAAGTGCATGGAGTGCATGAGATGATTGGCAAGGTTTGTTGAGTTCAGTTTTTAGTGATTAGCATTAAAATCAATTAAACTCAAAGACTTAAGGAGTATGAGGAGTGTGTCTGCACAAACCATCGTTTGAAGAGGAAGAAGAGGGAACTGAGGGAAATCAGAATTGGTTTGGTCAAACCAGAGGATTGGCCATCCTTCTCTGGATCCCATCTGTCCTGTTCTTCAGTGTGCTGGACCGTCGATGTTTTCAACATGTTGGGGGAGAGATCTCAACTGAGTTTGTAAATGGTGTCTTTGAAGGATCTTCCCCACACTTATTCTTGTACCTGCTTTTTATTCAAAAGAAAAACAATACAAACAAGGACTCTGTCGGTTTTGGATCACCGGGGAGTCAAATTTTTATTGAGGCAAGGTGCATGAAATGCTTAAGTGCCTAAGTTTCTTTTTATTATTATTTTCATTATATGTATATTTTCTATTTTCTATTTTATTATGGCAAGCTAGGCATCATGGGTAACTTTGCAGGGTGAAGAAATGAACGAGGATGCACAAGGCATGTGGAATCTTTACCTGACGGAACTTACCAATCGCTGAACAAAAATGCAAGAGTTAAGCTCTATATTCATAAAGCAAAACTTTGCACTTCGTTCTGCTTGGCTCCTTGTGCGTCTGTCTCCTTCTTGGACCAAGGAGGGTTGTTTGAGTGTTTAGTGTGTTCATGCTGCTCCTTAGTTGTTTTCTTTTCATTTCCATCGCACCTTGGAAAGGTGATCTGGGCCTCCCTTGCTTGTTGTACAATTGCATTATGTGCCTTTGTTTATCTCCAACATGAACATGAGGACTTACCCATCAATTTTGAAAATTTCCTACAGGGGTTAGTCCACAAAAATATATGCATCCAAAGTCTGTGATAGTAATATCTCAATGGTTCATTAACCAAACTCGACACCATATCTACTTTGATTAAAGAAGGCTATTTTAACCTAAGCACCATGCTTAATTTAAAAAGCCTATGGATGCATCTAGCTAGAAGACATCCAAACCAGAGCATACGAGCAAAAACAAAGGAAGCATGAATTTCGAAGATCAAGTTATGTTCAAAAGGAGATTGGTGAACTCGGGGTTACATACCTGAGTGCATTGACCACCAACATGTAGGATGGATGTCTTGAAATTGCTGCAGTGGTGACATGGTCATATTTGGTTGTTGATGACTTCTCCATTTTTGATGCGAGCTGAAGTAAAGGAGAACACATAGACCATGCTGACTCAGGTGACAGAAAGGCTGGGTCACACACACGACTAGTGTGTAGGAACCCTGGGCCTTGGTGGCATGCTCCATTAGCACGATGATTGGAGGCGCAAAATGCATCTCCTTTCGCGTGTACGAACGGATGCTAAAATGGAGTGGAGGGGTCAAAGCCTCGGACCAGAAGAGGGGCATTCCTCTGGTATGTGAGCTGGGGCTGCTAGAGCGACGCTTTGCAAAGCTTTAAGCGGATGAGGATTATGGCGAGGTTTTGCAAGTGCGTGCGAGAGAAAGGTTGGGTGGAGTTAGGCTGTAAAACTGGGTTTTGCTTAAGTATACTACCACGGGTAGGAGGCATGTACACTTGGCAGCCTCTGATTCGTGTGGAGATTGCTGGCCTTCTCTCACTCTTATCCCTTCCTCGCTCACTTCTTTTTTTCTATCTTTTTTTCTTTCTTTTCTTCTTCCTTTTTTTATAATTTTTTTTCTTTGCCTCCATCTCTTCTTTTTTTTCACTGTCTCTCTTTTATTATTTTTTCTTTCCTTTCTATATTTTTTCATCTCTTCCTTTTTCAGGTAAGCCAGAGCTGATTCTTCTGTAAACTTGGATACTCCTTGGATAGAACTTGCAGTGATTTGCTCACCAACTTTCCCCACACTTGGACTTTTGTGTGTCAGGACACCAAGAGTCAAGTGTGCGGTGTTGGTGTTTCCTTCAAAGTGTGTTCTATAACCAGTAAATACCATGTGTACAGTTCGAGCAGTTCCTATGTTCCTGGGCATCGCATGTCCTTCGTTCTTTTTAATCTTAACCTGAATGGGTTAGCGACCAAAAATACCTGAAGGTACATACTATCCTAGAAACAAAGCTCTTATTATAATTTTTTTTAGAGAAGGATTTTTTTTGATAATTCGGGTTATCTCCCGGAAGTGCTTCGTTTATGGTCATAAGCTCGACCACGGGGTCTTCATCCTACAGCTAATATTGGTGATGTAGTTCCCACCTTCACCACGATTCGTTGATTGCGTTTGAGCTGCAAGGTTAGTGTCATAGTGCTTCCACGAAACCTGCAATGCTTACAATAAATGAAAGCATCTACAACCACCCTTCTATACATTTTACTATGAAAGTTCAAGAGGTGGTTGGAATCCTGGTGGGAGCACGTGGCGCTAGGAGAGATGGACTTTGGTGATTCCTTATGTGGGCACGAATCTTGAGGAAACTCAAAGTTTTCGTGCTTATTTGTGGAATTTTCTGTCTTGGGTTCCAGAGTCTGAGGAAGGTCCATGGCACAAAAGTTCTCCTTTTCAAGAGATTCAATGTGAAACATTGGGCCAGAGGGACAAGTTTTAAACTCACTCAAGGGTGATGGAGATCGTTCAGTTTCATAAAGATGAGAGATAGGTTTAGATGAAACGAACGGGGATACGAACTTCACTTCCTCGAGAAGATCGTGGTCAACATGAAGCTTCTCCATTGGAGTTTCTAAGCAAGGGATAGGAGTGGTGAAAGCATTTTCCCTAAATTCATCATTGACGCTCCTTTGTGAAGATTTTTGGAGAAATGTTGGTAACTCAAAGGCTTCTTCCTGATTGTCTTCTTCTTGAATGAAAAGTCTGGCATCTTTTTCTAAAGAATACTTAGGAGTTTCAACAGGGAAAAAGGCTTGCACTTTGTCAACTTGTTCTTCTTGGGGCATAGGTTCGGCCAAGGAATCCGTTGACCGAAGGCTCGGCGAGCTAAAAGCTCTACCCCCAAGAGTTACGTTGAGGGTTCCTGATGAGGAGATGATTTGGAACAACTTCTCGATGGGTTGCCCGATTACATGAAAGTCTAGGGCAATCTCAGCTTTATTGTACCAAACTGGTACGTTGTGCAAGATTCCGATCCCTTCCATGGTGGAACATGGTCCAATCCATAGGGATCTTGAGGTTGGAAGCAAGGGATTGTCGCTTTGATGGCTAAGCGTAAAAGATGTAGACATGACGTTTGCTCCAACCGTGGGGCTATAGAGAACTGAGACAACAGTTCCTTGAATGAAATAGGGAAGGGTGTTCAACGAGGTTTGTATTTGAATTGGTTTGTATGACATTTCCCCTTCGTGTACCTAATCGTTGTTCATGATAGCTGTTACCCCTTTGATTGCCTCTTTTAGGGGAGCTTTATCCGGAGGGGTTATTGGGTCTTTAGGAACTGGAGGTCTCTTCTCACATGGATACATCGAGGTGTTTCCGAAGTTTTGAAAAACGTCCTCCTCGATGTTGAAAGGAAACTCTGGAGGTTGGATTTCTTCTTCCTCCATTGTTTCTGGTTCGGGGGAAGGTTCGGTGGCTGGTTCTACGTGAGTAGGTGATGTGGATGTAGAAACAACCAACGGAACTTTCTTGTGCTTGAGGATTCCGCTGACGGAAGGATTTCAGTGAAGGATGTGTTCTCTAGGATACGATCTAAGAGAGCTTCTCCTTAGGTTGTGGTTTTATGTGTGAACAACCCTCCGGCGGAGATGTCAAGCTGTAGGGCAGATTCCTTGCTAAGCCCTAACCAAAAGTGTTGAAGCAACACATGGTCAGGGATAGACAAGTTTGGGCCAGCATGAGTTAGCTTGGAAAACCTGGCCCATGCTGCACCTATGGATTCCTTCTCTTCCTGACGAAAGTCGAGGATCTCTTTCTGTAGGAAAGCAATGCGAGAAATCGGGAAGAACGCAAGACAGAACTTGTCTGTTAGCTCTTCCCATTCTTCGTTTACCTTCCCTATGTTATGGGCATACCATTGTTTCGCTCTCTCAGCAAGTGAGAAAGAAAACAACTTCCACCGAAGTGTTTGTTGTGCCATGCCTACGATTGACAGACATGAGCACAGCTGCTTGAAACTCTCATAGGTGGTGGTAAGGGTTTTCATCATCAAAACCTGAGAAGGATTGTTCCCGAACCATGGCTATGAAGCCAGGGTGGAGTTCAAAGTTGGAAGCTATGATTGGCTTCGAAGATTGTGGTGGCTCTACGGACTCGCCCTTGGGAGCAGAGAATTGGTTGATACAAAGGGAATCCATGGAAAAGGATAAAAGAAGAGAAAAGGTAAAAGAAAAGATACACGGGCAAACTAGGTTCAAAGATAACTGCAGCAACCATTCTCCGGCAATGGTGCCAGAAATGTTTGTTGGTATTTCTTAACGTTCACAGATAAGATCCGCAAGCGCACGGAAGACACAGTTGTAGCACTTCACCCAGAGAGTATTCAGGGTATCATATTTTCTCAGGGAACAGATGTGTAACGATCCTCTAGCTAATGTACCCTTGAGGAACAAGAGGTAGGAGAGCTTTGGGTAGTGTGGTTTATCTAAAGATAAGGATCAAGGTAAGGTAAACTTAGACTTTCACTCATTTACTTCAGGCACCGGTCTGACCCAGGTACTGTTAGGGACCTCCGGCTTGTAGCTCTACGCCGTACCCGGACAGGGGGGTGCACTAACCATGAAGCAGCTTCGTAGCGGACTGACGGGGCTGTCACCACCCGCGGTCTACCCCGCAATACTGTAGAGTACGAGGCAAACAAAGGCAATCTAGGGCCTAGACACCACGTCTAATCCTTCGATTACTACTCTAGCGCCGTACAGGGTTGCCCGTCTTTATCAGGGGCCCTCTACTAGAGTATCCGTTACAAGAACGGACGATGAACCCATAAATGAAAGAATAACTTAAGAATACTGAACCAAGAACTTAACAGAAGATGAACTCCGGATACTTACTCAAGTAATTCGTACCCGTCGCGGTACAAGACGAAGAGAGGCCGACAAGTCCGGCTCTTCTCCGATCCTCCTCCTCGCTCACTCCCTACTCTAAAGATACAAGTGGAGTCCTACCACTACTTCTCCAACAGGTGAATGTGAATGGAAATGGTGAATGACTTGAGAGGGGTGAGTGGAGGCCCTTTTATAGCTTGAAAGGTCGGTTTATGGAAACATTGATAACCACCATTGGGAGGATAAGGGAGGATCACCAGCCAAGGCGCACCTGGACTGACTAGGCCGCCTTTGGCCGGGTGACTGACAGGTGGGTCCTCATCTGTGTACGTCGGTGCCGGGCCTTTGTACGTCAGTTTGCTTGGTCTTTGTGAGCCCTCTTTGTAAGTGTGACGCAGGATTGGATATTATGTGCATTTGTGTCGCGTCTTTTGTATATTTTTGTCTTATTCCGCGTATGGGTGCCTGCAATCCAAGAATCACCAAAACTCATGGAAATGGTTAGCAATAAGCCCTATAACTACATTTGGTGATTGAATGTTATGAAAAGATGCAGGAGTTGACAGCTTTATTTCTGACTTAAGGACCGTCAACAACGCTCTGGGGTGTAGCTTTGAAGGTCTTATTCGTAATCGGCTAGTTCGGTTCCCCGGATCCAGTTTCCTGTATGGGTGTAAGGGGGGTACCGTGTTGAAACGGAATATCATCGATGCTGGCAACTTCTCGGAGGTTGTTGAGTAGTTCCGCGAATGAGTAATCATGGCAGGACTTGAGTTGGATTTTTGCCAGCGCATCGATTAGGGGATCAAGATTGTCATTGGATGACTCATCTGAATCCGAGTATTCATCGAAAACGGGTGCCCCCCAGCTAGTGGTGGCTGAGAAGTTCTCGACGTGTAGTGTGTGATCCGAGCTATCTTCATATGAAGTGTAGAGGGATTTGATCATCCGCTGGTAGGCAGATGACGTGTTGCGCAACCCAAAGATGGGTCTAGCGAAAAGAGTCTCAACCCGAGTAGGACTCGGGCTGAAGTCGATCTGAGTCCGAGTAGAACTCGGTTTGTCGTTAAGTTTCTGCTCGATCTCTTTGGCGAGATCGGGAAACAGCATGTCGCCGTGATCATCTGATCCAGCGATGGCGTTGCAACTTTCCGTCGAGATTGCCTCCGGCTCGATGGGGTTAGTTAAGTGGCTGTCAAAACCACCTGAACCATTGGCGACGCAGATCCATGAGCCAAAGACGAAAGTGCCGCCTTGAGGAAACGCCATGGTGCTGAAAGCAAAGGTGGCCATCAAATTCGCCGATGAACAGTTGAATCCCCTACCTAGCGCGCCAGCTGTCGGTGTTTACCACCAAGCCTGCTCAGGGATACCTTTAGCAGTAGGTTTGTAGGTAGGGATCGACTGCTCTGGAACTCGATGGTACAAGGAACACAAGGATTTAGACAGGTTCGGGCCGCGAGGTGCGTAATACCCTACGTCCTGTGTGGTTGCTTGTATTGCCTTAAGTGTTGATGTGTTTTGAGGGGGTCCTTGTCCGCCCTTATATATCCGGGGGTACAAGATTACATGGAAAGTCCTAACCGAGTACAGTTGGAGTCGTACTACAACACGATAGGGTAGTTTCCTTGTACTGCAGCTAGTTCTACGCCTATTCGAGTAGTTGAAAGAGAGATAAGGTACATCCATGCGCTATCCCTTACTCTAGAACATTCTATGCTTATATGCAATCCCGCTGCCCCGGGTCTGACATCTGCCATTATAAAAAATCTAAACTAACCCCTTAATCTTTGTGTAAATTACCCACGTATGCCATTATAAAAAGTAATACAAATACTCCTCTAAATTTGCATATAAACTATCTAATTATTTCATTATTATTACAAGTTTAATTACTCCTAAATCTGAATCTAAATTATATAATTATAATAAAATATTAAAGTACACCAATATAAAATTCTATATTAGTATTTCTATCATTATTAATATATTATTTATATTATTGTTTATATAAAGATACTATCCACGATATATGTCACCATATATTCATGTATGATGGAAGAGATAAGAATACCAGCTCATAAGCAAATTGTTCAACTAAATATATATCCAATACATGTTAGAGTATGTGTTAGAATATTTAATAGATGAAAAAAGATGTAACATAGATAATTATAATTATTAATCTCTTTTTTATATTAAATCTAATTAGCCCATGTGGGTTGGACGGCCACTGGTCCACGAAGCTCTGGAGCGGGTAGCAATGCAGGCGCAGGAAGTCTCGCCAGTTGCTGACATTCTCGGTGCGCACGTTGAAGCTGGTGGAGAGCCGGATGGCCTTCTTGGGGTCGTCGGAGTAGCACTTGAGCCGCTCCGACTCCGGCAGGTGGAAGAACTCCCGCGCCACGCGCAGCATCCCCTCCACGACCTCCGCCGGGATGCCGTGGTTCGTCACCTGTATGTATGCATGCCCACACGTGCCGCGTCATTCGGCAGTGTCAGTCAAGCTGCTCAAGCAAGTCGATCCTTGGCTGATCGTCCGCCGGCCACATCGGCTGAAGCAGAACGACGACCCGATCGATCACCCCGGCCGGGCGGCGCATGGCAGCAGAGCCAGCAGCGAACGTACCATGAAGAAGCCGCCGGACTCGCAAGCCCTGCCGATGGCCTCCACCACCGTGCGGCGCTCCGGCCCGTCGAGCTTGTTGAGGTCGATGAGCGGGATCCCGGCGCCGGACTCGTTGTCGACGCTCGCGAGGTCCGGGCGGTCTCCGACCAGCCTGACGTGGCTCAATGAGGCTTGGCGATGGTTGGTGCCATGTTTTTACCGCTGGGTAAACTGGAGCTGGATGGCTGCACGAAGTGCCGTGTGCTGATGATTTTTACCAGCTAGCTGTCGGTGGTTTTTACTCGTGCAACGGTGAATTGGTGAATGGTGATAGTTTGTTCCGTTCGCCGCTCTCTTTTATAGGCAACCGGTGGGAGGGGGAGCCAATTCGCCTAAGGTCCGGTCGGTCCGGCGACACGATGCGGCGGCTTTGGCAATATTCTAGGAGTACTAGATTGACCGAACTACAGCCGAGATCGAGTTGTTGCTCTCGGATCGCACGCGAAAACGAAACGTACGGGGACAATGCGGCGGATCATCTCTAGCTATCCAGCTCGATCGACATGTGCCGCGTGGTTAATTCCGGCAGGCTGGAGAATCCAAAGTTCCCCGGACGTCGGCCGCCGACCAGGATTCACTGGTCCTTCCTTCTTGCCGCCGCTGGCACCGTCTAGAGCAGCACCAGCAACTACCCGCGCCTAGCCACGCCACCTGAGCCGCCATGGGCGTGGCGGGTTGACGACGGCTCGCCGTCGTGCCGCGGACGTCAGCCCGTTCGCCGGCAGAGGATCGGCCCGACACGCATGCAGGCGGTGGCCGGCGTCACCCGGCCCGACGGGCCCCCCATTTGTGCCACGCATCACCTTACTGGTGAAGTAGTAACGGATGGAAGATATTCTATCGCCCACGCATTACCGACTGTGCAGTACGCACTACTGACACACAAGCTCCGATCGACGAGATGCCGTCGCTGTCGCCGCGCCACGGACGGAGCTCAGGCCGCGGCACGCCGACACGTACGCGCGCGTCGCGGCGGCGCCCACACCCGCATGTACCGCGGCGCGGGTGCTAGCCGCTCGCGCACTCCCGGCCAATCGCCAGCGTCCTTTTTCGATGATCGGTGCCGAACTGCCGATCATACGGTTGTTGAGAGCGCGCGCCGGCCCGCCCGCGGAAAAGAAAAGAAAAAAAAATCGGCGCCACGCATCGCACGCCGCAGCCGCAAAATGCAGGGCTGGCAGAGGTGGGGGCCGGCCGCCGTGGCGCTGTTCAGATTGTGGCGCCGGGCCGGCCGGCCGATTCCGCCGCGCGCGGCTGGTCTCACGATCGCGATTCGATCTTTCGCGGCCCGGGACGGTAGGAGGTGGAGGCGACAAGCAGGGCGTCGTCTTGATTGGAACCTGACGCGGCGAGGCCCCCACACCAAATCTGCCGACGTGTGACGGAGGTTGCCCGGCGGATCCGGCCGCTCGCGGCGCTTCGCGATCGGCTAGCTGCCATCCCGGCGAGGGACGGGGGACGGAGATGCAGCTCCGCGGATGATGCTGGAGATGCTGACCTGCTGCCGTCAGCCGGGGTGACGTCCTGCTACTGACATCATGGTTGCAAACATTTTTTTTGCCCCTTCGTTCCCCTTCCTGCGACAGATGGCTAGTTGCCTACTAGTGCCTACTACATGGAGGCTCTAGTAAATGATGAGATAGTAGACCCCTAGACGGCACGGGTTCTACCAACACCGGCCGCCTCCCTCTAGTGCTTTATTTTTCCAACACGAATTGCGGCGGCTTTTCCATTAAAAAAAACTTGCGGCGGCTTATTTTACGGCAGCGGGTGGTACTGCCGGCCCGGCGCTGCAAAGGCTTGGCTTTGCCCGGCTCCGTCCATCGCCTCTTCTTTTGGGGGAGTTTAGTTTCCAAAAAAATTTGGGTGAAAATTTTTAGACAACGTTTAACCACTAATTAAAAGTATTAAACATAAATTAATTATAAAACTAATTACATGGATGGACGGGAAATCACGAGACGAATCTATTAAGACTAATTAATCTATCATTAGAGGTTGGTTACTGTAGCACGACATTGTCCAATTAGGCTTAAAAAATCCGTCTCACAATTTCACCCGAGAGTTGTGAAATGGGTTTTGTCATTTATCCACATTTAATACTCCTAACCAGTGGTCAAACGTTGGTAGTTACTGTACCCCTCAAGAATTTTTGGAAACTAAACTGCCCCTTTTTCATATCCCGCGCGTGCGTCGTCGGCGGCGTTCCGCCATTCCGCGCCCACGGTAGGCGGCCGTGGAATGGAATCGTTCCCATGTCGTGAAAGATCTTCGTTGTCATTCAGCAGACGGGGAGAAAGATAGCTGATCGGACCCTGCAATCCACGCTACGAAAATTTTGTTCCATAGGATTATTCGGTGGTTGAATGATCAGAGTCATAGGCACGTAGCGAGCGGTGCCCTTGCCGTATTCTCTCGGATGTCATGCACTTTGGTCGGTATGGAAGAAATGCCCGGTCGCCTCTCCGGTGTATTGTCAGCTTTGTGGGGAAGAAAGAAAGTGTCAGGTGTTGCCTCATCAGCAATGTGCGTAGCCATTATTTTTATTACTTCCTTACTTGTGAGGTCAAATACCCAGTGTCGCGTAAAGCGCGCGTGTGATTGGTTTGCTTCTCTACTGATCCTGGCTCGTTCGTGGAAACCAGGCTTCTGCTGGCCCGGCCGAGTTCGCATGTGAGCCTTTTGTTTGGGTATCTGCATGTACGTGGCTTGGTCCGATTAATCTGTTGTTTGGCTGCCTGCCTTGCTTGCAACATGTACCTAATAATTTTCAGTTACTGAAGCAATGTCCCCAAGTTCTCCACCTGCATGGTGGGATGAAAGTGATCGGGTGCTCTAGCCTAAGAGGGGGAGGGGGTGAATTAGGCACTAAAAAAACTTTGACCTAATGCTCCAACTAGTTTGCACAAAACTTAAACTAAAACATACTATCTAGATGTTATAGCTAGGTTGTTCTAGTGTGAAACCCCTATCCCAAAAGAGTTTAGCAACCTATAGTCTTTTCTATCAAGAAACTATTCTATGAAAATAAAGGCACACAAATTGCTAGTATGAAATGCGGAAGCTTAAAGAGTAGGATAGGAGATAGCAAACTCTTGACGCGGGTCTTTATCCCGTGGTTCGGTTAGCCACAAAGGCACACCTACATCCACGTTGTTGTAGCACTCACTAAGAGTATTGCTACTCGGCCACCAAGTCTCTTCCATGAACACAATCACGGTCACCTTGGCCCCGGGTTCCACTAAGGAGCTTCTCCACAAAGGATGGGGGTCTCCACGTCCCCCGCACAAAGATGTCGTCGCCGCTCCACACCAAGTCGGAGGGTCGATGACGTTGCCGGCGAGCTTCACGCTCCAAGGTGCTGGCGCACCAATTCACTAGAGAACCACAGCACAAAGGCTTCAAGCCTTGCAATCTCACTCTCTAAGAGCTAATCCTTTACACAACACTCTCAAAGTGTGCTAAGGGCTAAGGATATAATCTTGATGCTTTTGTATGGCTTGGAGATGTTCTTGGGTGTGTGTGGGATGTCCAGCAACTCCAGCAATCTTCAAATGGTCGGGATGAGGCGTATATATAGGCCACCAAGTCTTGTAGCCGTTGCTCCAACGGTCAGCTGAAAATCTGCGTAACACCGGAAGAACCGATGCCTCTTGGCGGGGTAGCGTCGGTTCATCCGGTCACTCATAAGACGAAGTAGCCGTTGAACTTCTGACCGTAGACTCAGTGACCACCGGTTGAACCGATGCAATGCACCGATGCCTCACCGGTTCAACCGGTGCTAAAGGATCTTCTTCTGACAGCTGACGTCATTACACCGATGGTATACTCCGATGCACCGTCGGTTGAACCGGTGCTGAAGAAACTTTTCCTGGGCACTTGACATCGTCTCTGGAACATAGAACGCCCAATGCACCGATGCCCTTTCTTGGACCGTCGGTTCAACCGATGCTTATAGGCTGACTTGGCTTCGATTCACTTCTGCACCACAGTACCATGGCATCGGTTCTTCCGACTACCATCGGATGCTCCGATGCTCATGGCGTCGGTTCTTCCGGTGCTCCTAATCCGAAGAGCTTTCAGGGCGCTGCCCTGAGACCCGCGAGGGACGGCTCCCCCTCGACCCCCGTCCGCTAACCGGGTAGCGGAACCCCCGTAGGGGCGGCCCTTTGGGCCTTGTTACGCCTATCTTCTCTTTCTCTTTGTCATCACTTGAACCTAAAAGACTGAGAATGATCATCTTAATAATCATATTAGTCCAAGTGTTGTGTTGTCATTCGATCACCAAAATCACTCGAAATGGCATAAATGGTGCCATGTCGTTACATGGGAGCCTGGCCCTGCAGAAATAAAAACTTATAGTGTTCTTGAAAATAAAATCTTCAATATTTGGGTCAGCAACTAGCAAGACACGAGAGCAACAGGCAAAACTCGAGTGCAACTAGGCAAGCTAGCAGGCGGTCGGCCTTTTGGTTAGAGGCGTGCGTCCAGAGTGTGTCAGTTATATTTGAGCCGACTGATTAGGAACAACATACGCCCTCCATCCCATGAAAAGTGTAATCAATCCTGCATTTCAAAAAAATCTCACAAAAAATACAATCCTAGAGATTGGACCTCAACTACCTCCCTAATTAAGTGGTCATATTTAATATGCATGCTAAAACTAACCACATGTGCCAAACAAATGAGGACATAAGACTTCTTTCACGACACCACTAATATTTTTGAAAAAACTAGAATTGCCTCATCATAGCACTACTGGAATCCACCTATTTCCCCAGAAAATTTTTATTTCCGAAGAAAATTTTGGAGCACCCTAGGGAAAAGTTTATATCCCTAGGATCATTGCTTCACATCGTAGGGAAACCTGCATTTCCCTACCATTCAACTTGTTTCTAGGGAAAACTCTATGACAGCCCCAAACACAAGCGCTCTGGTGGCATATATCCCTACAAAATTCTTGAGACCCTAGGGAAAGCAGTACCATAGGGATGAAAATTTTGACTCGGCCGCCAAAAATCCTACCAGTCTGTTCAAAATTTGTGCCATCTCTTTTTTAAAGTAAAGTCATCTCTCTCCTTTCGTTCTCCTCCAGAGTCTCTCCTCATCCTCACCAGCTCTCCTCTTCCTCCTCAAGTCCCGGCGCCGATGCAGTGTGAGAGGTCGACGGCCTCCAAGGCTGGGGCATGCGGCGACGAGCACCTCCAGCCCGCGCCAGGCACACGCGACGGAGCCCCGCGAGGCCCACTCCCGCGCCGGCGATGGCCGAACTCCGCGATGAGTGGCGCGCACAGCTGCCGCTGCGGCTCTGGTGAGCTCATGGTGCTAGCTCGCGCGACGGTGGCAGCGTTTTGAGTGAGCCGAACGGCAGCTGGTCCCTGTGGAGCAACTAGCAAGCAGCGCGCAACAGCAGCCATGAGCAGCAGGTTGTCGATCCAAAGATTTACTATTCGCTTCTTTATTATTGGTTGCTCCATGTGCTTTGCTATATTACTCGGTTGTTTGATTGTTGCAAGGTGCATGAGTCATCGGAATTGGAGGCTCGGAGCATACAGGGCCGGCGGAATCATGCTCTGGATTCTTGTTGTGTGGGTTAGTTCTCCTTTCTGCTGGAATTTGGAACAAATTTTATTTTCCACTGCTTTTAGTGAATGATTTCTGCAAGCAGCTTCCTCACCTAATGCAGCCGTGTAGGTAACTAACACTACTAGAAAAATATCTTAAGGCACCGGTTGCAGGTGCCCTTTGGTACCGATTTTTTGAACCGGTACCCCGAAAGTGGTACCAAAGGCTCGGGTAAAATAACCGGTACCTAAGGCCTCCAAAATTACCGGGTAAATTAACCGGTACCTAAAGCCTCCAAAATTCACGAAAAATATTCTCTTTGGCTGGGATTTGAACTCGCGACCTCTATCCTTGCGCGTTACTCCTTTATCATCTCAGCTACACAGTTTTTCTGATTGAGAAGGATATGCTTTCCTTTTGAAATAACTCATAGATGAGCCTAAGGTACCGGTTGGTGTACCACCAACCTAAGGCTCCTAAGGTACCGGTTGGTAACACCGTTACCAACCGGTACCTAAGGCTCGTCTAAAGGTACCGGTTGGTGTGGTACCACTCGGTACTAATATAAAAGTTACCACCCGGTACCTATGGAGAGCCTTAGGTACCGGTTGATAATACCAACCGGTACCTAAGGCTCATTCAAAGATTTCATCCACCCTAGGTACCGGTTCATCTCCATACCGGTATTTTTGGGGTGGATCTAAGACTTGTTTTCTAGTAGTGTAATGCAGGAGTTCAACGTGCCTGGCGGAGCGAAGCGGCGGTCTCCATTCTATTCGCCGATGGTGTTCATCCATTGGACCGTAGCGGCTAGTTTTGGCATGAGGGGCAGATTTTTGTTTCTCCATTTTTTCATCTTCCCAACCAATGTAATGGATGAATCTTGATGTACAATATCGGTTGAATATATATATATATATATATATATGCTGTTAATAAGTAATCTTATGTCATATAATTTGAATCCAATAAATCCTTTTATCAATGAGCTTGTAATATAGCTGAAAAATTAATATTGAACCCCCAATAAAACATAAATTTGCTGCATCAGTTTCCCTAGGGAAAAAAGAACCCTAGGGACAGTAGCTTTCTACGTATGATACCACATCTCCTGAAAAAGGACCTTTCCCAAGGAAAAACCCTAGGGCAATATCCCTTTCCCGTCAAAAATTTCCCTACAGTTGTTTCCCTACCAAAAGCTCTAGGGAAACTCTTTCCCTACTCTTTATTGGGCATTTCCCTAGGATTTCAACACTAGGGAAACAAGTGGATTCTAGTAGTGTAGGATGGAGGGAGTATGAGCTAGTTAGTAATTGTTAGGTTAATAGGTTTGCTTGTGATAGCTGTGAAAAAATGGGGTCCTATGCGGCCGCACGCCCTTCTCCCCAGGCCTAGTTTTATTCAGCACCTAATATGACACACCAGTGTATATACCTCCCTCAGTTCCAAATTGCAGGCTGTCCTAAGTGAAATTTCTCTAGTTGATTAAATTCATAGAAAAAATATAAATATTTATGACATCTAACTAATTCAATTAGATACACCATGCAACATATCTTGATATTGCATGTCCTTATCATTACAGATGTTAATATATTTTCATATAAACTTGATTGAAGTTAGACTTAGATATTCTAACTTAGAATCAGCTGGCAAGTTTCAAATAAACGCGGCTTTCATGCCTGATTGTCACATCAACATGGACGAGGCTGAGAGACATCGGCCGCGGTGGCTTTCATGCCTGATTGTCACATCAACATGGACGATGGTGACGGCAGAGCGTTCGCAGCGAGAGGCGTGGCGGAGCACCAGTGCTGATGGTTCCTTCGCGATGGGGTGATAAGTAGCAGGATGAGGCAACAGCAACCGCAGATCATAGAACTGAGAACGACCTGGCCAACCTGATTCAAGCTCCATAGAACAGATATACATATACTAAGGCACACGTAAAGCACAATACATGGAAATATAAAATAAAATCAAGCCCAGGGGTGGGTGGTAAACAGGAACTGGCACTGCATGGTATTCGTGGTAGAAAAGGCAGATCCGAACTCAGTTCAGCCTGCTCGGCGGCATTGGCATTGTTGTTGGCGTTGGCGCCGGTGATGAGGAGTCCTTTTCGCCATCTGTTTCCAGCGCTCGGCGTGGGCTGGAGAAGTGGAACACATGGAATTAACGCACAAGTAAACCACAATAATACATGGAAATAATATAAAATAAAATCAAGTCCAGGGGTGGTAATTAACTGGCACTGCATGGTAGGAGTATATTTGTGGTAGATAGGAGACATGGAAAGTTTTTGAGAAACTTAAATTTTGTTTGATTACCGATTGGTTGTGGATGATGACTGCTTCTGAGTATCATTATTAGGATATTTGGCTTTAAAGAGGGTATTCCTTAGAAGACACGATGGTGGCGAACTCGCCCGACCCGTCGCTGAGCTCCCTGATGTGGGACTCCCGCGGTTGCAGTAGCTGGCCGCGTAGCACAACAGCTCAACCCACACCCCAAGTATGGCTTGCAGCTTTGCCTCCGTCGTCAATTCCCCACAGCTGATCAGCGCCTGGTAGATGGCGATTTCTCCTTGGTCCGCTCTCAGGTACATATTTGATGTCGGGCGCACAGGTGGTGGCAGCATGTGCGGTTTTTTATTGATGAGGTACTTCAGATAGCTGGAGATCTGTTCGGATGCATCACAAAGGCGGGCCCAACGGATCTGTTGAGCCACGATTATAGCGCTCATGAATCTCTTTGGTGACAGATCGATCTCCAGATGGAGCAGCTGTTGTCGAAGTCATTATTGGTAAGTTTATCCTGAATAAGTTGTTGAAGTTGTTGAAATTGTTCTCGTTGAGGCACTGATAGTTGCTGTGGCAACAGCCTTGATAGTCGCTCTAGCTTCAGCCCACCTCGGGTTGTCCTAAGCTTCTCCTTATCTCCCTGGCAGTCATCCACAATGCTGCGTATCTCACGCAGCACCCACGCCTTAGTATTTTGCTCTATCTCTTGCAATGATGACCCATAGGGCCTTAAGCTGAGACACAGGAATCTCCTGACGAAGATCCCGTGTGCCCCGATGAAGCCCGGCCACCTCCGACTGCACTCTGCCGCCTTGACGAGCCGCCGGAACCATAGGACCGTACGGTAGGGAAGGCTAGAATTCAATTTCTGAACTGTCCATGTCGACCCTGCCGCCTTGAGCAAGGATGCCGTCTCCAGGAGGAAGCCTCCAGGCTCCAGCTAGCAAGATGCACGTCACAGCGGCATCGAGCCCGCCGCCGCCTAGTTTGTCCTGCTGCTGCTGCTCACAAAATGGAGCACAAGCATCGTGCCTGTGACCGCCGTGGCGAGCCACGAAAAGGCACGGATCAGGCACCCCTGCCATGTGTGCATTGCCGACGGCTTGGTTTACATCTTGTCATGGATCAAGGAGAGCTGCAGCTCGACCAGCTTGTACAGTCTGTCATTGTCATCATAGTGGGTCGTGATGATGCTAAGCTGGGCTGGTAACACCGGAACGAACTCATCGATGAATTGACCCAGGCTGAAGCAGAGCAGGGCATGTGCTTCATTCAGGGCTTCCTCTTGTTCATCACTATCCTCTCGGCGGATGTAATAACCAGGAAGTCGGTCCTTGAGAACGTTGACGGCTTTGCTCATGTCCGCCGAGAACTGGAGCACATAGATCCTTTCGGCGAACTTGACGATCCCAAGGACTGACATCAAGGCAGCAGCAACGCTCAGCAGCGGGTTGCTCCCTCTTTGCACGGGGATGACGTAGAACACCCCCGCTGCTTGCACCACCAGCGTCAGCAGGTGGCGCGTCCAGAGCCGGTTGTCCTCGAGGGCGTACGGGGTGATGGTGTCCTGCCCGCCGAGGTGCACCAGCAGGAGCGCCGCCCACGGGGCCCTGATGTCACACCCGATTTCGAAAAGAACATCAGATGTATCACATATATGCGCCAAGATCAAGTTTCACACATATGGAAGACGTCATCAGTGAATATATCAAAGACAATGTTCAACAACGTAAACAAAAGAAAATAAGTACTTTATTACAGACTCCGATAGATAGACACGAAGGTCTTAACGTTTCACCGATAACCTATACGATATCTCTAGAATATCTTCATGAACTCTCACAGGAACTTTGACTAGTGAACGCTCCTAGAATTCCTCAAAGTCACTGAAGTAGTCCACTTCATTGTTCTCTTCTAAACAGCAATTAGGTAAGGGTGAGTACACTTATGGTTGGTACTCAACAAGTGGGGTGAAGATGCAAAGCCACCAAGGAAAGGCTAAGGTTTATTGCAGTTAGCATTTTAGTTGGTCAAATTTTATTAGCAGCACCTAATTACTAGGTATAAGTTTATACCAACCCACTTAAACAAAAAGATCATAAAAGAGCCCAAATTATATAACCAAAAACCACGATTTAATTATTCTTCAAGTTCAATTATCATGTGAGGGTCCAAGCCGCTCATGACCGCGAGCACGGCTGATATATCAGTTTTACACTCTGCAGAGGTTGTACACTTTCCCCACAATTCGTGTCCCCCTGAGTCGCCCGGGTTTGCAAGGCCCTTAAACACTTCCTTTGGTGAGTGGCGAGGGGTCCACTACGAGGCTTTTACAAAGATTCCCTAACAAGTGACAATCCGCTAAGGTTTCAAGTCAAAGCAGAGTATAAACCTCCCTAATGGTCAGCACCTTAGCAAAGGCTGCTACCCCAAGAGGACCAGGTTATACCCCAATGATGCTTCCCCTCTTGCCCTTTCGATAAAACTGTCACAAGATAGAGTTGCTAATTAATCAGCCAAGACCAGAGCCATGTGGTATTGTGGTTGTACGGTTTTCTTGGGTAGTTCTCCATGTTCCATTTACATAGCATGATCTTGTAAATAAAACAAGTAACAACATAAAACAAATTTATCATTTTTAAAAGATTAAGATAACACCATTCCCAAAGTTAAGCAACTAAGCCGTTCTACCCAACAAGATATAAAACTCGGTGTTTCAAGGCTTAGGTAAAAAGACTAGGTAATGTCCTTAATAGGATTCCCATCAATTTCATGCATAAAACAATAAAGTAAAGTGTTTATCATGCTATTATTGGGATCAAAATGGAACATGTAGAGGGGGGAAATCCACTTGCCTTCCTTGTTTAATTGCTGGTTCTCTTCCTCGTAAGCTTGCTCTTGCTCTTGCTCGAACGGCACGTCGTCTACACGATCACACAAGCAAAGCATACAAGACAAAATAAGAAATAGTACAAAAACAGTAAAAACAGAACTGAAAATGTTGAAAAACAAGTAGAGCATGATGCAAGGATCGCGTGAACGCAAAATTCACTGAAAACGGAGTTAGAACGTGAAAGATATGGCTAGATTAAGGTTCCAGGGACTTGTTTGCGAGAGATATGAACTTCCAGGGGCTAGATCTGAATTATACATATAAACAGAGGGGTCAGAGTGTAAAACAAGGCTCCAGGGATGGCGGGTTCAAAATTACAATAACTCAGGGGCTGAAACAAAAGAAACAGGGCCTTTTTAGAATTATTCTTGAACTGGAGTGGGCGGCAGGTTTATTTACATAAAGATCAGGGGCTCTTTAGCAAAAAGTACGGCGCCAGCTCGGGTTGACCGGCATTGACCGGGTCTTGGGCAGATCTGGCCCGTCGGATCGCCATGCGACGGCGGAGAGGCGGGGAGGGCGGCTTAGCTGCGGCTCGCGCGGGCGACAGCTCGCGGCTCTGCGGTTCAGTTGGCTCGGCTGCGGAGCTCGGCTCGGCGGGGCGGCGCTGGGCGGCTCGGGCGGAGGTAGTGGCGATGGTTGCGGCGGCGGGCGGCAGCGCACTCACCGGAGTTCACCGAATTCGGTGCTCCGGTGGTCGGTTCGGCGCGCAGGGGGGCTGGGGAGGTTGAGGAGGAGACGCCGAGTTCGATGGAGGCCTCGGGGCGACGGTTTGGAGCGGCGGAGTGGCTCCACGCCGGTGAGGGGCGGATGGCACCGTCGGTGGTGCCGAACCCGGCCATCCAAAGCCTGGTCTCGCGCGCGGGGAAGCCGAGGATGAAGAGGAGTCGGCGGCGAACACGAAGACGAGGCCGATGGGGCGGTGCAGAGGCCGGAGAGGTGCACGCCACAGCGGCATGCGGCAGTGCTAGCTCTGGCGAGCAATTCTGGCCGTGGGGTAGCGAGAAAGAGAGGGGAAATGAGTCGGCGAGGATACCCACCACCACGCAAAGCTTTGGCGGCGGTTGTAGTCGTCCGGGAAGCGACGAAGCGGCGGATCGACGGCGGCGGCACCGTGCAGAGCTCGCGCGGCGGCGCTGAGCGAGCGGGGAGTGAGGAGCGTGGAAAGGAGCGGGCTAGGAGGCTTGTGCTCAAGTTTTATAGGCCGAGCAAGGGGAGGGGGAAGGCCGGCGGGGAGAGCTGGGGGCACGGCGCTTCGGTGGCCGGCCATTAATGGCCTTGGCGGTGATTGCGGCCGTTAGCGGCCGAGGAACGAGGGAGGCGAGGGGATGGAGGGGAACGGCTCCACTGAGCTTTGAATGGGGCAGGGAACAGGGACGGAAGGGAAGGCGGGCAGCCGCGCGGGAGGAGAAGTGAACGGCGGCGCTTGGCATGGTGGGGAGAGGAGACGGCGGGAGGTTAGGGGAGACCTTGATGGGTGGGTCCCACCTGGAAGTGAGAGGGAGAGAGGGTGGAGGTGGGAGGCTGGATTGGGCTGGTGTTGGGCCGACTGGGCCTTGCGGGAAAGAAAGGGAAGAGGGGGAGGGAAGGAGGTGGATTGGGCTTGAAGAAGAAAGAAAGTTTTGTTTGTTTTTTTAACTCAAACACTATTTGAATAAATTCATTTTAAATTTAAACCAAAGTTGAAATTTTGGGTGTTACAAATCCTACCCCCCCCCTTAAGAAGAATGTCATCCTCGATATTCGAATAGATTGGAGAACAACTGAGGAAATTCTGCCATAAGCTCATCTTCTCTTTCCCAAGTGGCTTCATCCTCGGAATGGTGACTCTATTGCACTTTGCACATTTTGATTATTTTGCCCCAAGTAATTCTCTGGGATGTCTCCAATATTTTGACTGGATGCTCTGAATATGTCAAATCATCTTGCACATTAAGCTCCTCCAGTGGTAACTGTTCTTCAGGCACTCTCAGACACTTTTTCAACTGAGATACATGGAACACATCATGAACATCTGACAATCGTTCAGGGAGTTCCAACTGATATGCCACTTCACCTTTCCTTTCTAGAATCTGAAAAGGACCAATATACCGAGGTGACAACTTTCCTTTTACCTTGAATCTGCGGAGACCTCTGATAGGCGATACTTTAAGATACACATAATCTCCAACTTCAAATGTCAATTCCCTTCTCCATGTATCGACATAACTCTTCTGTCACGATTGTGCAGTCCTGAGATTATCCCGAATTATCTGAACTTGTCTTTCAGCTTCCTGAAGAATTTCTGGACCAAATACTTGACTTTCTCCTGTCTGAATCTAGTACAACGGTGTTCTGCACTTTCTCCCATACAAAGCTTCAAACGGGGCCATCTTGAGACTAGCTTGATAACTATTGTTATAAGAGAATTCTGCATATGGCAAACTTTTATCCCAACTGCCTCCATGCTTCAAAGCACAAGCTCTTAACATATCTTCTAGAACTTGATTAGTTATTTCAGTCTGACCATCTGTCTGCGGATGATATGCAGAACTGAAATTGAGCTTTGTACCCATTGACTCATGTAACTTCTGCCAGAAATGTGATGTGAATTGAGTACCACGATCAGATACTATTTTCTTTGGAACACCATGTAAACATACAATCCGTGACATGTATAACTCTGCTAGCTTGGCTCCGGTATAAGTTGTTTTGACTGGTATGAAATGAGCAGCCTTAGTTAATCTATCCACAATAACCCATATGGAATCGTAGCCATCACGAGTGCGAGGTAACCCTACAATGAAATCCATACCAATTTCTTCCCATTTCCATTCAGGCACTTTCAATGGTTGTAACAAACCTGCTGGCCTTTGATGTTCCGCTTTTACTCTCTGGCACACATCACACAAAGCAACGTGGGTTGCTACATCTCTTTTCAAACCATACCACTAGTACTTCTCTTTCAAATCTTGATACATCTTAGTGCTACCAGGGTGGATGGAATAAGCTAAATCATGTGCCTCTTTCAGAATGAGTTCCCGAAGACGATCAATGTCAGGCACACAAATTCTATTTCTGAACCAAACAGTTCCTTGTTCATCTTCTGTGAAATCTGGGGCTTTGCCTAAACCAATTAAAATCTTGATTTCCTTGATTTTAGCATCTGTTAGTTGCCCTTCTCTGATCTCTTTCTCCAGTGTAGGTTCAATTTCCATGGTCATGGCCTCAGTATGATAAATGATCCCTAAGTTGAGTCATTCTATTTCCCAACACAATTCTTGGGGCATCAAATGAGCTATAGCCATATTTGCTTGACCTTTTCAACTTAGTGCATCTGCTACAACATTTGCCTTGCCCGGATGGTACTGAATATCTAGATCATAATCTTTAATCAACTCTAACCATCTGCGTTGTCTCAGGTTGAGATCCCTCTGAGTGAATATGTACTTCAAACTTTTGTGATCAGTGAAGATCTGACATTTATTTCCGATCATATAATGTCTCCAAATCTTTAGTGCGTGCACTATGGCAGCTAATTCCAAATCATGAGTAGGATAATTCTGCTCATGCTTTCTCAACTGTCTAGAGGCATATGCTACCACTTTGCCATCTTGCATCAACACACATCCGAGACCGAGACGTGAAGCATCACAGTAAACATCAAACCCTTTGTGAATATCAGGCATTATCAACACCGGTGTGGTGGTTAGCCTCATTTTCAGTTCCTCAAAACAAGACTAACATGCGGCATCCCATTTGAATTCTTTCCCTTTTTCCAACAGAGAAGTGAGAGGTTTCACAATCTTTGAGAATCCTTCGATAAATCTGCGGTAGTAGCCTGCAAGTCCAAGAAAACTTCTGATTTCTGACACATTCTTGGGCGGATTCCAATTCAGAACATCCAGAACTTTACTGGGGTCTACTGCAATTCCTCCATCTGAGATAACATGTCCAAGGAAGGATACTTCTCTCAGCCAAAAATCACATTTACTCAACTTGGCATACAACTGATTTTCTCGAAGCTTCTGTAACACCAATCTAAGTGTTCCTCATGTTCTTCTTCATTCTTGGAAAATACCAAGATATCATCTATAAACACAACCACAAACTTGTCGAGATACTCCATGAACACCTTGTTCATCAAATACATGAAGTATGCTGGAGCGTTTGTCAATCCAAATGACATCACTGTAAATTCATACAGACCATATCTGGTTGTGAACGCCGTCTTGGGAATATCTGACAGTCGAATCCTTAACTGATGGTATCCCGATCTCAGATCAATTTTAGAGAAAATCATAGCACCTCTCATCTGATCAAACAAGTCCTCAATTCTGGGTAGCGGGTACTTATTCTTGATGGTCACATCATTAAGTGCTCTATAATCTACACACATTCTTCTACTGCCATCCTTTTTATCAACAAAGATGACTGGCTCTCCCCAAGGTGACGAGCTAGGACAGATAAATCCTTTCTTTAATAATTCTTCTATTTGTTTCTTTAATTCACTCAAATCCTTAACATCCATTCTATACGGCCTTTTAGAAATAGGTGCAGTGCCAGGTAAAAGATCAATACTGAACTCAATATCACGATCAGGTGGCACACCTGGTAAATCTTCCGGAAATACATCGGGGTATTCACTAACAACCTTGATGTCTTCCAAAGGCATTCCCTTCATCTGATTTACTACACAGTTTGCTGTGGATAGAGGTGTTGCAATAAACTCAAACCGTTCTCCTTCTGGACTTGTGAGAAGCACTGACCTCTTGGCACACTGAATAACTGCATCAACTTTGCTTAGCCATCCCATTCCCAGAATGACATCAATCCCACTAGAATCTAGCACTATAAAGTTGGCATAGAAATCTCTGTCCATAATCTTGAAACTAATTCCAAGACATTGATACGTGGTCTTCATATTGCCCCCAGGCGAACTAACTAGCATGTGTTTTGACATAGTATGCACGGGAATACCATATTTTGCAACAAACTGAGCGGAAATAAAGGAATGCGATGCCCCAGAATCAAATAAAATTGATGCAGGAGCTGAGTGGACTAGGAACATACCAAACACAACATCCTGAGCCTCTTGAGCTGTTTCCGCAGCCACATGATTCACTCTTCCACGAACGTAGTTCTGCTGGCCTTTGTTACCCTGTGGAGTCTGGTTGCTATTTTTGGGCGGCGGCTGCTGCTGTGGTTGTTGTTGATTCTGTCTCTGTCCACTGTTCCTCTGGTTTTGGGGGGTCTGCACGTTGTGCTTGGGGCAATTGTTGGCATAATGTCCCACTTCGCCACACTTGAAGCAGCCATTGGATTGACTGGGTTGTTGTTCCTGACTGGTGCTCCTGATGTGTTGCTCGAATGATTCTGTTGCTGACTAGGTGTGCGCTGAGTCTGCTGATTATAACGCTGCGGTTGTTGCTGTGTGCGCTGGCTCTGTTGATTCTGCTGATAGTTTCCACCTTGTCCTCCAGAACGAGACGGAAAACTCTGCGAAGAGATGTAGCGGGGGCGGGTGTTGCTACTGGACTGCCCCTGAGACTGGAACTTGCGCTTCTGTTTGCCCAGTTCCTTGCGCTTGCTCTCCAAGCCTATAGCTTTATCTAGCAATGTCTGGAAGTTAGGAAAGGTGTGACTCTGCAGCTGATAGTTGAGTAGCCCTATTAAACCATCCAGAAAACGATCCTGTCTCTTTGCATCGGTGTCAACATCATTAGGAGCATAACGAGACAATTGTGTGAACTTGTCCCTGCACTCACTAACTGACATACTACCCTGCTTCAGAGCCAAGAATTCCTTCTGTTTGAGCTTAATCACACCTGCTGGAATGTGGTGTTCACGAAAGCTATTACTGAATTCCTCCCAGGTGATGGTGTTGGCATCTGCGTGTGCTGCTGTATAAGCATCCCACAAATCGGCCGCAGAACCCTCCAAACGCCCTGAGGTGTACAAGACCCTTTCACGGTCAGTACACTGTGTAATATCCAGCTTCTTACTAATAATTTTCAGCCAATCATCATCATCTAGAGGATCCACTGAATGTGAATAAGTAGGAGGGTGGTGACTCATGAAGTCTCTGTGCTTGTCTCTGGGCTGCGGGGCTGCATGAGGTGCTTGTTGGTTCTGCTGTGCTTGCATGTTTGCAACAGTAGCGGCGAGATTCTGCAACAGTTGCATCTGAGCTGCCAAGAATTGCTCCATTGATGGATTTGGTGGTGGGGGTGGCAATGGATTTTGCTGGTTAACTATGTGGGCACGCCTTGTGCTAGGAATATCTTGCCCTCCACCTGACCTGGTGTTTACCATCTGATTGTTAGAGAGATGAATTTTGGATAAGAATGATGAACTAATAAAGAGGAGATAAAGTAGAAAGATAGCCCAGATATAAGCCCAAAACAGATTTAAACATTTTATTTAAGCAAAACAAGTTATAACAAACCAAACACTTGTTCACAAAGCAAACATTATTACATCGCACGTCCTCGCAGGAACGGTTCTATCGAGACAAAACATGTAAAGGGTAACCAGCCTAAGAGCCTAGAAGACTAGCCTAGAAGACCGGTGATGGTGCCAGGAGCACCGAAGCGGAGCCTCTTGCGGGGTGGCGACATCGCGGGGATGGGAGTCTCCTCATCCTGATCAGGTGGTGGCGCCTGTCCTGCAAGCTAGGCCTCAAGCTGTGCGATCCAATCCTGGGCTTCACGCAGCTTCTCATGGGTCTCCTCGTACTCCGTGGTGAGGCACTCGAGGTCAGTGTTGAGCGCAGCAGTGACTCGGGCGAGGGTGCTGACGCGATGCTCTCCATCTTCACCCAGTGCAACCATCGTCTGCTCAGACCCACTAGCTCGGCGAGGAACATGGCGGTACTCGGTGGTGTGCAGGACCTGGCAGTGGTGTGGCAGAGAGACCACAAGGCTCTCCTGGTGGCGCTGCTGATAGAGGCGGCGTATGTAGAGTGAGGCGTAGTAGAGTCGTGAGCCGAACTGGTCTTCATGCCATGATCACCCTCCCTGCGTTCCCTGATGTGCACCTCAGTGATGTAGTAGTCGCCGATAGCAGAGTCGGTGTAGTGGTACGTGAAGTATAGGGGGTTCACATTGTTGCCCAACTCTGTAAGTACATCCTGCAGCAACAAGGAGAAGTAACCAGGCTCGACCAGTGAGGTGATAACATTACGAGTTATCACACGAGGACCATTGCCCTGCTGGCCACCAGATGAGTTGCTGTTGTTGTTGGAGCTGTCACCCTGATCATTGTTGCTTTGCCCATTTCCCTCAGAGTCTTCACCATCACCCTCATCCTCACTGTCATCACTGTCATCCCCGGGGTCGTTCGGGTCTCCTCAAGCAGCGGCAGGTGCTGGAGCGTCTGGAGCATGAATAGCTGGCGGTGGAGGTGGTGCATCTACTTCTGGTGCTGGGTGAGCTGGCGAGTCAACCGGCACAAGTTGACCATCCTCATCTTCAACATAGTAGTAGAGCATTTCTGGATCTTCCTCAACATCTTCCAGGGGCTGAGGTGGAGCTGGAGCAGGTGCTGGAACTGGAGCTGGGGCTGGAGCTGGAACAAACTGAGCAACATAAGCGGGTGCGGGATCTCCGGTGCGCTTGGGTGCAGTCTGACGAGTCCGGACCATCTGATAGAGCAGGAACAAAACTCAGAATAAATTTGAATCAAATCAAAATACTAATAAAGAACAAAGAAAACAAATTAGATTTTTATGAAGTAAATTATTTTTTTTAGCTGAAAGGCTTGCTAGAAAATGAGTCCTTAATTCGTCCATTTCTATCTAGGTTTGCGTCCTACAGTCGACATAGCTCTGATACCACTTCTGTCACACCCGGTTTCGAAAAGAACACTAGATGTATCACATATGTGCGCCAGGATCAAGTTTCACACATATGGAAGACGTCATCAGTGAATATATCAAAGACAATATTCAACAATGTAAACAAAAGGAAATAAGTACTTTATTACACACTCCGATAGATAGACACGAAGGTCTTAACGTTTCACCGATGACCTATACGATATCTCCAGAATATCTTCATGAACTCCCACATAAATTTTGACTGGTGAACGCTCCTAGAATTCCTCAAAGTCACTGAAGTAGTCAACTTCGTTGTTCTCTTCTGGACAGCAATTAGGCAAGGGTGAGTACACTTATGGTTGGTACTCAGCAAGTGGGGTGAAGATGCAAAGCCACCAAGGAAAAGCTAAGGTTTATTGCAGTTAGCATTTTAGTTGGTCAAATTTTATTAGCAGCACCTAATTACTAGGTATAAGTTTATACCAACCCACTTAAACAAAAAGATCATAAAAGAGCCCAAATTATATAACCAAAAACCACGATTTAATTATTCTTCAAGTTCAATTATCATGTGAGAGTCCAAGCCGCTCATGACTGCGAGCACGGCTGATATATCAGTTTTACACTCTGCATAGGTTGTACACTTTCCCCACAATTCGTGTCCCCCTGAGTCGCCCGGGTTTGCAAGGCCCTTAAACACTTCCTTTAGTGAGTGGTGAGGGGTCCACTACGAGGCTATTATAAAGATTCCCTAACAAGTGACAATCCGCTAAGGTTTCAAGTCAAAGCAGAGTATAAACCTCCCTAATGGTCAGCACCTTAGCAAAGGCTGCTACCCCAAGAGGACCGGGTTATACCCCAACGATGCTTCCCCTCTTGCTCTTTCGGTAAAACTGTCAAAGCTAGAGTTGCTAATTAATCAGCCAAGACCAGAGCCATGTGGTATTGTGGTTGTACGGTTTTTTTGGGTAGTTCTCCATGTTCCATTTACATAGCATGATCTTGTAAATAAAACAAGTAACAACATAAAACAAATTTATTATTTTTAAAAGATTAAGATAACACCATTCCCAAAGTTAAGCAACTAAGCCGTTCTACCCAACAAGATATAAAATTCGGTGTTTCAAGGCTTAGGTAAAAAGACTAGGTAATGTCCTTAATAGGATTCCCATCAATTTCATGCATAAAACAATAAAGTAAAGTGTTTATCATGCTATTATTGGGATCAAAATGGAACATGTAGAGGGGGAAATCCACTTGCCTTCCTCGTTTAATTGCTGGTTCTCTTCCTCGTAAGCTTGCTCTTGCTCTTCCTCTTGCTCGAACGGCACATCGTCTACACGATCACACAAGAAAAGCATACAAGACAAAATAAGAAATAGTATAAAAACAGTAAAAACAGAACTGAAAATGTTGAAAAACAAGTAGAGCATGATGCAAGGATCGCGTGAGCGCAAAATTCACTAAAAATGGAGTTAGAACGTGAAAGATATGGCTAGATTAAGGTTACAGGGACTTGTTTGCGAGAGATATGAACTTCCAGGGGCTAAATCTGAATTATACATATAAATAGAGTGGTCAAACTGTAAAACAAGGCTCCAGGGATGGCGGGTTCAGAATTACAATAACTCAGGGGATGAAACAAAAGAAACAGGGCCTTTTTAGAATTATTCTTGAACTGGAGTGGACGACGGGTTTATTTACATAAAGATCAGGGGCTCTTTAGCAAAAAGTACGGCGCCGGCTCGGGTTGACCGGTATTGACCGGGTCTTGGGCGGATCTGGCCCGTCGGATCGCCATCCGACGGCGGAGAGGCGGGGAGGGCGGCTCAACTGCGGCTCGCGCGGGCGACGGCTCGCGGCTCTGCGGTTCAGTTGGCTCGGCTGCTGAGCTCGGCTCGGCGGGGTGGCGCTGGGCGGCTCGGGCAGAGCCGGCGGCGATGGTTGCGGCGGCGGGCGGCAGCGCACTCACCGGAGTTCACCGAATTCGGTGCTCCGGTGGTCGGTTCGGCGCGCAGGGGGGGCCGGGGAGGTTGAGGAGGAGACGCCGAGTTCGATGGAGGCCTCGGGGCGACGGTTTGGAGCGGCGGAGTGGCTCCACGCCGGCGAGGGGCGGACGGCGCCGTCGGTGGTGCTGAACCCGGCCGTCCAGAGCCCGGTCTCGCGTGCGTGGAAGCCGAGGATGAAGAGGAGTCGGCGGCGAACACGAAGACGAGGCCGATGGGGCGGTGCAGAGGGCGGAGAGGTGCACGCCACAGCGGCGTACGACAGTGCTAGCTCAGGCGAGCAATTCCGGCCGCAAGGAAGCAAGAAAGAGAAGGGAAACGAGTCGGCGAGGATACCCACCACCACACGAAGCTCTGGCGGCGGTTGTAGTCGTCCGGGAAGCGACGAACCGGCGGATCGACGGCGGCGGCACCGTGCAGAGCTCGCGCGGCGGCGCTGAGCGAGCGGGGAGCGAGGAGCGTGGAAAGGAGCGGGCTAGGAGGCTTGGGCTCAAGCTTTATAGGCCGAGCAAGGGGAGGGGGAAGGCCGGCGGGGAGAGCTGGGGGCGCGGAGCTTCGGTGGCCGGCCATTAATGGCCTCGGCCATGCGGACGCCGCCGGCGATGATGTTGGCGCCGGGGAGAACCTCCGCGAGGCTGAGGAGCAGGCCAGATCCGCCACCGCCGCTGATGTTGACGCCAGCGCAGACAGCGAGCAATATGGTGATCGAGCCGGTGGCCATCGCCCTGCTGCCGCGCGCCCCCGAGAGCTCATCGCCGTTGTCGCGGCGCGGCTCCCGTCGCTGTGAATCAGCACCTTGCTGCTGCGGTGCTGCCCATGGTGCAGTGGCGCGAATGCAGAGGCGCGAGGAGGCCGCGTGACAAGTCGGCCCGGGCACGAGCCGCTCACGCTCACACGGCACGTCGATTTCGTCGTCCGCTTCTGTCGGGCTCTACAAAAATGCAGCAGGCAACCCCGCCCCGTGCTGGCGTTGCCGGAGAGTGCCTGATGAGCTCGGCATCGCCGGCGCAGCCCGGGGGCTAGGAGGCGACGCTTTCTCGCACATAACCACCGCCGCCATGGCGCGCGATCGAGCAGCTAGATAGCACGGCGACCTCGTCGGCGGCGTGCCCCCAGCGGCGGCCTGCGACATGGCCCGCCAGGCACGCTGAGGGAGTTGTTGGCTTTTGCCTTGCTGGGCGCGCCAGTACGACAGCTCGATCGGGCGCGACGGAATTCCACTCCACGGTGGCGCCGAAGCTGTCAGTTTTCCTGTGGCTTTGGGTACATGTCTGTACTGGTTCGTTCGTACAAGAACTCGCCGTTCTGTCGACAGTACTTACCACCGTTCTCCCAACGATTCAGAGTATTGTCTTAATTACATGGCCAGCCAGAGGAATGGAGCAGTCTGAAAACTACAGCAGCACAACTTCATTTTTATTCAGAATCTCAAATACACCTTCGGAATCTGCCATCATGGCAGACTTTCTCAAACAAGCTAGCACACGGACACGGCTGACGGCACAGACACGGCTGACGGTGCAGAGATACAACAAGCGATACTAGTACTTTGCTTCTTAACACGGACACGGCTGACGGCACAGTGGAGGCAGGAACTGAAGCAGCTATTGGCCGAGAATTCCGATAGTGGTCAGGGAGAGCCCGAGCACGAGCAGAGCAGACATGCCGAAGCAGAGCACCGGGCCTGCATCGCCGCCGGAGACCGCGGCGACGGCGCAGGAAGCAATTACGAGCCCCACGACAGGGAGATGGCGGCGCAGGAACGCTGCAAGAGCACTTGCACCGGCGAAGACCGCGGGGCCCATGCGAGCTGCTGGGTCGTTGGCCATCCGGACGCCGACGGCGATGAGGTTAGCGCCGGCGAGAATGCCCATGAAGCTGAGGATTAAGCCTACGACGCCGCCGGCGCCGGAGTTCATTCCGATGCTGGCAGAAATCAGCATGATGGTCAGGCCGGTGGCCCTCGCCATGCTCCCCGGAGTGGTCATCCCCCTGTTTCGCTGGAGTGGAACCAAAAGGAACAAACACTTCAGGGGAGGGGGGAAAATGGTGCGGCGACATGGCCGGCGCTGTGCACTGCAGAAAGAACTTTACGGCCACATCGGCTGAAGCAGAACGACGACCCGATCGATCACCCCGGCCGGGCGGCGCATGGCAGCAGCCAGCAGCGAACGTACCATGAAGAAGCCGCCGGACTCGCAAGCCCTGCCGATGGCCTCCACCACCGTGCGGCGCTCCGGCCCGTCGAGCTTGTTGAGGTCGATGAGCGGGATCCCGGCGCCGGACTCTTTGTCGACGCTCGCGAGGTCCGGGCGGTCTCCGACAGGCCTGACGTGGCTCAATGGGACTTGCCCCGTCTGCGCCACTAGATCGCTGACAGCGGGGCCCATGCGAGCTGCTGGGTCGTTGGCCATCCGGACGCCGGCGGCGATGAGGTTAGCGCCGGCGAGAATGCCCATGAAGCTGAGGATTAAGCCTACGACGCCGCCGGCGCCGGAGTTCATTCCGATGCTGGCAGAAATCAGCATGATGGTCAGGCCGGTGGCCCTCGCCATGCTCCCCGGAGTGGTCATCCCCCTGTTTCGCTGGAGTGGAACCAAAAGGAACAAACACTTTCAGTGGAGGGGAAAAAATGGTGCGGCGACATGGCCGGCGCTGTGCACTACAGAAAGAACTTTACGACCACATCGGCTGAAGCAGAACGACGACCCGATCGATCACCCCGGCCGGGCGGCGCATGGCAGCAGCCAGCAGCGAACGTACCATGAAGAAGCCGCCGGACTCGCAAGCCCTGCCGATGGCCTCCACCACCGTGCGGCGCTCCGGCCCGTTGAGCTTGTTGAGGTCGATGAGCGGGATCCCGGCGCCGGACTCGTTGTCGACGCTCGCGAGGTCCGGGCGGTCTCCGCCGCTCCATTTATAGGCAACCGGTACCGGTGGGAGAGGAGGGAGCCAATTCGCCTAAGATCCGGAGCCAATTCGGTCGCCGATCCACGCTGTCGTTGTCGCTGTCGCCGCCGCACCCCCGCACAGAGTTCACTAAACCGTCGGTAAACTGTCCGTTTTGACCGCGCCTAAGGTCCGGAGCCAATTCGGTCGCCGATCCACGCTGTCGCTGTCGCCGCCGCCGCCGCACCCCCGCACAGAGTTCACTAAACCGTCGGTAAACTGTGCGTTTTGACCTCAAACTGCTCCAGACCGGTTTCGATTTGGTCCGGTATAAAACTGGTCCAAATTCGAAATTTAAATTTGAATTCAAAACAATAAAAAAATTCTAAAAAATTCCTAAAAATACTTCAAGGTGCGACGAATCAAATGGTGTCAAATTTTCTTCAAAATTCGTTCATTTAGTATAGTTTGCGGGGATTTGAAGTTAAATTAAAAAACGTGCATACAAAAGTATACAAATACAATATAAAAGAGGGTTGGAGGATTCATTTAGACTAAAATATGTTATACAAATATTTATCTAGTATACTTTGCGGGCATTTAAATTTAAACCAAAAAAGAAAAAAAATTGAATTTGATCGGTTACCAGTCAAACCGGCCGGTATACCGGTACGAACCGGTTGAACTGCGCCATTTGAATTCAAATTTGAATTTGATCGGTTTCTAACGGTAACCGGTCAAACCGATCCGGTAAACCGGAACCGGAGGCCGGCGGTTACCACTAACCGGTCGGATATTTTAACCCTACCCCGCATGCGCCGCGGCGCGGGCGGTAGCCGCCCCCTCGCCGCCGTCACCATGCATCGAGAGGTAAGCGCATAGAGCAGATTGTGACATATATCGGCCTTGTTTGGTTGGCTCTTGTGCTAGGAATAGTAACACTTTGACCGCTAATTACGGTGTCAAACGAAGTCAATTTACACAACCAACTTCAGAACCCTCGCGTTAGGAACTCTGAAAAATCTAATGAGGCCTTTGATCGCGTGGTTTGAAGATGGTACTGTAGCATCAATGTAGCCAATCATCAATTAATTACCGTCATTAGATTCGTCGCGAAAAGTTACACTCATCTCTGAAGAGGTTTTGCAAATAGATTTCATTTAGTATTCTATGCATGCGAATTTTTTTCGGGAAACGTGCGCGATAGGAATCTTGCCTAACCAAACGTGCGCGATAGGAATCAACACGGCAGACCGTTGGCTGCGAGAGGCGTGGCGGAGCACCAGTTCTGATGGTTCCTTCGCGATGGGGTCATAAGTAGCAGGATGAGCAACGGCAACCGCAGATCATACAACTGACAAAACGACCTGCCCAAACTGAACCGCCCGCTTTGGCTTTCGACACACGCGCGCTTCGATGATTGGCCACGGAAGCGTCGTCGGTGGGTGCTCTCTGCTCTGTGCGCGGCGGACGCCCCTCGGGTGGAGGACGGCGGCGAGGGGGCGCTGCGATGCCACGGAAGTTCTCCACCTGTATGGTGGGAGCCTCGACCGGCAAAACTCGAGTGCATCTAGGCAAGCTAGCAGTCGGTCGGCCTTTTGGTTAGAGGCGTGCGTCCGGTGTGTTAGTTACATTTGAGCTGACCCATTAGGAACAACATACGCCCTCCATCCCATGAAAAGCGTAATCAATCCTGCATTTCAAAAAAATCCCACAAAAAATGTAATTCTAGAGATTGGATCTCAACTACCTCCTTGATTAAGTCATCATATTTAGTATGCATGCTAAAACTAACCGCATGTGCTAAACAAATGAGAACATAAGATTTTTTTCGCGACACCACTAATATTTTTGAAAAAACTAGAATTGCCTCGTCATAGGATGGAGGGAGTCTAAAGTAAAACAAACGGGGCGGGGGAGGCGCGGGGCCAGCCCGGCCACGTCGCCCCAAAATCGCTGGCCCTGCGATGCTTATCGCCCGGCTCCCGATGCACAGTTAACTCTTCTGGCTAGATTAGATTTTTATGGCTGCGCGAGATGGTGCGGCGTGTGACGCGTTGCCGAGCCTTTGCCTGCCACGTGCCATGCTCGCTGCTTTTTAGCGTTGGTTCCGTGTTGCGTCTCGCTTCTTTCGTCCGTCAATAGACTGGGATAGGGATGGCAACGGGTCACTAATCTAAACCCGCACCCGCCAGAATAAAATCGTATCTGTTAAAAAACTCATATCCGTCGCGGGTATGATTTCATGCCCGTACCGTACCCGTGCGGGTTTTTTTTTACCTGCGGGTTTCCTGTACCCGATATAAGAAGCAAAAAAATTTAATAGAAAACATAAACAAATACACAATGCATTATAGCTAAATGAGTCTATAAATAGGTAATCATCGATGGGAATGGAAGTACATGAGCCTAAGTCTCTCTTAACATGTGATTGGACCTTATTTTGATACAAAACCTTGTGACATTAGTATTTTAGGTTATATGTTGTCGGGTTTATTGTACCCACGGGTTTGCGAGTTTGGGTACTTGAAGAACAAACCCGCACCCGCAAACCCGACGGGTACGAAGTTTATCCCATTAAGAAACCCGCGGGCATAGAATTTAGTCTATACCCGCACCCTAATGGAGAAAAACCCATTGGGTTTCGGGTTTCGGTACCCGTTGCCATCCCTGGGATAACCAGATAAGTCACGTGACTGCGCTTTTAGATCGCTTTGTCAAAAAAAATTAATAAAAAATCTTGTTAATTTGAAGTATTAAATAAAAACTATTTACAAAATATTTTGTATGGGTTGTAAATCGTGAGACGAATCTAATGAACCTAATGAATCCATGATTAATTCATAATTAATTGATGATTATTATAGTATCACTGTTGCAAATCATAGATTAAGTAGTCTCATTAGATTCTTCTCGCAATTTACAACCCATCTGTGCAAAAAAAATTATAAATAAATTTTATTTAGTGCAAAATTCGATGTGACATTTTTTAGTGCAAAATTTTGGGATCTAAACACAATCTTAATCCCTTTCATCTGGTTTGCCTTCAAGGAAAGTTTTCGTTTCGCCACCTTTCCGCTAGCCTATTCTTCTCCTTTTCTTCTTCGTTCCCTCCGAGCTTTGTTCGTCTTATTGTGGTTGCGTTCCTTTAATTTCGTGCGGTTGGTTCTACTGCTCCTTGATCGCATCAGCCGCTAGCGCTTACTTTTTTTCCCTTTTGCACGGGTGGACAATGTCCCTGCCTGTTTTTCCCTTTTGCACGGCTGGACAATGTACTTTGAAACCGTTGTTCTGCCTCTCCTAACAATAGCCTATGACAATTATTTGCTTCTGCCTTCCTCCATACTAAGTTCTGTGCTGAGAATTATAGATTTTTTTGGTTCTTTCGTCTGCATAGCTTTGCTTAGCTTCGTTTACACGACTTTTTGGCGTTTTCCTGCCTCACGTCGATTTCATTACGTAACACGTTGCACAAAAATTGAGAAATTTCGTCCACCTTCCTAACAAGATTTTCTCTCATTATCCAAGCTGCCATAAAAATTATATTTCAAAAACAATGTTCATTAAATTTATATATTCACGGATTCATATTAGATTCACAAGCACATTAGCTAATAAATACAGTCTAATTGTTTTTCACATTTTAATTGTTTTCTATATATATAGTCTACTCGCGCGCATGGGCGCGCCCCAATAACTAGTATGAGCTATTCCGGGCAGCGGCGAGACGTTTTTTTATGCCTAGACAACTAAAGTACAGATATAGTATCTGAACGCACACTCCAACACACCCACACACCTACACACGCACACAACACACACTCTAGAGTGTACGCTAGACCTATACAAACTATACACACACCACGCGTCCTTCTAGAAATCGACGAAGTCCCATGGGCTCCGCAGACGACGGGCACATCGTACTACCATTGTGGCTCCATCCTTCTAGAAATCGACGAAGTCCCATGGGCTCCGCAGACGACGGGCACATCATACTACCATTGTGGCTCCACACGTACGTCCAGGACCTGCAAATCAAATTTGGGGGAAAACCCCGGTACGCTAGACATATACAAACTATACACACACCACGCATTCTTCTAGAAATCGACGAAGTCCCATGGGCTCGGCTCCACAGATGAAGGGCACATTGTACTACCTAGACATATACAAACTATACACACACCACGCATTCTTCTAGAAATCAACGAAGACGAAGGGCACATTGTACTACCTAGACATATACAAACTATACACACACCACGCATTCTTTTAGAAATCAACGAAGTCCCATGGGCTCCATGGACGAAGGGCACATTGTACTACCATTGTGGCTCCACGCATACGTCCAGGACCTGCAAATCAAATTTGGGGGAAAACCCGGTGCAGCACCAGGTTCGATCCCAACTGGGAATCGAACGCGGGCGGGTGCGCTCCATGACGGGAGGCGCCACCATCGCGCTACGCGCGCGTCTGCGCAGCGGCCAGACGTTGGGAGAGCGTATCGCGGCCGTGGTGGCTCTTACCGTCTGGAACGGGTTGCAAGGGGCGGAAAAGACAGGAACATTCCGTCCGGTCCGGTTCACACGGCGTGACGTGTCGTGCCGTCTCTGCTGGCCTCACGCGTGGAGGCTATTCCTCGCGCGCGCGAGTGCAGTCCGAGGTACTCCCTCCGTCCAAAAAACAAATTATTTTAGAAATTTTAAAATAAATTAATAAAAAATAAAATAATTATATTTACTCCTATTTATTATCTATATTTAGCACTAATTGATTCTTGCATGCTTATGCACTTACTAAATAAGATAGAATGACTTATTTTTATAACAAATTTTGAATCTTATAATGACTTGTTGTTTGGGATAGAGAAAGTACTCCCTCCATCCTAATATATTTGCACGTTTGGGATTCAAAAAATTTCTCAGAAATAAGTGCACACTTTCACAGACTGCAACAGGCAGCAGAGCACAGTGTACTAAAGCGTGTGAAGCAACCAGAAACTGACGGACTCTCTGGTCCACTCATTCTCCACCGCCGTCGTGGGTGCCCAATTGAGTTCTTAAATGATTCCTCGGTACTCCTGGGTGCTTTCAAAAAAAAAATTCTCCACCGCCGTTTTCATGCGCGGCCCTGTTTAGTTTCTAAAAAAGTTTACACACTATCTATCACATCGAATCTTCGAACACATACATAAATTATTAAATATAGTTGAAAAAAATAATTAATTACACAGTCTAACTGATTAGCACGAGATGAATTTTTTAAATCTAATTAGTTCATGATTGGATATTATTTGTTAAGTAACAATAAAATATGCTACAGTATCAAATCCCAAAAAAATTTCACCAACTAAACACACACCTTACAGTCACACGAGGCTCTCCAGATGTTTCTCATTCATGCAGGTGCCTCGCAGCCTCAACGACGCAGCATGCTTGTCTTGGTTTTTGCAGGGGCATTATTGTCATTTCGTCCTTGTCTTGGGTTTTGTGCCGATTCCTAGATGTAAAAATATTGTGGGACGGAGGGAGTATCGCAGAAGCGGTTTCAGCTCCCCGCGCGCCGGTCTCGGTTGGTGGTTTTGGACGGTGGAATGCACACGGCGCGCACACCGTGTGCTACCAAGTGGGACGGCTCTACCTCGGTCGGTTGTTTTTTTTTTTCTCTTGCTAGGGTAAATCAGCAATGCTAACGTGTTTTCAATGCAATGGAGCGGCTTCACTCTCGCCTCTTCTTCTCTCTCACTGACACATGGTACTATTCATAAAAGCTACGGATCTGGGTTTGGTTGGCTCCACCGCCTCCGTGCTACAGTGGCGCTACAATGCCGGAGCCGGAGCCGGTAGGAGTCCTCCCAAACAGTGGCGCTACAGTGCTGGAGTAGAGCGGGTCTTGCTAATATGCGCGCACCCCAGGACAACAACTAACAAACGATTTCCGACAACCTCGACAGATCCCATTTATGGCTTCAGAATCATTCCCTTTCTTTTTTTTGGTCGACTGTGCTAAATGCCACTAGCGGCCCTTGAGCATCAAGATCATTCCCTTTCTTTTTTGGGCGCTCGACGGAAAATCATATCAGGCACGTTATAAATAAGTTTGTAGTGTATACATAAGTTTTTATTTTCATTTTTTGACAAGAAATAAAATTGTATACATGAGTTTGTACTATATACATAAAATTTTTGATGCGTCGAAAATTATGTATGATAAAATGTATTGAAAAATTTGCTGCCTTATGTGCATAATTTATGTCGTGCTGCATGAGTTATTGCTACCTTGTATAACTTACGATGTACAAGTTGTGGGAATTCAAAAAAAAATTTGCCGCTAACTTGTATACATAACTTATTGAACTTAAGATGTACAAGTTGGGGTATAAAAAAATATTGCTTTGTTGTATACATAATTTACTATTACATAACAATATTTTTATTTTCATGACAAAAAACAAAAATTGTATACATAATTTTATATTGTACGCATAAAAGTTATGATGCATTGAAAAATTATGTATGATAAAATATATTGAAAAAACTGGTATGACATGTAACTAATGCATAATTTATAACGTATGCTGTCTTGTATGCATAACTTATGTCGTACTACATAAGTTATTGCTAACTTGTATCTATACTATAAAAATCGAAAACAATTGAAAATGTTTCTCACCTAGGCTGAGTCCGCCGTACCCCTCACACCGAACCCACCTGTCAGGGCCGAGGGAGGTGAGAAAGAGTGGAGACCCATAAAAATTACATGTTGCGGAGCGTTTCTGCCAAAAACATAATTTTTTTTCTCACCGGACGGTTTTCGTACCCGCCCGCGTACCCGTTCCGCCGGTCAACGCGCGCTTCTCCTTTCCTCCGCTCCGAGCGCTTGCCTTCTCCCCTCGCCGCGCGCACTCTACCGCCGTCGCCTGATGGCGCCCGCGTGACACCGCCTCCTCGCTCGCTGCACGCGCGCGCCACCTCCCCTCCTCCCGCTCGCCACGCGCCATCCCCTCCTCCCACTCGCCTGGCACACGCCGCGCCGGCCGATGGCGGCAGCGCGCCACCGCCCCCACCCTCCGTTGCCCGGGCCTCGCGGCACGGCCCATTTGCGCCTGAGCGGTCCGAGCGCCGCGAGTCTTCTGGGCGGCGCCCACGCGCGGGACTGCCGCGGGCCGCGCGCCACTGCAGGGGCCGCGCGCCTCCTGGGGGGCCGGTCGCGCCGCAAGTCTTCTGGGGGCGGTCCGAGCGCCACTGCCGGCCGCGGGCCACGCGCCACTGCGGCCGTGAGCCGCGCCGACGCGTGGCCGCGGGGCCCCGAAGCTGTGGAGGGGCAGGGCGACAGGAAGGGCGAGGGGAGGGACGCCATTCCCGGCCGCGCACAGGTCCGATCGCCGCCTGGCCTCCAAACCCTATGCTGCCGATGGTGCCGACGGTGGCTTTGGGTGAAAGTCGAGGCCGAAGAGGAGACGGACTAGGAGGACGAGAACGAGGAGCGGGAGGACGCCGAGCACGTTTCCGAGTCTAGCGATGCTGCTCTGAGCTTCTTTGTTCATCCAAGTATTTGATTCGAACTGCTTCTGCAGATTATATATAACAATTTCGACTGATTTGATCAAACATTAAGCTGTTGTTTCCGTGCATACAACACTGCTTTTTCCACCAGTACCTCTGCACCTACGGCAAATTTGACCATATAGAGTTGTGATGGAATTTTCTTCTTCGCTTGAAGATGACAGAAACCCAAAGAGGCCGCGGATGGTGTCAGACACAACAAAATTGGTGGAGGAAGAAAGAATTTCTGGTGTCGTCTCTTTGCAGTCTTTTCTTTACATAAGTAATAATCTTCATTGTGTACAAGATGCTTTTGTTAAGCAATTTGCCCATGTGGCATAATTCTGTCTGTCTTAATTTTTATCTTTTCATGAATTTCTTCCAATCAAATGAGTTGCTAGAAAATCTTTAGAACCTCATGTGTTTAACAGAGCTTAGGCGGCAAAAGAAAAGAGATAGATATGCGAGCATGACAGCTGAGCAGAAGGACCAAAGGAATGCTAAAAGAAGGGAAAACTACCATCGTAAAAAGGCTGAAAGTCGAGCAGCTAATATGACACCAGAAACAACTGGTAATTGTTCCAATTTCACCATGACTAACAACAGTATCTATCCAAACATGCTAATGATGATTCCTTGCACGATTCCATCTGATATAACAATCATTGGGCAGATATTGGTGCACCTGTTGACTCAACAACTAACAAGCCTCTAGATCTGCCTGGTACTCTTCATCTGTTATAATGAATATATGAATATTGCTTCAGTGAAGTATTTTTATTGAACTTATTAGATGGTTATTTGCACAGTATACCATTCCATCCTGTTGGGCAACATGCCTCCATAGAGATACCTCCAAAAGAACTCAAGAGAGAAAGAGAAAGAAAGTGATATGCTAACATGTCTGAGCTGGCAAAACATGAAAAGATATTAAAGATTCAGAATATAAGGAGCCACAATAATATGTTGGCTTCTACCCCAACAAACATGGGAGAACAAGGTACGTCTTTATAAGCATTACTTTTTTTTGAAGACGAGGTCACGCACGTCGGCGACTACAAGTCCGGCGAGGCCTACCGCGGGAAGCGTGTTCTCGTCGTCGGCAGCGGAAACTGCTGCATGGATGTCGCGCTCGACCTCTGCGCCCACGGCGCCCGCCCGCCGTCGTGGCGCGGGACGCCGTGCACGTCCTGCCCCTCAAGATGTTCGGGATACACACGCTGGAGCTCGCCAGCATGCTCCTGGACAGCTGGCGGCTCCCGCGCTGGGCCGTGGACAAGATACTGGCCGTCGCAGCTCGGCTCGTCCTCGGCGACCTCGCCACAAGCTCGGGCTCCGCCGCCCCGCCGACGGGCCGCTGGAGCGTAGCGGGAGCCGCGTTTGCACCACGGTATTCGACTTGTGCGCCCTGGAACGCATCCGCGCCGGCGACATCGCCGTGGTCCCGGGCGTCACCCGCTTCTGCGGCGGCAAAGCCGAGTTGGTGGACGGTCGGGTCCTCGACATCGACGCCGTCGTGCTCGCCACCGGGCGGCGCAGCAACTTGCCGCAAGCCGAGTGGCAAGGAGGCAGGAAGCGGTACCCCGCCACGGCGTTCCCCTACGGCTGGGACGGACAGTGCGGGCTCTACGCCGTTGGCTTCTCGCGCCGCGGTTTCGGTGGCGCGTCCAAGGACGCCGTGCGCGTCGCGGAGGAAATTATTGCCGGCGCCTGGAGGGAGGGGGCCGAGCCCGCCGCCGGCCACGGCGAGAGGAAGGGTGTCCACGTATTGTTCTGATTCGGCGGGCCTGTCCGTGTCGAGATACAAACGGAAAGAGCGCAGCAGCTTTATACTAGTAATACACTTTCGAGTTTTAAATTTGTTTTGTTTTCATTCGGCTTTGGAGCAGTAATATATATTTTTGTGTGGATTGAATGAATCTTGAAGCGATTTTATAGAATTGGTTTCCTATGTCATAGTATGTGATGATGCGGTGCTTATTTATTTTGTAGATCCGCTAGATTAAGTGTACTTCTAGAGTTTTGGCATGGAGAAAAATATTAGTGAGAAATTACGTGTATATATATCTCTATAAAGATCCGCTAGATTAAGTACTCCTTCCTCGATTCTAAGGCGCATGAGCGTTTTGTACTTTTCTTCCAATATAAGGCGCGCACCATCGGGACTTCTTAGACTCCGGTAATAATTGTCCTCGATATGAGCTATGAGCGAATGAGCAAGCCATGCAGGTTTTCAAAGCGGGAAACAGGCTAGCTGCATGCGACCATGCATGCTTTCCCTAGAATCAAAGCGACGTTTGCATGCAGCCATACAAACTTCCAGAGCATTAATACAAACCTTGGTCTCCGTGATCTTTCTTGGTACGCCTAAGAATCAAGGAAGGAGGGAGTATACTTCTAGAGTTTTGGCACGGAGATAAATATTATTTAGAAATTATGTATATATCTCTATAAAGATGTTATCATTGCACCTTGGGAGAAAAAGAAGGTAGAAAAGAACAATGTCGTGGTGCTGCAAACTACAGCCGGGTGGCGGAAGGCACCCGCCCTAGCCCAGAGGGTGTGTACTCGGGGGGTTAGCTAGTCCTAGTTCGATCTCGCTCAAGAACACGATGAACACCAAGGATTTAGAGTGGTTCGGGCCGCTGGAGCGTAATACCCTACGTCCACTATGAATTGTATTGCCTTGCCTCAAGAGAGAGTCTGCGAGTGCCTGGGCAAGCCTGTGTCTCTGTGTGTTCTCTGGAGAGCTTAGCGGGCGTGCACTCCCTTTTATATGTCCAAGGGGAGCACGTACACTGAGCGGGGCCCCGACATGTGGACCCGGCGATGTATTATAAACTACACTTTGGCCTTCAATGCCTCAGATCCGGAGATCTTGTCGTCGGCTTCCGTGCGTAGCTTCTGACCAGGGATGGTCTTGAGCTGTCCTGTCAGAGTAGAGTCTAGCCTCTGCAGCCGCGCGTCGAGGTCATGATGAAGCGCCGAACTACTGACTCAGTCCACTGTAGCAGCGTGCACTGTTGCTCCAGTCAGTAGCTGGTCATCATGACTCGTCGCCTATGCACGCGGCGCTGAGTCTTTAATGCTTGCCTTGGTAACTGACGAGCCGCCTCGGTAACTGTCGATCCACAGTGTGGACTGACAAAAGCTGCCCCGTGCCCAGAGGCAGCAGAGCCCGCTTCAACCACTCGCACTTAATGCGGGTGGGTGAGGGAACATCCAGCGGAAAGCTTGCGCCCGCGTCTTTGTGACACGTGGCGGCTCCGGACCCCTCCCGAGCAGCTAGCTGAGCCGAGAGCTCACGGGTCCGGATAGGCACGTGGAGGTCCCGGACCCATCTGCGGGAGTCCGGATGGCACGTGGAGGTCCCGGACCCACCTGCGGGGGTCCGGGTCCGCGGCCACAGGTGCTGAACATTTCCACCTCTGGGACACGTGGTGACACCGGACCCGTCCCCGAGCGGGAAGCGGGTCTGGGGCCGTTGGTCCAGTGAGATGGAGTCGGACCCTAGGGGTCCGGCTGCTCAGCTCCTTAGGGCGTAGTTACGGATAACTACGCGAGTCTTGGCACAGTAGGAGTGGGTACCCCAGTTGCAGGGTACCGACAGAGGCTCCCGGGCCCACCTCGGGAGAGACAACGAACCCGCAGGTGGGGCCACTACTGTGAGCAACTTGGCTGCTTCTGGCGCCCAGCGGTGCGCGCCGCAAGGGTTTTGTCTTGGGTCGTCCATCCTTTGGGTCACCTGCTGCATCATCACGTTTGGACCTGCACATGACTCAAGGTAGATGCTTAGTAGCGTGCCCACAGGTACCAAATCCTGTTGGCTGTAATACTTTGAGATAGACAGCTAGGTTCAGTGAACGGAGCTCAAGGGGCCGGCCTTTATGTTAAGAGAAAGTCCGGACCTTCAGGTTCCCAGTCCTAGGTACTACGGCACTCATTCACAGGAGGTGGTGCGTGCAGGCTTAGGGTACGGAACCAGGCTAAGCCGCTACACGGCTCCGGACCTCCCCGGAGAATGAGTGCACTTCCCTGAACCTGCAGGTTCCCAGGGGTCCGAACCCCTCTCTTCCATGAGGGGTCTCGAGCTAAGTCACTAACTAGCCAACTCAATTCGGACCACAATCACCGCACAAGAGTAAGAAGCCACGTGGGGGTTAGCGCAAACAGAATGCGTAGATTGAAATTGGAATGTAACATCCTTAGAGGCGAACTGAGAATAAACTTTTCCTTTATAACTAGATGTACATGAGATGTGCGATGTAAGCCAGAACACGTGTTTATGAGGCCGGAGCTGTCCGGACATCCGGGCCCCCAGTCTTAGATACTACGGTACTCACCCTAGGGAGGTAGAGCATGCAGGCTTAGGGTACGGAACCAGGCTAAGTGGCTACACGGCTCCGGACCTCCCCGGAGGGTGAGTACGCTTCCCTGAACCTGGTTCGCAGAGGCCCGGACCCCTCCGCAGGGGAGGCTCACCGGACTGGACCACACGGAAGTACTACCTAGTTACAAAGGAAAATGTTTATTCCCTGCTGGGCCTCTAAGGGTAGGACTTACAGAGATGTAGAGTCGGGGGTGCGACCAGAGTCGGTTTAATGTCGAAGAGAGCCACCAGAGTCGGCTTAGTGCGACCGGAGTGGGCTTTCCGCCGGAGCGGGCTTGGTGCGACTGGAGTCAGCTTTCCGCCGGAGCGGGCTTCCTCACATGAGTGAGGTATGCTGCGAGCTGGGATTTGTCGCTGCGCCGCTCGTAGCTTGTGAGGGGGCCCTTGACGAGCGCCCTGACTCTCACCGACGTGCAGCGCGCGCCGCTGCCGACGGTGGCTGCTCCACGGGCACGGTTGCCCCTGGCGCAGGAAGGCGAGAGGCGCGTGGTGCGGATGACGCCACACCCTCCGTCATCTCCACGACGTCGTCATGGTGGGAGTGCTCAACCATCCGAACCATGGAGATGAGAAAGAGATGAACTAAAACTAGCTAAAGTGCCCCTACCTGGCGCGCCAAATGTCGTGGTGTTGCAAACCACAGCCGGGTGGCGGAAGGCACCCGCCCTAGCCCAGAGGGTGTGTACTCGGGGGGTTAACTAGTCCTAGTTCGATCTCGCTCAAGAACACGATGAACACCAAGGATTTAGAGTGGTTCGGGCCGCTGGAGCGTAATACCCTACGTCCACTATGAATTGTATTGACTTGCCTCGAGAGAGAGAGTCTGCGAGTGCCTGGGCAAGCCTGTGTCTGTGTGTGTTCTCTGGAGAGCTTAGCGAGCGTGCACTCCCTTTTATATGTCCAAGGGGAGCACGTACACTGAGCGGGGCCCCGGCATGTGGACCCGGCGATGTATTATAAACTACACTTTGGCCTTCAATGCCTCAGATCCGGAGATCTTGTCGTCGGCTTCCGTGCGTAGCTTCTGACCAGGGATGGTCTTGAGCTGTCCTGTCAGAGTAGAGTCTAGCCTCTGCAGCCGCGCGTCGAGGTCATGATGAAGCGCCGAACTACTGACTCAGTCCACTGTAGCAGCGTGCACTGTTGCTCCAGTCAGTAGCTGGTCATCATGACTCGTCGCCTATGCACGCGGCGCTGAGTCTTTAATGCTTGCCTTGGTAACTGACGAGCCGCCTCGGTAACTGGCGATCCACAGTGTGGACTGACAAAAGCTGCCCCGTGCCCAGAGGCAGCAGAGCCCGCTTCAACCACTCGCACTTAATGCGGGTGGGTGAGGGAGCTTCCAGCGGAAAGCTTGCGCCCGCGTCTTCGTGACACGTGGCGGCTCCGGACCCCTCCCGAGCAGCTAGCTGAGCCGAGAGCTCACGGAGTCCGGATGGCACGTGGAGGTCCCGGACCCATCTGCGGGAGTCCGGATGGCACGTGGAGGTCCCGGACCCACCTGCGGGGGTCCGGGTCCGCGGCCACAGGTGCTGAACAATTCCACCTCTGGGACACGTGGTGACACCGGTCCCGTCCCCGAGCGGGAAGCGGGTCTGAGGCCGTTGGTCCGGTGAGATGGAGTCGGACCTTAGGGGTCCGGCTGCTCAGCTCCTTAGGGCGTAGTTACGGATAACTACGCGAGTCTTGGCACAGTAGGAGTGGGTACCCCAGTTGCACGGTACCGACAAATAAATAGAGTTATGTTGTCCTATTTATATATTGTATTTATTTTGAGATAGAAATTTAACTCTAGAAGTATATTTATTTCGAGATGAAGGGAGTATTAGCCTTTCCCTTCGAACCACCCGTGTATGTTGCTCTGCAATTGTCCCATCACGAAAATTTGGCATCCCCACCACACACCACATGAACGTCTCATCATGGGAAACCTGAACCCGACTAGGGAGATATGCGCACTCCGCCGCGCCCGTAGGATGGAGCGCGTGAGATGGTGTGACACCAAATGTAAAATATAATGTTCCTTTGTCCCACATGTGGAATCAGTAATTTATATTGAAACCCACATATTATATAGGAAATGGCCATTTGGAAATATGGAACGCAAGTGTAGCAATTCCAGAAAAAGATATATAAAGCAATCATATGCACTGCGAGGATTAGGTTTTTAAGCCGTTGCTTCCTGTTCTTGATGCAAATGAGACAGCCGATATTTGTGAGATGATTTCTGATTGTGTGAAAAAAATAGAGGAATTACAAAGAGTCAATTCCTTCTATGTCATTGAAAAATACAATTATCCCTATGTGCCATTGAAAATTACTATATTTCTTCTATGTTATCATTTATAATTTTTAATCCCCTGCATGCCATTACCGTCAAAATACACTAACAAATCTGTTAAAGGCATGGGGAAAAGACAGTAACAGGTTAATCACGGCGTCGTCGATGGGGAGATCTTCTCCCTGCAGCTGGCGGCCACCATGGACCGGGGCGTGGGCCACCCTGGTCGCCGGCCTCGTGGAGCGCCACCGCAGGGCCGCGGCGGCGGCGGCCGGCGCCGCTGTCCGCCTAGCCGCAGTACGCGCTGCACGGCGTGGGCGAGGCCTTCACCTCCGTGGGGCACCTCGAGTTCATGTACGGCTAGGCGCCCGAGAGCATGCGCAGCAAAGCCACGGCGCTCTTCTGGCTGTCCATCTCGCTGGGGAGCTACGCGACCACCGGTGGAGCGCCGGCCCGGCGGCGGCGCCAACTGGCTGCCCGACAACATCAACCACGGCATATACGTGTAGTCTGAACCTTGATGTTATTGCATATACAACGTGTGTAAGCATCTGCTTGCTTGTGCATTGGGATAAAAAGGGAGAATGTTCAGGCAAGCAATTTCTGAAAGCTCTCTTGCCAAATTATGCAACAAAATTCCCAATTCCAGAAACAATTCTTATCTTCAATCATGCACAGCTGACAGTTTTATTGGAAGTCAATAGTATACTTCATTATTCAAGAACCAGAAGCCATCTATAGAGGTCCATGTTTGCACACACAATTTCACATGAACAATTTCACATGAATTCCCCAGGCCGAACAGCTATACTTAGTACTAGGTGGCGCCTGGTGATCTCTAGAAGGGAGTACATAGCGATCTAGGAACGCGCGGCGAGATGCGAACCGGCCGCAGGACGGGCGGTGGATCCCACGGTGAACTTGATCTCGAATCCGGCGGACGGATCGACGGGCTCGGCGGGTTATCGTGTCCTTGATCTTCGCGGGGTAGCCGGAGAGGCCGAGGGACTCAGCCGTGGAGGCGGTCCAGTCGCGGAACACCACCCCTGTGACGACTCGGCCCTTCACCACCACGCGGACGGCCTTGTGCGCGGGCTCCGTCTGCGGCTGCGGTGCGGGCAGAGACGAGGCGTCGGCGGGTGCGGAGGTGGCCATGGCACCGGCGATGTGCGGTTTGGGACTCGGAGGGCAGTGGAGCGTGCAGGAGGCGTCGGTGAGGGACTTAGATTTTGTTTGGGGAGGGTATTATTGTCTTTCCCCGTAGCCTTTAACAGATATGTTAGTGTATTTTGACGATAATGGCATGTAGGTGATGGAAAATTATAAATGATGGCATAGAAGGGATATGGTAATTTTCAATGACACATAAGGGATAAGCTATATTTTTGCATAAAAGGAATTGACTCAATTACAAAATTGCACTTATATTTGGGCTTCATTGCGCAACTGAAAGAATTCAAGCCTGGATCCTAAGTCCTAACACATTTTCTTTGGTACTAGATCTTTGGCAGCTCCCCTGCAACTCGGTGGTGCTCCTGAGACACCTCCCGTTGACGGTTGCGTGCATTGTGCCACCGAGGTTGCACAGCACCATTACGATGAACAGGCTTTGAGGAGTTGGCAGCTTTGAACCTTTGCCATCACCGGCGCTGCTCCGTGATATCAGTGGGCAGCAGTGGCGGCGGCGCCACCGGATGCTCAACGCCATAAAATGCTGATTTCGGAGTAAAGCCGTGCAATTACGAAAAAGAATTACTACATATAAGGTTCTATTTGGATCCTCTTGCTAAAGTTCACTACAGTTAAGGTTCTATTTTGGAGTAGTTGCTAAATTTTAGCACTTTGAATCCAAATGATCTTGCTAAACTTTAGTTGGACGCCAAAAATAGCTTTAGTCATTAGCCAGCTAAGAGTGGCTAAATTTGCTAATAGTGAGCAAAGTCTAAAATACTCCGCAATAACACTCCACCCGCTAGCCTTGGTGAAATAAAGCATAGGTGGAGGGTTGTTGCATAGAATTAAATAAAGGGTAGCATGGTGACTTAGAAGAGTTTAGTAAGGGTCACTACTGCATAAAATGTTTATAGGGACGGGTAGAATGGCATCTTCAGGGGCGGGTGCGCGATCCGTCCCTGTCTCCCGCAGCTAGAAATCGAGTTTTACAGGGGCGAGTAGAGGGGCTACCCGCCCCTGAAAATCAATTTCCAGGAACGGGCCATGGCACCAACCGCCCCTGGAAAGTCTTTTTCAGGGGCGGCCCACCCCGTGAGCCGCCCCTAAAAATGATTTTTCCAGGGACGGCTGACGCCGTCACCCGCCCCTAGAAATCCTTTTACAGGGGCGGCTCAAAGCATGAGCCGCCCCTGAAATTCAATTCCCGCCAAGCCAAAATTTGGAATTCCATTCAAATTTCTGTTTCCCGCCAATTTATTGTAATACGTTTCCCTCTGTATTTAATTATTTTATTTTTTATTTTCCGCCCATTTTCACCTGTAAAGCAATTGCACCATTGGATTCAAGTTTTCAAAATTCTATTTCTGTTTTATTTAAATTTGTGTTTCCCGCCAATTCTATTTCGATTCCGGATTTTTTTGATCGATGATGAATATATTTCGTAAACATTACTAATTACAAATCCAACATAAAATCATATAAAAGTACCATTACATGCATCATTAGATTACATCCATCATAAAAGTGCGTAGAGTACAGACATCATTTACATTGAGAAACGCTAGTAGAGCCGGCCCGAAGTTCTTGATTTTCCCACTGACGGAGGCTTGCATATTTTGGGTCGAGTGATAATTCATGCTCAGGGTGAACAAATTCTCCACCTATATGGACCACTTCATGCAAAATGAAGCTATATAAATCGTCGACTATAAAAAGATGTTGCTCATGGAATGGACCATTGTGGAGTTGCCGTTGATCCTGAAAATAAGAAATCCATTCCAAAATTACAATATGCAAACACTTACAATATGCAGTTATGCATCTATCCTAGCAAAGAGTAGATGCTTGCCAGTTCGGGATCTTTTATGTACCTCCCGAACTCCCTCACGTGCTCGCACACGTAGTATCCACAGTACACAGAATCTGCAGGTTGCTTGTGGCATGGATAGTGTGTGCGCATCACCATATTTTTTTCCCTATTGGGGGGTGTTCTCCTCCTTTGGACACGTAGTGCCTGTAAGACCTGTTTTTTAAGAAAAGGAAAAGAAATAAGTAGTTATTTATGTATGCAAGATTCAGCATGAAGTCGAAGTATAGGATAACAATTTTACTTACATGTTGAGGATGCCCTCGAATTCCTTATAAGTATCCGGATCGAAATTAGCGGAGTCTAATACTAGAATACGTCCTTGCTTTGGCTTGATCATAAATACAATCCAATGATTTCTGTAAAAATATCATATATGATTTCTTAGTCAGTTATTCGAAGGAAGTGCATGTTATACCAAATCATTGAGACTACACTTACCGAAAGTTATATGGTGCCCATATGACATCCCTGTCTTGCCACTCTTGAAACTGATGCGATATGTACATAGCAACTATCGAAATGATTTTTCTATGTTCCTGCTTCCGCACTTCATTAATTTCCTTGCGCGATTTACAGTTTTTGAAATCATCGTGGTTGTCGTCCCAAAACATTGGCCCTTTATGGCGCTTCTCAGCAATAGCTAACGGGTCAAGGAACGCGACCTTCCTACATGCCTTATCTGTTTGTCGTTGCATCATACTGTAGAACGAAATATCACAACTAATTAGATATGTATGCATATATAAGTATAGACCATTGCATATAAGATATGAATTTGGATGCAACACTTACATGCACCAGAGTCTGATTATTTTTATGTTAATTTCTTTGAGGCAGAACATTTCTTGGATGTCTTCAAAATCGAACACGATATTAGTGATACCCATAGTTCGTAATCCGAAAACTTCCGGAGGGTACCTGGCCCAAAGGCTTGTGAGGTGAAGTCTACATGCCCTTCTGTACCAAGTGTGCATCCTGTTCATAAAACCTGGACAGTCTTGCAACGAAGAGTGGGGTAGAAAATCTTTACCATACTCAAATTTTTGAAGGAAATCCGGTAAATCTGCTATGTCATCGACCCCAATTTTCCTAATGAAGTCGTGGTCAGTGCGGGGCTCGAAAACGCCCGGTCGTCTGGTGGCACTAGAATCTAAAACATTTTTTGACTTTTTCCGTGCCTTATCCGTTGACTTTTCCTTTAACCTCTGCTTGGTGTTTGCGGCGTGCCATTTATTTACAATATCTGAGTCCTTCTTCTGGTATGACCGTATAACTCGATGGACATGAAACCCAAGTATTTGTTGTTGTTGTTGTTGTTGTTGTTGTGGTTGGTGAGCTGGTGCCGTGTGCGCTCGTGGTGGTGATGATTGAGCTGCAGGGGCCGGTGAAGGGGCGCTGCTGGTGGCGGTGAAGCTTGAGCTGCTGGGGCGGTGAAGCTGGAGCCGGTGGTGGCGATGTCCGAGCCGGCGGCGGCGATGCTGGAGCCGGTGGCGGCGATGTTGTAGCTCGTGGTGACGGGGCCGCCGCTACATAATCTAGAGCCGGTCAAGTCTGATTTGCCAGCCCTTCTGGTGAAACAAGCAGTACAATGTCACGTTTGTGCCACAGAATGGTGATGCCAATGCACTCTCCAAGCGTGGTCCTCCCATCTGAAGTAGGGATGTCTATCTCGTTGTCCTCTTAGCTTGTTTTTAGTAGCTCCTGCACTCGCACGCATGCATATAGGGGCGGGATTGGTTTTCCATCAAATAAACCCGCCACAGGATCCACGTGCGCCTTGGCAACTTCCCTCGTCTTTCCAGCTCTGCCTATTCGATAGAGCAGCATGCATGGAGTAGTATTTGTGATGCAATCAACCGGATATGGTTGTGCTGTGGTTGAGGCAACACTGCTTTGAGCACAGACCGTATTCGCTGGGGCCACTACTTCCGGAGGGGGCATCATCACCATCTGGCCGGATTGCTGCTGCCCCAATTGCAATGAATTCATCCATATTTGCCCTGATTGCTGCTCTGCTAATTGTGCAAACATTTCCTTACACTTTGATTCCGCTGCTTTCTCGGCCGCTTGTATCATCTCTTTCTTGTAGCAGTCATGCCTCTTGTAGGTAGAGCGGTCCTCCTCGAATCCTTCCCTAAAGGTCAACTTTGAGGACACGCCTCTGATGCGGCCTCCGTGCTCTTTGGTCCCAATGACTGTACTAAGCATGTCCTTGTCCCTCTTGACGCTGAACTTTCCTTGTTTTTGAAGCTCGGTAAGTTCGTACATTTTTTGTGTGACGGCTTCAGTCTCGGGTTTGTCAAAATGTGGCTTGCCTTCTACTATCTTAGGCTTCCTGGCTTGAAGCCAGAATGCCGCACGCTCAGTGAGGCCTTCAAAAGGGTCTGGTTGCCTTGCGGCTATTGCAGCCTCTCTTTCACGGCGCCATTGATCGGCCTTCCTTTGGTATCCACCCGGGCCAAGATGGACTTCATGTACATTGCTCGTTGCCTGCTCAGTATTTTTCTTGCTTAGCGCTAGAGATTGTTCGGTGCTCTTTTGCCGAACAAACTCTTCCCATTGTGCTTGAGTGATTTCCCCGTAATCCGCAAATGGTGTTCGGCCAGTTTTGACATACTTAGTGTTGAGTTCGCTCTTCCACCAGCGGAAACTCTCACCCAGCATCTTCCTAGCATAATGCCTCACCCTATCTTGAGTTTCTCTTGGCAAAATAAATGTTTGCCTCAACATCTGCCACATCGCCTCCTTCCTTCCATCAGGAACTGTTGGCCAATCGGGGATCGTTGGATCCAGAACCATCTTTGTCCTTATTATTGAACCGATTGCGTTTCTAAACTTTGCGCAGACCTCTGGAGGCTCTATGGGCTCCCCTGCAGCACTAATTACGTTGACCACCCATTGGCCTTCGGGGTATTTGTTTCTTCCACGCTTAGCCCGTTTCCTTTTATTCTGGTTGCCAGAGGAAGTTGTTTGAGGTTCCGGACCAGAGCTTTCATTGCCTTCAAGTTCTTCCTCTGTTGCGTTTGCACGTTGGCCTCGACGTCTACTTCTTCCTGTCGCAGCATCCTACATGGAACGTACCCGAATTCATCAACTTATTACGTGTATTTCTTGAAAATGTACAATAAATGCTCGATTGTAAGACCTTACCCGAGCTGGACTCGAAACATAATATGGATCAAAATCTTCCAATGAAAACCTTTGTCTTGGAGGGCACGGATGTGGATCTATAACATCCAACCACACTCCATCTACGAACGCACCTTGTCCATCCCGGTCAACTTCGTCATCCCCACTCTGAACTCCGGCGTCGTCGCCCCAGTCCATCTGAGAGGCGAGTTGTTCCATTTCCTCCTCTTGTGTCATTTGCGCCTCCCTTGGCGGGGAAGATGGCGACGGATCAGACATTTACAACTTCTACATTAAACGAGGATGGCCAAACGAATTTAGTCGTGTCATACGATGGAGACGTGTCATGCAGAAATTATTTCTTAGACTAAGAAATAGCTATAGAAATTATTTATAGAAATTCTAGGATCAACATTTATAGAAATTATTTCTAAGACTAATAATAATCACATAATAGTTTGGTGATGGTAATATTTCGCAAGTCAGATTTCTAAAGGAGCGTCATTCTAGAAAATTGATTTCCCGTGATACGTTTGGTTCGAAGGTTCGATCATGCCAGTTTGGAGAGTGCTGGAGAACCGAGAACGTTCAGCATCCTTTGATATATCAGATTATTGTAGCGCATTGTTATTGTTGATACATCTGGGAATGAGAAGTGTGTATTTCCGTGTATGTAGCTGCTATTGTAAAATGAAAACGAAGCGTATTTCTAATTGTTTACTCCGGACGTCTCAAAAAAGCATCTTACCACAACTTTGCATCATCTAACAGTATCACGCATCAGTGGCTCACTATTGTGCTATACAATTGACATCAATTATTAGTACTCCGTATAAACTAAAAAGACTTGACCAGAACATAAAAGCAGACGTGGTATTATGTAACTCAAAAGTACAGAAAATTGATATCATACAATGAATTCCGTGCCAAATTGATATCTTCACAGACATTGACATAAAATCATTTGACACGTCTACAAAGAAATAAAATCACAAATATTTATTTTGTCTCAGATATTTTACATTTCATATGACCTTGAGCTTGAAGTACAGAACAACACAGATAGTGGCAAAAAGGTGCTCATGGCAGACATGAAACCGTGAGACACACCCAGCCCAATCATCTTATCATCACAACTGAGTTGTTGCTTGGGCATGGATGTGTCTCACGGTTCGATGGCAACCATAATAAGTTCAACTATATGACACAAGCTCAAGGTCAACATATGTTATCCAGCATGAAAACTGGGTACAAAATCATATCTTCACATGCGTTGGCATAAAATCATTTGACATGTCTACAAATAACTAAAATCACAGGCATTTATCACTAATTTATATCTATGTTTGTTTCAAAAGCATGTCTAATGAGCTAATATCACTATTATTCTAAAACTGAGTACAAATAAATAACTGTAAGAATTATTTCTAAAAATCCTAGGATCAACATATATAAAAATTATTTCATAAACTAATAAATAACTATAGGAATTATTTCTAGAAATTCTAAGAGAGATATATATATATATCAACATATATAGAAATTATTTCTAAGACAAATAAATAACTCTAGGAATTATTTCTAAGACAAACAAATAACTCTAGGAATTATTTCTAAGACAAACAAATAACTCTAGAAATTATTTCTAAGACAAATAAATAACTCTATGAATTATTTCTTAAAATTCTAGGATAGATTTATAAACATATATATATATAGAAATTATTTCTTAGAGTAATAAATAACTATATAAATACATTAGCTAACATATATATATATAGAAATTATTTATAAGACTACTAAATAATACATTAGCTAAAATGTAAAAAAAGAAACCTAGGCGGCGGCGCGGGCTCGGCAGAGCGGCTCGGCGGCGGAGAGGTCCGCGCGGCGGGGGGCTCGGCGGAGGACGACGGCGCGGCTCGGCGGTGGACGAGGAAGGCGCGACGGGGGGGGGGGGGGGGCTCGGCGGCGCGAGCTCAGCGCAGGAGGACGGCTCGGCTCGGCGGCGGAGAGGACGGCGCAGCTCGACGGCGGCCGTGTAGATCCAGGCTGCGGGGAGGGCTCGGCGGCGGAGAGGACAGCACGGAGCGGCGGCGACGGGTCACGGGAGAGGGCGGCGGCGCGGCGGACCGGACAGGGTGGCGGTGGCGGCGTAGATCCGGCGCGCGGAGAGCTCAAGGACGCGGCGGTTGGGGGAGGGCGCGCGGAGAGCTCGAGGACACGGCGGCGGCGCGCAGAGGAGGACGGCGGCGGCGCGGGCTCGGGTCCAAATTTTGGCAGCCTGGCGGCGTCCGTTTGCTCCGTCTGCAAAAGTGGCTAAGTCCTGGGACACCACTGTATTATATAGGGTTTCGATTTCCAAGGGCGGTTGACGCCACCACCCATGGAAACGCCACCACCCGTGGAAATCGATTTTTAGGGGCGGGTGGTGGCGTCACCCGCCCCTACAGAGCATTTCCAGCGGCGGGGGGTGGCGTCACCCGCCCCTGGAAATATTTTTCAATTTTCTCTGTAAATTGTTTTATGTCCAAATGAGTAGCAAATCTCATCCAAAAAATATGAAAATTTAACCATAGCATTATTGACACAAATAAAACAAAAGAAAAATATGTGAACAGTCTTTTGACAATATATTATAGTTTGTAGTGTATAAATGATATTGTAGGCCTCTCACTACTATAACATCAAGCCAATCTTAGAGATTTTCACATCCTCATGGAAAATATACACTGAAATAACACTTTCTTATTTTTTTCGTGTTTTACTGGTCATAACAATGATAGGGTTAAAGTTTCAAGTTTTTTTGATCTGTTTTGCTATTTTTAAGAAAATAATTGAATTTTTTAAGAAAATCCAGAATTATTACTAGGGGCGGGTGGTGGTGTCACCCGCCCCTAGAAACGCCTTAGCAAGGGTGGGTGGTGGGGTCACCCGCCCCTAGTAATGTATTTCTAGGGGCGGGTTTCTTTATAACCCGCCCCTGGAAATCTTTTTCAGTTTTTTCTGAAAATAGTTTTATGTCCAAATGAGTAGCAAATCTCATCCAAAAAATATGAAAATTTAACCCTAGCATTATTGACACAAATAAAACAAAAGAAAATATGTAAACAGTCTTTTGATAATATATTATAGTTTGTAGTGTATAAATCACATTGTAGGCCTCTCACTACTATAACATTAAGCCAATTTTTGAGATTTTCACATCCTCATGGAAAATATACACTGAACTTTTAAGAAAATAATTGAATTTTTTGATCTGTTTTGCTATTTTTAAGAAAATAATTGAATTTTTTAAGAAAATTGAGAATTATTACTAGGGGCGGGTGGTGGTGTCACCCGCCCCTAGAAATGACTTAGCAAGGGCGGGTGGTGGGGTCACCCGCCCCTAGTAATGTATTTCTAGGGGCAGGTGACTCCTCCACCCACCCCTGAAAATGGTCAGCATATTATATACACGAAAATGCTGCACTTAGCCACATCCAGAATAGATCTCGAAGCCGCCACCTCCCCGTGCGCCGTCGCCGCCACCTCCCCCCTCCCACCCCCGCGCGCGCGCCGCGCCACCACCTCCCCCCCCCCCCGCCCCTAGCCGCCATCTTGCAGGTACGTGTTATATTTTGTTTTTTTCATTCTTTCCATTTGGAAAGTATACTTAGTTAGCGATTTATTAATTTAGTTAGTAATTTATATATTGATATGTATATATTGATGCATATATATTGATCCAGGTATGAGTTATATTGATGCATATAATTTAGTTAGTGATTTATATTTTGATGTAAATATATTGATGCACATATAATTTAGTGAGTAATTTAGTAAATAAATACACATGTTTGAGCAACGTATCGATATAGCAAGTGGTGGCTTTGGTCATGGTATGCCGCGTCAGGATTACGACCTGCCCTAGGCTCATAATCCTGGCATCACTTTCAGCAGAGTCAACAGGACTAGACCAAGGCAATGTTCTCAATAGAACAATCCAGCTCCAGGCATAGTAAGAATCATTTCTTTGTCTATAATCCACAATATTTGATCTCAATAAAAAAATAATTATTAATATTTATTTACATTGCCTCTAATGCAGCGTATCGATTTGTTTAAATGGCTTACTGAGGTTCTACAATACCTAGGTGGTTCACCTCTTCAGGTGGTAACCACAGAATGCCAACAATTTAAGAAAATGACAATATCTTTCGAGATACCATCAAGACAAGATGTAGGTACCATGATTCAAATAGTGGCCAGTGGGAAAGAATCAACAGTTCAGATGACTTATAAAAGAAGAGCCATAGAAGCCTGCCTTTTAGAACTTCAGAATTATGGTTATCTGATTCCAGATTTGTCATGGTTCAAAATCAAAGCACTTCAACATAATCACCAAGATATTGTTTCTCTTTGTGAGACTCTTTCACGAGAAAATCTATATGACATAGTAAGTGAATTTTGTTATTTTCAAAAATTATGATAGTTTCTTTGATTGCGCAAAGCAGTTAATTATATTTGCATTCCATCTCCGTTGCAGGATATATTTTGTAACACTTTTACGGCAATGATCTTAGAAGAAATTTTATGTCAAGCCGTTAAGCAGTTGGGTTATTATTCGACTGAGTCCGGACCAGCATATACAAGGGAAGGGCTCTACCAGAGTTCTTATGAGTTTCGAACTACGCCAGATCCTACCGCGGAACCAATGTTCACCGTCTACGGCAAAGCACTTCCTCGTAGAAGCAAAGCAAAGGACAGCTGTCTTATCCGTGCATTGATTTTCATTGACGATGCCCTGGGATACAAGATTGGTGATCTTAACTATGTTCAGTACCTGTTGCTTCGGAATAATATTCCTTAGATGATGTAGTAGGCATCCAATTGAACTTTTGCAACATGTATTCGTTACGAGTTTTCATGCATGTATTCGGAATAATATTCATCTGCTATGAATTTGTTAAGTCTACTATCTCTAAGTGCGAGTTTCTGAGATTGATATTTTCCTTGTTCTAGGTTGTATTAAATTTGCAAAAAATAACGAAACTTTTTCAAAAATCAGAGAGAAAAATACAATTACATGCAATCCGATTTTAAATAACTACTGATTTAACCGGTTACAATTCTCGATTCGCTACATACAAATTCTTAAACTTGCTTCTATAATCTTCATCTTTTGGGGTAGGTCTGTGAAGAGGTTCATTTCATTGAACTGATTATAATCTTCTACATCGTTGATACCATCAACCCCGATGATATCTTGTTTTCCTGGGACAATAACATGCTTTTCTTTCTTTGCGGGGTCAGCTACATACAGAACCTGTGCGACCTGTGAAGAAAGTACCCATGTGTCATCTTTGTAACCAACATTATTGAGGTCAATAATTGTGAGTCCATAGCCATCCACCTCAACACCTCTAGGGTGTTTGACCCAACGACACCGAAAAACCGGAATTTGTATATTGAAACCATAGTGCACTTCTCATATATCATCTATGACGCCATAGTAAGTTATACTTTGGTCTGTTCTCTCGTCCAAGACTTCAATGCGGACACTACTGTTTTGGGATACAGTCTTCTTATCCTTTGCGGCAGTATAAAATAAATATCCATTAATATCGTACCCTTGCCACGATGTGACCTGGCTTGATGGGCCTGCTGCTAATCTTTTAATCGTTTGTTCTTCCATGGTCTCCCCATCTGGTAGATCCAGGTCCTTCAACCATGCAATCAATCGACGCTTGTGCTCTCTCATGATCCAATCATCCGAGCGGCCATTAGATTCGGCACGAATTATGCTAAAGTGTTCATTAAGTAAAGATGTCATTATCGCGAGATGCTGCAAGATGCTATAATGTGCTTGTTGCACTACTTTAAAATCCTTGTCAATAAATGTTTTCCTTCTAACGGTCCCAACCCCTTCCAACCTCCCAAAAAAGCATGGAACGGGCAAACCAATGGATATTTTATCATTTAGGTAACCAAGGCAACACTTGATTACTTCCTCAGTACTGTATCCCTCGATCATGGAACCCTCAGGGTAAGCACGATTTAGTACGTACCGGTTTAGAATGGACATGAAACGCTCGTACGTCCACATTTCGTGAAGATAAAGTAGGCCAAGTGCACGTATCTGGTCGACCATGTGATCACCTTTTGAGAAATTTTGTTGAAGAAATAACACATCTGAGTGATTACCATCTTCACGAATACTAGCTTGATCGCTCTTATTGCAATAGGGAGGAACACCATCAGCAAAACATGTCAATCGTGACAGTTATAGCCGCATAGCGATAGATCTTTCATGGAGACTAGTTTCTTTATGTTGGATGAAAAATGACTTGGGACTCTGACCCCCCGTAAGCTCTCGCACATTGCCTTCTTCTCATCATGCGTCAAGTTGTAGGAAGCCGGGGGAAGTTCATATCTTCCATTTCCTTTATCTGTAGGGTGAAGATCCTCCCTTATCTTCATGGCTACTAGGTCTTGACGTGACTTTAAGGTATCCTTTGTCTTTGCTGATGTGTCCAAAAGGAGCACAATCGTGTTACCAAACACATTCTTCTTCAGGTGCATACCATCGATTGCATGGCGGACTTCAAGATCACCCCAATAAGGCAAATACTTGTAGAAGATGGACTGTTTCTTGAATGGTACGCCTTCGATTGGTGTCTTATCTCTATTTTTCTTGTTTTTATCTTTTGTCACCTTCCAATAGCTAACCTGGATGGTCCTCACCATTCTGAAAATATAGTGCCCGTCTCTTTTTGCTGGAGCAGAATGTAATTCAGCTTTGCCATCAAAAAAGGTGTAGAACTTCTTACTTCGGTATTAATGTCCTTCCACCAAAAAACATCTGTGACCAAGGTAAACTAACTTTCTAGAACCTTCCAGGAAAGATGATACGGTCTCATACATGCAGACCGTGCATCCCGTCCTACCTTTGACCTGTCCCGAAAGGACAAATAGAGCCTGGTAATCATGGATGGTTGTGAAGATAATAGTTCTTAGATTAAAGGTTTGTCCTGTGAAGCCGTCAAACATATCGATACTCTCCTTCCAAAGAGTTTCCATCTCTTACATCAGAGGCTCAAGGAAAACATCAATATCGATGCTAGGATGCTTGGGTCCTTGTATAAGGATGGACAATAGAAGATATTTTCTCTTCTGGCACAACCATGTAGGCAGGTTGTACATCGTCAAGATCACCGGCCAAGTGCTGTGAGTGCTAGTCCTGTCACCAAATGGATTCATTCCGTCTGTACTCAATGCAAACCTAATGTTCCTTGGGTCCTTTTCAAATTCCAGATAATACTGCTCATCGAATTTCTTCCACTGCCGAGCATCAGCTGGATGTCGAAGCTTTCCATCACCCTTCTTGCGCTTATCTGAATCCCACCAGTGCATCAGCTCAGCATCCTTTGGGTTGGAGAAGAAACGTCTTAGGCGGTCGGCAACCGGGAGGTACCACATAACCATCGCCAGAATTCGCCTTTGCTTCTCAGAGATGCCTAAAGTAGTATCTGGTGCCTCTGCAACACTATTCACTGCACCCTTCCTCTTCCTTTTGTTCCTGTCTCCTGGACCTTGATTATCGCCGCCACAATAACCAGCATTATTTTTGTACCTATTTGCAGGGCATTTGTCCAAGTCTTTGAAAGCATCCCCAAGATACAAAATACAATGATTCGGGCATGCATGAATTCTTTCCACACCCATTGTGAATGGGCTGACAAGCTTCTTTGCTCGATATGTGTTCGTAGGCACTTTATTTGGCTTCGGAAGCAACCAGGCCAACATACCCAGGAGATTATTAAAACTACTGTCTGACCAGCTGTGCTTAGCCTTTAGGGTCAACAACTCAAGTATAAAACGAAGAATGGTCCAGTGTTTCGGACATCCTTTAGACTGCTCATATATATTTTCATCTGCTGATTTCTTCGCAGTCTCGAAGTTTTCTAACCCCTTAGCACTACCAACCAACAGTTCCGCTTTAGTGTGACGCAACAACTGGCTCAGAAAATCACCATCATCAAGTTCATCGCTATCATTATCACTGCCAAGATCTATTGGACTCCCGTCGACACCATCAAAATGACCACCACCAAGACCTTCATCTTCACAGCCAGCATCATCAAAGGCATCAAACAATATATTAAACTCGGGCTCTTGCATTATTTCATCTATTGATTTCTCTCTCTGAGGTTGCTCTTCTTCACCATGTTTATTCCAGATCATATAGTTGTCTACAAAACCACTAATCAACACATGCGATCTAATTATAGTTGTGTTGCTGAATGCTCTCAGACTTTTGCAGGTTTTGCATGGACAATGTATTATCTGTGTCTTCTCAATTCTTGCATGATTTTCCGCAGCTTGAATGAATTTATTAACTTCTCCACGGAAATATGCATCCGTCCTTCGTGCTTTGTACATCCAAGTTCTATCCATCTCAAAACACCAACAATAAAGAAACAATACATGATTCAAACGAATTAAAACAAGCTCTTAAATAATTTGCGAAATATATGCCAAGTAAATCTACACATAAGCATAAATATTGAATAAAGTCAATTTACTATGTCATCCGATATAATAATAAATATCTGAACAAGGGTTAATCCTAGGGTTAAAGTCTTGCGTTTTCTGAAAGTATTTTGTTGTTCTTTCGGATTTCACATAATTTCAAACAAGAGAAATAATAATTTGTGTGAAAACATAGGATGGAAAAAATTATCTTGCATGTCTATAAAAATAAGAGGGAAATCATATTATTTTCTCTCTCCTCTATAATTTTTGGAAATATGTCCACATCTACATGAGGCTAAAACTTAAAGATTGGGCCCAAATAATTATCTAATCATGTGCTCCAACTAAAATAGCCTAGATTTATCCAAAATGTTAAAGCAATTCGTGGCTTAAATGTTAAATCCACCTAATTTAGATCAACATCTAGTTAGAGGGATGAGAGCATAATTTGACCATTAAATTTAACCCAAAAGCTTAGAAAAAACATAGATTTAGATGCTATTTACCTCCTAGAGCCTCCAACTTCTAGGAAATTGAGTTTAAAACCTCCCCCCTATTTATGATGCATGGAAAATTCGGACAGCACCTCCCCCGAGACAGCACTGTTCTGTCGGGAGGAGGAAGATGGTCGGCGCCCAGATATTTATTATGCTTTCCATGGGCGGGTGGCATTACCAGCCGCCCCTAGAAATGGTTTTCCAGGGGCGGCTGGTGTCACCAGCCACCCCTGAAAATAGGGTGCATTTCCAGGGGCGGCTGACGGCACCGGCCGCCCCTGGAAATCTCATCTTCTGGGGCGGGTGACGGCACCACCCGCCCCTGAAAATGAGCCCTGTTTTCAGGGGCGGGTGGTGCTGTCACCCACCCCTGAAGATGCATTTCCAGGGGCGGGCGGAAAGCTACAGTATCCAATTTCTGTTGTAGGAGCGGGGTACATTTGCGTCCGCCTCTGGGAAAAAAACAGGGCGTCCCTGGAAATCATTTCTGTAGTAGTGGGTATTCAAACAACCTCTATTAAGCAATCTAAACTTTAGTTTGCTAAAAAAAGCTCCAAACTTTAGTAAGTTAAACTTTAGTTGGAGAGGATGCAACAGATTCAGCGAAGGAAGAAGCCACAGGCACTCACGCACAATCATTGGTGGTATTCGGAACTGTCCTAGTTATATATATGTCAGTAGCAAGACTGGATTTGGAAGGCCATGTTTAGATCCCAAGTTTTTACGCACAAAAATATCACATTAAATGTTTAAACATATACATAGAGTACTAAATAAAGTCTATTTACAAAACTTTTTCTACAGATGGGCTGTAAATCGCGAGACGAATCTAATGAGCCTACTTAATTCATGATTTGCAACAGTGATGCTACAGTGACGATCCGCTAATTATGAATTAATCATGGATTAATTAGGCTCATTAGATTCGTCTTGAAATTTACAATCCATCCCTGCAAAAATTTTTATAAATAGATTTTATTTAGTACTCCAAAATAGTAAGATTATGTGTCTAAAAAATTTGGCCAAAAGAACTAAACAAGACCTGGGAAGGGAGAGAGAGGAAAAGTGACGAGGAGAGGTGAAAACTGTCGCCGGACATTGACGGTGCCACCGGTTAATCTTTCACGGTTGACGAAGAAGTGGGGTCGCGAGGTGGAGCGGCACCGGGAGTGAAGCGGAGGTGGCAGGGGTGTAGTCTGTTTGACAGGCAAGGAGGACACACCTAACGTAGTTTGATAGGGTCTCTATATTCCCACAGTAATTGACACAGCCACACTTACGTGCCGTGTAGTAATTGACGTATCACGCACACTAGCTTCTTTTCTACTCGCGATTTTTTTTTACTCACGTACAGTACTCAGTTGGTCTGGGAGGCTTCCGTTTTCTTAGGAGATAAGAAGGAACATATATTCCAGCTTCTTGCCGCTGCGGCGGCAGCCGGGCAGCACCGCGTCATAGCATGATCGCTACGGATCCTTGACGGCGCCACTGACTGTGACCCTGCACATACCTTTACGGCTGCCAAGTTGCAACCGTTTCTTTTGTCTCCTCCATTCCTGCCGACCCCACCAATTGGTCGAGGTCGTCCAGCTGCTAAATAGTATACTAACAATCCTGCTGCTGCAGGTCCGAGCGCATGATGCCAGATTGAGATGTTGATTATTAGCACTTTAACGTATCATTTGTCGAAAAGCTTGATGCGTGCACAATTAAACAAAGTGTGTGAGGTCCGAGCAGCTAGTACGTTCACCACTTTTAGTGTGTGTGGTCAAGCTAGTTATGTCAAGCATGAATCCTAGTTGCCCGCATCAAAAGATCCTTCTCTTTTCGCCCCAATCTTCTCATAAAATAACCAAAAGGTCCAAAATCCGAATGCAACAAGCATGAAACCTAAGATTCAGTCCTGAATGCAGGGTTAACAAAAAAGGCCCCAAGGTCTTCTATGCTGAAGATGGAGATTTTACGGTGTGGCACAACAGATCAAAGAATCTAGGAAGCACCCGAAACGCATGTGGTTCAAGTCGAATATTAGGACGATGCCAAAATTGAGCACTAATATATATATATATATACTATCTCATATTCTCCTATGGTAGGTCGTAGGCTCGTGGCGCCAGCTGTTCATTGAGTCCTACATCGTTCACCTGTCGTTTGTGGCCACCTCCCTTTTCCCTTGCTCCTGCAAGTGGCTCCACACCACCCGTCGCACCGCGTCTGCACGTGTGCATTTTGATCTTGCAGATCGCGTCCCCGCCACGTCAGCACGGAAGAAACATCAGCTTCCAACTAGCACACACGCAACTCACCTAGTCACCTCTGCATCCTTCCTTCTCTATCCTGCATGCACTTCCGTGCTCCTCACAGGTGGGGAAAGAGCAGTAAAAAAACATAATCCATTTATCCCGGTGTTAACTTGCTGTAATCGGATTATTTAACGCCAGCACGTGGATTTTCTCTTTTAAAAATTTGACCCAGTGCCTGAACCTTTGCGGATCCACGCACATCGTCATTCTTGTCCGACTTTTTAAAGACCGCGAAAGAAGACAGACAAGTCGAGTGTCAGCGCGTAACAGTTTGTTGGTTGGATCCCAGCTAGCCACGCGCATGTTCGCTGGACTAATCCCCGGAAGAAATCATCTTTTATCCATTGACGACTAGATTAATATTCACTACTATAGAACTTACCATAGCAAACGGGCTATCACCGGCGGTTCATTTCGAACCGTTGGTGATGCCTCATCACCGCCGGGTCCAAAGTTGGTGGCCGTAGTGGCCGTTGGAACCGGCGGTGATGTCAGTCATCACCGCCGGTTAGTTACACGAACCGGCGGTGATGATGTTGCCGACCATCACCGCCGGTTGGTAACACGAGCCGGCGGTGATGGTCATCACCGCCGGCTCGTGTTACCAACCGGCGGTGATGAGTCTGTACAGTATAAAACCCCAACCCCTTCTTCCTCCCATCAGTCTTCTTCTCCAACCCGACGGCCACACCTCTCGCTTCCATTGTTGCGGCCGGATTTTGCCAAAATTCTCAAGAAACCTTGCCATTCTTGATGTATTGACTCTACCAACTTGTTCTGAGGTTAGTAGTCATCAACTCATTGGCTTTCTACCCATTTTTTTTATTACTCTTGCATTTCGTGATGAATTAATCATGTAGAGCTTTTTTCTCCATTTTAGAACCATTTGTCATCATGGGGGCTCCTTTTTTTTGTTGTGTAAGTGCACCAACTTGTGCTAGGTTAGTGGCTAGCAATCCATTGTACAAGACTCATCATGATTCGTGGCTAGCTCTTTTATCTTAGGATTAACCTTCCATTTTTTTGATGAATTGATCATGGATAGTATCTTTTTTCTTGAACGCTCATCATGAGGGTTTCTCTTTTTGGTTGTTTGAATGCAACAATTTAGTGGTAAGCAATCCATTAGATTCATACCATTTATCTTAGGATTGTGAATTTTGTGATGAATTGATCATCAAGAGTCTCTTTTTCTTCACTTTAGAGGGTATTTTTTAATTGTGATAATATTTTTATTAAATTGATATTATTACATGTTTTTCGTGCATAGATGAATCGAGGATGGATGTACGGTATGAAGGCTGGAAATTTGGAATTTGTCGATGGTGCTGACTCGTTTGTGCGGACCGCCAAGGCATACAAAAACCTTAGAGATGATGGCTACGTGTATTGTTCGTGCATTGATTGCAAAAATCAGAAGCAATTTGGCAATATTGAGCAGATCCGCTTCCATTTGCTGTTTAGGGGTTTTATGCCCAACTATCAAGTTTGGAACAAACACGGCGAGGATGGTGAGAACGAACCTACTCAAGTCTCAATGTACTCCGTCCATGAGGACAGGCATGAAACAGTGGAGGAAACAACTAACTCGGAAATAGTAGAGGAAACCAGACATGAAAGCGTAAATGAAACCATGCAGGAAACATTAGTTGCTGATGATGTTGTGGATGCACTAGATCAGATGATACGTGATCCTCTCTCCCTCATCAGCAAGGCCCTGTGGTCCCATATTTTGGTTCTCTATCTCTTCTGACTCATCTTGCTCAACATAATTGGTCTCTCTTCGAATACTCGGAGTTGCTTGATCTGCACCATGTTGGATTTCATTTTGTATCTTCTCCCGAATTTGAACAAGAATGGCCAGAGGCCACCCACGCTCTAGAGCTGCTTGCATGTACTTCTGCCAGTCATCAGTGTTGTGTATCACCATCAATTCTCATAAATCACTTTCTACCTCCCAATTAACAAGAGACTGGACGGTCATCACATGTGTCAACGGATCAACACGGAACCCACGCTGCAGCCCCTTACATATGGAACCAAAACTCCTTTCCAGAGGTTTATCTATGGCGCTAGATGTGCACTTAAAGGCAGAAAGGTCTACTCTATTTGGCACATACAAAAAATTGTAGTCACCATAAAATACTTGAAACTGCATCATGCTCGACATATCTGTATATCACAGAATACTTATCGAGTTATACTCTTTACTTTACTACCTTATTCAATAATCCGTAAAAACTAAGTATGGAATTCAACTACAACGTATAAGTATTCATAACTACGTGATGACACTCAAATTCTATACTGCATATGACAAATTCTATTCTAAATCGTAATTAATTTATAAACACGTCTCTAATAGTACTGCAATTGTAATAATAAATGCGTAGTATTAATTTTCTAAACTAATTTACTACTACGTAACTAAAAACTAAAGTATCATTAAACTCCTTAAATGGTTCTACAATATCACTAATTAAATTAAATTACTCTACAATACCAATGGAAAAATACATAAACTAAATGTACTAACCTGCAGATCACAAGTGCGGAATCCGGCAGGGCTTCGCCGCTTCCCTTCTCCTCACCCCTATCTTTTTTTGGATTTTTGGTGGAATTTTTGGGCTCAAATGAGGAGGGAATTGGGGTAGAATGCTTATATAGGGGAAGAAGCCCCGGTCGCCCAAGGGGGGGTGGGCGACAGGCCCCCCTTTCTTTTTTTTCGGCCAGGGACCTCGTTGCAAATTTGAAGAAAAAAATTACATCTAGGGCCTGTCGCCCCCATAGGGCAACCGGGGGTAGTTTTGAAATATTTCAAAACCGACATATATTTTTGAAATTTTGATTTTTTTTAAAATATAAAAAAGAAAAAAGCGCGTCATCACATCATGTATGCCTCGTTGCGCGGTTTACTACATGGGCCAGCTGAAAGAAGCCCGTTTTAGTTTGGATCCAAGTAGGGATGTCAATGGGTACCTGAAATCCGAAACCCGATGGATTTTTACTCCATTAGGGTACGGGTCTGGGTCAATTTTTTAACCCGTGGGTTTGTTAATGGGTGAGAGGCCAGACCCATCGGGTTTGCGTGCACGGGTCTGGGACTAGAATACCTGAACCCGTAAACCCGTGTGTTTTTTCAACCCGGTCCAATATATACAAAGGCAGCCCATATAAGCCCATCACACCCTAAATTTGCCTGGCCCATTTAGCGTTGCGTACAAAACCAGTGCACTCCAAACCCTAACCCTTTCTCACCCTCACCCATCCCCTCCCGATTCATCCACTAGCAGCGGCGACGCATCGTCCCGCAGGCCGCAGCCCCGACCTCCGCCTACCCTCTCCCCGTCTCCCTCCCAGATCTCTGCCCGCCCGCCTGCCCGCAGCCAGTCAATGGCGCTGCTCTCCTGCGGCAACGAAAAGCTTTTGCACCGCACGTGCCGCGGCTCCCGCCCGTCCAGCCAGCTCTCTCTCTCTCTCTGCTCACCGGCCAACGGCCACCCTTGATCTCCTCGCAGCGGCTGCGTCCCCCGATCTCACTCATGCGTTCTTCCAAATTACCTTAGCTATTTGCTCAAAAAAAAAAAGAATCACAAAGAAAGAAAGAACCCTTCGGCACTCTCTCTCAGTCTGTTATGAGATTACCTGCATATTATTTTGCTTATGCGGGAGCTTGCTATTTTGTGAATGTGTACTGCCGCCTATTATTGTCAAGTCAGTGGTGAGCCCACTGTTGTCGGGCACGGGTGACCCGCGGGTCGCCCGTGACCTGAGCGGGCACGGGTTTGGGCAAAAACCTGTGCCCGTGACGGATCATAGGTTTTTTAGCGGGCGTATTTCATCTTCGCGGGCACGGGTTTGGGTCAGCAAAACCCGACGGGTTTGTGCCCGTTGCCAACCCTAGATCCAAGTGGTGCTCAGGCACACACAGAATTCTGACCACATTATTAGGCCATGGTTGTGCTGACCCAGGTGCGTAAGCCCAGCCCATTACTGTAGCCACTAGGAGGACTGATGATGATGTGGTCCTGGACATCCCGGGCCTTGGCTGATTCTGGGCTTTTTTGGGTCACTCATGTTTCCACCCCCCCCCCCCCATGTGACCATGGCCAAGAAGATTTACAAATCCACATGACATGTGTGCGCAGGTTCATGCTGAAGTGGACGGGACCGGTCTGGTCGGAGCTGTTGGCCAGGAAGAGGTCATCGGTGGCGCTGCACGCTGGGGCCAGGAGGGCCTTCAAGTCCTGGGAGTGGCCGTCTCTTCGATGGTCGGGACAGCGCTCGCCTCCGGCGGCACCGCAGCTCCGGCGGCGGGCTTCGGGCTGTTCCTGATGCTGTTGGGCGGCCTCTCCCTCGCCGCCGTCCCGATGCTCCGGCGGCGCGGCATGTGAGATGTGTGTGACTATGTGAGCTAGCGCGCGTCATTCGGAACAGTGCGTGTCGAGTGCTGTGTACATTCCGTACGTAGAATAGGGCAAGCTACTTTAGCAACTTTGATAAATAATTAAGAGTACTAAATAAAGTCAGTTTACAAAACTAACTCCACAACTACTGCGCTACTTCCGAGACGAATTTAATGAGGCATTTGACCGCATGATTAGAGATTGGTTATTGTAGCATTACTGTAGCTAATCATCAATTAATTACCGTCATTAGATTCGTCGCAAAAAATTATACCTATTCGTAAAAAGACTTTGTAAATAAATTTCGTATAGTACTCCATACAGATAAGATTTTCTCGTAGCACTAGTTGCGCTATATGCAACCAAACAAGGCTTGTCTTGATCAGTAGTTCGTTCCAGCTGGCATGGTTCCCCGACCGCTTCGTCGTGGTGCATGCTCCCGTCCCTATGTCCACGTACGGCCGGTGAAATAAGGGCACCTCCAAGCCCGTCGGTTTACTGTCGATTTGATGGTGATTTTACAAAAGAGCCCTCCGTCGCCCGAGCAGACAGCTGCTCCGTGGGCGCGTGCTCCAACACATGCAGACGGCTCGGCGCTGGCGTTGTAGCAGCAGCAGTGAGAAGCAGCGTCGGCACTGGATCCGCTGTGCTCCCGCTCCCGATTTGACACCACCGCGCGGAGGGGGTCGCGTCGGGCGTCGCCAGGAAGAGGTGTCTCCTCGAGCTTCGCCGCCTGCGCTGAGTTTCACCGCCGGTCGCCTCGCGTCGAGCTTCGCTACCGGCCGCGCCGAGCTTCACCGCTGCCTCACCCCGAGCTTCGCTGCCGAGGCCGCGCTTGCTTGGCCCCGTGCCGAGCCGCCTGCCCCGATGGTTGCCGCCCCGCACTGCTCGCCGGGCGGAGGGGGACGCTCCAGGCGCCGCCTATGCTAAGCCGCCCGCCGTGCTGGCCACTGCCGGCGCCGTGCGTGCTGGCTGCCTCCCGTGCGGGCCAGCGAATGTGAGAACAGAGAGAGAGAGAGAGTGAGCCGCGTGAATGGATAAGGTTGGAGAGTAATTTAGTTTTCTATACTTTTTCCTCTTAGTTAATATAAAAGTATAAATTTATCTAACAAAGCAATATTTAATTTAGATCACAAAAATCTACTTTACTTGGATCTCCAAGCCTTCTTTCATACATGCAACAAATCATTATATAAAGATCAATTTTATACTTGATCTACCATGTTTTATGTGTCCATGCATGAATTAAATAGCTTACAAACATACAAATAGACAGACCATTGTATAAGTTGCTCTTCTGATGTCTGTGTGCGAAGTTCTAGACGCAAATAGACAACATGCCATGTGTGGGTTGGAGATGCCCTAATCCGCAGTGGCTCATCGAAGTAGAAATACCGAAACTATATGCTTGGCGGTCTGAGTTGAGCTGTTTGCTGTTTGAGCTGTTTGGTTTGTGGTTTTGGGTCGTTTCTTTCTGAAGCATGCTTGGCAGTCTATGTACTGCATTTGTCTGTTGGCTATAGATATTCGTTCATGAATATTCAATGTCGGAATTTTTCTTATTCTAAAAAATAAAAAAGAAATATCAAAATTGGTGTCACTGAATTTGTACCACACTTTATATTGTTCTCCGTTTTGGTGTGCTTCCGTTGCACCCTACTCCCTTCGTCCTAAAAAGAATGCAACTCTCGCTTTCTGAGGAGTCAAACAATTTTAAGTTTGACCAAATTTAAATACTTGTAGGAGTACAATTCCAACTTGTTTTAGGAATTCAACAAAAATATTTGCTGGTGAGCTTAAATGTTGTTGCATTGAGATTCACTATTTGCACAAAAAAGCTTCAATGCCTTTCACCTATCTTAAGCTCATCCTACCTTTGAGTCAAGCTCACCTTTTGAAAATTGAGAAAGGTTTTGCATGCCTTGCACAATGGCTTCGGCCTTTTCAAAGTAGACCATAGGGTTCTGGGGAAGTATTGTGCACACAATCTATTGAGGACATTGTGACTAGGGGTTCAACCCAATGGGGGCACATATCCCTATTTGGATTCTAGATTCTAGTAAACATTAGTCATATCCCAAGAAGCTATAAAGTCACATGGATCGTGCCATATGATTTATTTGATTTTCATATCATTTAGATATCACCTGCTCTTATCTTTGAGCTAAAGATCCGTCCATCGGAGCTGAGGGTGAGGTTCGTTGCCGACTCGCCATGGCACTCAGTAGAGACCACCGCAAAGATTGAAAGAGGATAGGGAAGTAGAGAACTTAAAGAGAGTACCTAGTACAAGTGCTCCTTTAAGTGTGACATAAGCCGTGGTTCCTAATATACCTATAATTTTTTTATATTTGTCAATAAATTTTAACAACTAAAATTATTTATATGGAGTATGAATGGCCCTAGCTAGAATTAGATGGTGTATATGTAAAATATATAGGACCTATTTTGGCAACGTAGGAGTGTTGGTTTTGTCATGAAAAATATGTGTACCGTACATTCCGAGTAAATTTACGGTTCATAGGTGCCAGCATCTACGTTGTACTATTATTAATAAAAAACACATTCCAAATAAATAACAAAAGCCATGAGCTAGGAGTAACAACAGCCAAAGCCAATCTCTAACTGAGATCTTGCATTGGCCTCTCTGCTAGCGTCAGCCAGAGCCACAATATATAGTCATAATTTTTTTTTTGAAATTTATATTACCAGGATACCAAACTTTGGCAATTTGTTATGACATTAATTAATGTGGGCGAGGATAACAAGGATATGAAAACTTCTGCATTTGATACGCATGCAAACATAATGTAGCAGGTGGGGACAACCAGCAAAAACCAACTTAATTGTTCCCAAGATTTGGCCGTGCTTAAGTTCTATATAAATACTGGCAATGGAGCTAGTCAAAGGGACCTGCATCCAAACAGAACAGCACAGACACTTCCTTCAATTCTTCTTGACCATGGAAATCGTCGAGACCAGCAGCCGGAGGACGAGGACCGTGCACCTGGTATCTGCTGCCATGGTCGTTCTTGCGATCATGTGTTCTACGACCCTCTGGTCCACCACTTATGCAGGTTAGTATATATATAGCTATTTCAAATTCGTTCTGCGATATCGAGCTATCCAATGATTTGATTATCAGCATGCCATTTTTCAGATCAAGTTCATGAAGGACCTTACTAACATATTCTCGTGCCCGCTCGCTACCCCATCCCCACCCCCCACGTCGCTCTCGTTGGCAACTCGGAGGACGCCGCGCGCCACTGCCCACCGCCCCACCCCGGCCCGCCTAAGGTGGCCGCCGCCGCCGGCAACCGTCCGGGTGGCGGCGGCGGCCCGTGGCCGAGCCGAAGTCGGCTCCGCCGCGCCCCCACGCCCTCTCCTCTCTATCCCACCTCCTTCCTCCTCCCACCCTAAAGAACTCGTCCTTCTTCGTCGCCGCCGGCCGCCGGGGCCGGATCCGGCCTCCTCCTCGCCGGATCCGGGCCCCCTTGACCGGATCCGCCGTCGGGCTCAGGTGGGGGCGTGCTGCCGCTGGCTCGGATGCGGCTGCGCCGCCGCCAGGGGGGGCGTGGCCGCGCCGCCGCCGCCGCCGCCACCTCGGGGAGGCCGGGGGGCCGTGGCTGTGCCACCGCCGTCGCCTCTTGGCCGGGTGCCCGTGGCTGTGCCGCCGCCGCCGGCTCGGGTGCGGCTGCGCCGCCGCCGGGGGGGGGGGGGGGAGGGGGGCGAGGCCGCGCCGCCGCCACCTCGGGTCGCCGGAGGGCCGTGGTTGCGCCGCCACCGCCGTTGCCTCGGGGCCGGGGGGCCGTGGCTGCGCCGCCACCGCCGCGTGGCCGGGGGGCCGTGGCTGCACCGCCGCCGCTGCCGCCTCGTGGCCGAGGACTCCTGGCTGCGCCTCCGCCGCTGCTTCGTCTGTCTGCGGCACTGCTCGCCCAGGGCTTCCCTCCTCTCCCGCCGCTGCCTCGGGTGGCCGGGGGCTCCTGGCCACGTCACCGCCGCCTCGTGTGGCTGGGGGGGGGGGGGCGTTTGCTGTCATCGGCTTTGGGTTGGGATTGGGGTGAAGGCGAAAGCCTTGGTTCATTTGCGGGCCGGTGACGGCGACGTCCGAGGGCGTCACTTACCTTGTTGAAGGCGTCACTCTTTCCCTTATGCCCTCCTCTTCAGTGTGCTTTCCAGGTGAAAACCTAGACCATGTTGGTCGGACGACGACGGCGCCTTTTGCGTCGCTCCCTCCCTGGAGGCGTTGTCTTGCCGGTGGTGGTCGATTGCTCTTCCCGGAGAGGATCCACTTCTACGCCCGCCTTTGCTTAGTTTCCTCTACATCATCCAGATCGCGTTGGTCGTCGGTTGGCGGTTTCTTTGCCGTTGTGCTGCTCTGGCGGATGCTTTACCGCCGTCATCATTGGTTGGAGTTCTCTTTGGGTGGATGCTTTGCCGCCGCTGTTGGTTGGTCGGGTGGGTGCTTTGCCACCTTGGTTGTGTTGCAGATCTCCGTATCTTTGGCGGTGTAGTTTCTTTTGCAGGTCCAGTTGTTGGTTGGTGTAGGTTTGGCCTCGGTTGGGGTTGTAGGGCTGGAGGTGTTCTCCCCCGTCTTGCTTCTGCTGCTAGGTGTCTGTTGTGGTTGTTGGGTGTTTGTCTGTGTTTTTTCAGTTTTTTCTCTATTTTTAGTTCTTTGTAATCTTGGGTTGGTCAAGCTCTGTTTGGCCGCATCAAGAATTGTCTGTAAACTACTTTCTTCTTAATGAAATACGTGCTCAGGCAGGGTCGCGAAAAAAAGATCAAGTTCGTGATGAGGCGATGATATGCGAAAAGATAGGGGGCTACTGCGATTCAGTCTAATGCCACAAAGAATGCAGATTCAAGTACCATAACGAGAACAATTCCTTTTGCGAGTGGAACTACTACCCTCTTCACGACGAGTGCTGCTGTAGAAAGAGTACCCCGTGTAAATATTTGGAAAGCGATAAACCTTGATGAGGGCATCGGCTGTTTATATATCAAGAACAACGTGTACAGGAGTATCTCCTAATCCGACTCTTATAGATCCCCTAGGCCTTTACAACACGTATCTTAATCAGTACAGACTACATGCCTTGTTGGAGTAGAGCTCGGTTTCTAGAAGATCACGAGTTTACACTGGATACGTTACAAGAGATAGCATTTCATCTAACAGCCTCCCTCAACCTCAACGTACTCAAGTTAAGGTTGCATCTAAACTTCTCAAGATCTTTAACTGACAATGTCTTCGTGAAGCCATCTGCCACCTGATCACGAGTTGAAATAAAACAAACATCAAGCATTTTGTTTGTGACCCGTTCTCGCACAAAATGATAGTCAATCTCAATATGTTTTGTTCTTGCATGAAACACCGGATTTGATGTAAGATACTTGGCTCCCATATTGTCACACCACAAACAAGGCGCTTGTTGAAGTTTAATACCAAGTTCTTTGAGAAGGGATTCCATCCAAATAACCTCAGAAGTAGCATTAGCTAGAGACTTGTATTCTGCTTCTGTGCTTGACCTTGATACTGTTGCTTGTTTTCTAGCACTCCAAGAAATCAGATTCGCTCCAAAGAATATAGCAAATCCTCCTGTAGACCTTCTGTCATCCAGATTTCCTGCCCAATCAGCATCAGCAAAAGCACTTAACAATATAGATTTAGATCTTCTTATTTCCAAACCAAGACCCAGAGTATGCTTAACATATCGCAAAATTTGTTTAACTGCAGAATAATGAGTTGTGGTTGGTGCATGCAAATATTGGCAAACTTTGTGGACCGAAAAAGCCAAATCTGGTCTGGTAAGCGTTAAGTATTGGAGTGCTCCCACAATGCTTCGATATTTTGTGCTGTCTTCTCTATTCAACTGTTCTCCTTCAAATGCAGAGAGCTTCTCAGAAATTGAAAGAGGTGTCAGAGCAGATTTACAGGTCATCATGCCAGCTCTCTTCAAAATGTCTTGTGAGTACTTTTCCTGAGAGAGAAGAATCCCATCATCTGTCTTCTGTACTTCTATTCCTAAGAAGTAGTGCAGATCTCCAAGATCCTTCAAAGCAAATTCCTGTCTCAAATCTTCCAAGAGAGTCGAACTGCTTGACTGGACGAGCTAGTTACAATAATGTCATCCACATAGATTAGAACAAATATTGTAACACCAGACTTGTTATAGATGAATAACGAGGTATCTGATTTAGACAGTGTAAACCCTAGCTGTTGAAGCTTGTTACTTAGTCTAGAATACAACGCCCTTGGAGCTTGCTTGAGTCCATAGATAGCTTTGTCAAGTTTGTAAACGTAGTTTGGAAATTTAGAATCTTCATAGCCAGGGGGTTGCTTCATATATACTTCCTCTTCTAGAACACCATGTAAAAACACATTCTGAACATCCAACTGTCTGAGACACCATCCTCTTGAAATAGCAATAGATAAAACCAAACATACAGTAGCAACCTTGACAACTGGACTGAAAGTATCTTCATAATCTATGCCATAATGTTGCTTAAAACTTTTAGCTACCAATATCGCTTTATATCTATCCACTGATCCATCAGCCTTTCTTTTGATTCTATAGACCCACTTACAATCAATTAGATTATTTCCTCGATTTGCAGGAATCAAGTGCCAAGTCTTGTTCCTAATGAGAGCTGAAAATTCATCATTCATAGCATCCTTCCACTTTGGATCCAGCAAAGCTGTTTTCAAGTCTTTTGGTTCTTCAACCATAGTAGCCATACCCCAACGAACAGTACCATCAGTGAATCTTTTGGGCTTGGTAATACCTCGCTGCAAATGAGTAGTTGGCCGCTGTGGTAAATTCCGAACAATGGTTTGATCAGGAGCATCAGCATGAGCAGAGTCCGTAGAAGATCCTGAGCCTGCAGGTGTGTTTGGCGAGACTGGAGCCATAGGCACAGAAGATTCAGCAGCTCTGGTCGGAGAAGCTTGAGGCACGTGCGTGGGTGAGATGCTGATAGCTGTCGGCCCGTGTAGCGCAGAATCGGCCTCGGATCCGGTGCCAAGATCAGCATAGGTTTCAACTCCGTTGTCTGATAGCCCAAACTGGTAATCATTAGTATTGATATGATTTTGAAAAATTTGAGCACCGTTTCTTTCTTCTTCATGAGTAAAAATACCTGCAGAACCAGTACTAGGGAAAGGCTGAACATCACAAGTGTTAGAGTCATTAGAATTTTGATCACTACAATTATCACCCCCTTGATTAAAATCTGGATGAACAAGATGATTAGGTAAAAGAAGAATTTCATGACGAAGGCGAGTGCCGGAATTTGGATGAAGTTTGGCAAAAGGAAACACATGCTCATAAAAAATGACATCCCTGGATATGTAAACACGCCCAGTTGAAACATCAAGACATTTATATCCTTTGTGCAAAGGACTGTAGTCAAGAAACACACATTGGTGTGATCGAAAAGACAATTTTCTTGAGTTGTAGGGTCTGAGATTCGGCCAACAAGCACAGCCAAAGGTTTGAAGAAAATTATAATTAGGCTTTTTGTGTTGGAGCTTTTACGTAGGGGTTTGCATATCAATAACCTTGCTAGGAAGCATGTTAATAAGATGAGTGCCAGTAAGAAAAGCTTCATCCCAAAATTTTAGAGGCATGGAAGCATTGGCTAGTAAGGCAAGACCCACTTCAACAATATGTCTATGTTTTCTTTCGGCCGACCTGTTTTGTTGATCAGCATGAGGACAAGAAACTTGATGAGCTATTCCAATTTGTTGAAAGAATGAATTGAGTTTTTGATATTCACTACCCCAATCCGTTTGCATAGAGAGAATTTTCTTGTTAAATTGACGTTCAACAAGATTTTGAAAGTTGTGAAATACATGGAAGACATCAGATTTGTTTTTAATCAAGTAAATCCAAGTAAACTTGCTAAAATCATCAATAAAGCTTACATAGTATGAGTGCTTCCCAACTGACATGGGGGCTGGGCCCCAAACATCAGAAAATATGAGTTCTAGGGGAGCCATGGACACACTAGTAGACTTAGGATAAGGGAGTTGATGACTTTTCGCCTTTTAACAAGAATCACAAACTATATTTTCTCTAGCTTCACCAGAACAAGGAAGCTCATTATTCCTAATGACATGCTCAACTACTGAAAAATAAGGATGACCTAAGCGACTGTGCCATTGAACTGAAGATGGTTTAGTGACACCAAGGACTTGCTTGCTGCTGCTGGTTCTTGGAAGCTCTAAAGGATAAAGGCCATTCTTGCATCTACCGTGATGAAGGATTTCCTTCGTGGCTTGATCCTTGATAAAAAAAGAATGTGGATGAAATTCAAGAAAAGCTTTGTTATCAAAGGCTAAATGCTGAACAGAAAGAAGATTCTTTTTGGCACAAGGAACATGCAAATGATATTTTTAAGAGAAAGATCTTTGCTAGGGGTATGAATAACTGAATGACCAATGTTTCTAATGCTCATACCTGTTCCATCAGCCCCATGTACTTGATCCTTACCCTTATACTTGTTGTGGACGGTCAGCTTCTCTAGATCTCCAGTGATATGATCAGAAGCCCCACTATCCACGTACCAATTTGTGTCAATGCCATAAGAAGTAGATGCAGCACCAGCAGTTTTGTCTTGTTGTTGATACTCTTCATCATCATCATAACGATACCAGCATCTTTGTGCTGTGTGACCAACCTTGCCACAGATTTGGCATGTTAGATTTTCTGCAGATTTATTGCCGGAGCCTCCCTGTCTTGATGTACCCGTGGAGTTGTTGTTGCTTCTTCCCTGACGACAGTGAGCACCACCTCGGCCACGACCGCCACGGCTTTGATTTGAGCCTCCTCGACCTCGAGAAGCTGCATTAGCCGAAGATTGGAATTGGTTGCCATTGCCGGAGCCAAACAGATGTTCAAGACGCATGTCGTAGCACATAATTTGTGCATACAGATCGCTGACACTCATGGTCTCCGTGCGTGTCATGATAGATGAGACCAGTGGGTTGTAGTCAGCATCAAGTCCAGCAATGATAAAAGACACCAGCTCCTCATCTTCCAAAGGTTTTCCTACTGCAGCGAGTTCATCACCTAAAGCACGCATCTTGGAAAAGTAGGCAGCGGTAGATTGATCTCCTTTCTTGGCGTTGGCAAGCATGACTCTCAGATTTGTCACACGAGCACGAGATTGAGATGAGAACATCGTCTCAATTGCAGTCCAAACCCCGAAGGCCGTGGTCTTGCTCAGGACATGTTGCAGCACCTCTTTGGAGAGAGAATTGAGCAAATAGCTCAGGACTGTCTGATCTTGTGCCACCCATTGGGTATACGCAGGGTTGACGGCGATCTCCTTTGTCTTGTCAACCTTCTCGACTTCAATTGTCTCGGCCGGCGCTTTCTTTGATCCATCTAGGTATCCCATAAGCTGCGCTCCTCTAATGGCAGGAAGAATCTGTGCCTTCCATAGCAAATAGTTCTCTCTCGTCAATTTCTCTGAGACGGGAGGACCAAGAGGAGTAGGCGAAGAAGAGGATGATGACGCCATGGAAGTTTTGTGGAAAAGGTGGCTCTGATTACCATATAAATATTTGGAAAGCGATAACCCTTGATGAGGGCATCGGCTGTTTATATATCAAGAACAACGTGTACAGGAGTATCTCCTAATCCGACTCTTACAGATCTCCTAGGCCTTTACAACACGTATCTTAATCAGTACAGACTACATGCCTTGTTGGAGTAGAGCTTGATTTCTAGAAGATCACAAGTTTACACTGGATACGTTACAAGAGATAGCATTTCATCTCACTACATGAGAAACCTTGATTTGTAACGAGCACGAACACCCCTAAGGTAACAGGCAACACAACCGTTACTGTTATAGGGTTACAAATGATAGGGTAAAGGTAACGGGCACGTGCCCGTTACCTATTGTCCATATTTGTAATGGTTATTAATATACGACCGTTACGGAAAGCAGCAACCAGTAACCCAAACTTGCTTTTTTTTGTGGGCCCACAGAGCAAAGGAGTAACGGGCAAAGACTAAGGTCTGTTACAAAACCTAAATATTAGTAACAGTTTTCTGTAAACGACCGTTACCTATACTTGTAACCAGGCTTCCATCCGGGCCCACTGGTCATATTTTGTAACGGGGTTTTCTGAAAGGCCATTACAGGTTTGTCAGATAGGAAACGGGCCATATCTAAAAACCGTTACCAAAAGCTCGCATACGTAACGCGCTTTGTTCCACACCCGTTACAAATAAGTGATACCCATTTCAACACCGTCGCTTCCTTGGCCCCACTGATCAGTTTTGGTAACGGCCTAAACTTAAAGCCCGTTACCAAAATGTCTTATAGGTAACCATTGTTGTTTGGAGCCCGTTACAAATACATGTTACCCATGTTTCTTGGGTCTCTTCCCGGGCCCATTGGTCAGTTTTGGTAACAGCCTACACTAGAAGCCCGTTACCAGAATGTCTTATAGGTAACCATTGTAGTTTGGAGCCCGTTACAAATACATGTTACCCATGTTTCTTGTGTCTCTTCCCGGGCCCACTGTTCAGGTTTGGTAACGGTTGTTAGAACAAGCCCGTTACCACTGTATTCGATATGTACCGCTCGTTTTTTATGCCTGTTACAATTTTGTGTTACCCATAATCCAACTAGCGTGTGTTGTAACCTGCTTTAGTTAATGCCCGTTACATATATTTGAGCCACCCCACAAAAATTAGCCTGTTTTCTGGCTGCATCCTGGAACCAGCCAGGATTTGGCAGCCACCAGCAAACATCACAGATCACACATCAAGCGCGTGGATATATACATCACAGATTATACATCAAGCACATATATATATATATACATCACAGATTACATCAAGCGCATATATATACATCACAGATTACACATCAAGAATGAAAGTTATCTACATAAGTACACATCAAGAATTAAAGTTACAGGTTACAAGTTACAAGGTTTATGCATGCAAGTTTAAATTTACAGGTTACAAGTTCCAAGTTCACTGTTTCAGAGCATTTAGAATGAACTCACGCGGCATGTGCTGGGTCATCATGGAAGCTGCCCTTTGGGTCAATGATCTCCTTAAGAATGAAATCGCAGAGCATCTGCTGGACCATCCTTAGTGCTCCTTGATCTACTTCTTGGGTAGCTTTGTAATCCTGCATAATACAATTATTGAGAATACAAGTAAAACTCAGTTTCTAAAATCAAATGGAGAATCTGATCAGAGCCAAGGTTGGGTCAGTATAAATATACGTACAGAAGCCTTTTTAATGACATTTATGTCACCGAGTAGGTCGTACATGTTCAGTGCAACATAGAATCCACACGACAAGCTACCCGACGGCTGTTGAGCACACTGCATGAAGAAGGTACCAAAATGACACAAGTTAAGGCAGTACCAAATATATATATATATATATATATATATATATATATATATATATATATATATATATATATATATATATATGAAGGCACCAAAAAGGAAATCCTTGCTCTTACCTTGATATCTGTCTTGTGCGTGAGTTTAGGTTTGGTTTTTGAATTTTTTTTCATCTTTGTCTCCATGTGCTCTGAATAGGCCCTGCATGATCAGCAATATCCATTAGAAACATTAAGAGATGGAATTTGTGTGATCTAAACCTAGAATCTACTTACTAGTTCACAATAGTTACTACATCCTTGAACTTTCGCAATGGAAAACTTTTAGCAGAATCCAAATACCAAACAACATTCCACTTCATGGCAATGATCACTAGTACCCAGTGGCTACCAGTGTTGTAGGCACCCACCACATAGTCGTGATTCATAGCCCTTTTAATTGTTGTTATCACATCTTTGGACTTGTATTGAACGAGTGTGGCTGAGAATATCTGTGGGTCCAAAAACCCAACATTGTAGTGCATCTCCTCTGCCTGTTTCATCATTTTCCTACAAATAAACAATTTCTTAGTCATTGAATGAGCTTTTTGGTAAAAATTAAAGAATATCTATTTTAGTTTGAAGGGACTTACAATGTCCAGCACCTCAACAGGCTCATGTCCAGACTATCCAGGTTGTAAAGGTCATACAAGTCATTGAATCCAACTGCCAATTTTAAATCATCCTCAGTATGAAAGTAGGATGCAGCCACCTTTGCAAGAATGTCAATAGCACCATTTCCACTTTGTTTTATGATGTAAGCATGCAATGCTTGACAACTTGGCCCAGCAGACTTTAAAGCCTTTTCTGATAACATAGGCTCACCAGGCTTGTACTTTGGATTAGCCATAGTCCAAACAGCGCCAACTTCCATATTTTTAGGCTCATGTTCGCTGTGCTGCTATGGAGATTGGTTGAGCTGCTTATGCTGGGGCTCAGTTTGGATGAGCGGATGCTGCTGGGGCTCAGTTTGGATTAGCGGATGCTGCTGGGGCAGAGTTTGCCTATCCATCTGCTGTTTGAGCTACAGGTCCAGCTGATGCTGCTTTTGCTGACGCAGAGCTAAAGTAGCTGCATCTAAAGCTGTATTACCAGCTGATGGTGCTGCAGAGTTTGGATCTCTAGACCTCGGTGGGATAAGGATTCTCCGCCTTGGCCGCTGTATGCATTGCAAGAGAGAATCAGCTAGGGTTGTGATCTCATCCTCTACTGGGATAGGCAGTTTGATGTGCCTCGCATTGGGCCACACATAAGTAGGTTGCACCACTGCATACCCATTCTGTACCGGTACTGTATGGCAAGTCTGTTGATTTGGATAGACTGTGCCTAATGCGAGCTCCATGTCACACTCGCTGCCATCCAGAAGACTGCACTTAGTTGGCTCTGTCAACAGATCTATTGTGTCCGGCTGAGGTGGACCATCATTTTGCCCCTTGTTAATGGGCACATCCTCCTCAGTTGTGTTGTCAGAAGATCTATTCTGTACACTTTGGGTGAGGCACAGACCATCCGGTATGGGCACGCCTGCAACTCTCAGCAACTCCATAACTCTATTGATTGCTTCACCGACTATCTCTTTCTTGTCTACATCAGACCTCCTCTTCTTCTTCTTCCTGTACATTTCAGCACATTCTGGGCCAAACCCTTTACCCCAGCCAAGTGAACTAGAGACACCTCGCACCCGACCTCGATGCTCTGGATTCTCAAGTGCCTCAGTAAGAACATCATTCTCCCTAACCCCAGTGAAAGAACCATCACTATCTTGAGCTGCAATTCTTTTGACTTTATCTGCTACGTCTACCACCAAAGGGGAAGTTAATGTTATGTCCCCGCTTGCACTAGTGGTCGACCCTGACCTTGCCCGCAGATATGGCCTAGAACGGCCAAGATATTGCTCCCAAGGGTTCTCCTTTCCTTCTGCAGCTAGCTTTTCATCCTCCAGCTCCCACTCTTTCCTTTTACCATAATAACCTTTTTTCCCATCTTGTGCGGCTTATTGTGCTTGGCTCTCTTCTCTTTCATCTCCTGGCTCACATGCTTGAACAATGGAGATCTGGTTGTCTCCACAAACTGCTCCCAGTCTTCTGGCTTCAAAAAGGGGTGCTTCTCAAAGGGAAGCTCATCTTGCCTCACAAAATCTGCTCTTAAATGGGTCTTGAATCGCCGCTGCAAAAGTGCAATCTCTTTCATAGCTGACTTAATTGCCTTATTGCGAGCAGTTGTGGACAGATTGGCCGAGTACTCTATCTTTTCCTCCAAAATAGTGAACAGATCTCTCCTCGTTTCTAGTGTGAGATCCTCAACCTTGACGTCCCTCTACCGAGGAATGAGGCCACAGACCAATACGAATCTTTCCCTTGCAGCATCTGGGGTAGGCCAACCTTGTTCATCAAGTCCAGTTGCAGTCACCTTGTCTTCTAGCCATTTGGTTTGTGTCCTTGACTTGCGTGCTCGAGTGCTACTCCCAACAGCTTGTGATGAGTAAGCCTGTGAAGCAGCTGCGCTGTTTAAATTTGTACCTTGTGTATCAGTTGCATTGTTAACAGGTTCACTGTCACCAGTGGAACTCTTTGATGAGCTAGACTGCATAGATTATATATCAGGTTGTCAGTAAAGCAACATAAGTAAGGCTGAAAGTGTAAACAAAATAAGTATTACATAAGTTCTACTTAGCAAAATTTTATTTGTACTACTTTAAAATTTCTCAACTCATTTTGTACCATATGCACCAAGTTGCATCAGTAATATAATTATATACTCGTTGGGGATAGGTACTAACCATTTTGACAGGGTGAAACAATGCTTATATATCATAGCAGCAATGAGGTGTAGATTCGACGGCCTTTTGGCAATAATAGGATAAAGCAATCAGTTAGTATGATTATGACAGCAAAAAACTATACATTGCAAATAAGCTACAAATAGTGGTAGGTGCTAAGCTTGCGTGCATCGAGGGGGCCACCACACCGGGGCTTACAGGGTATACACCACAATACCACATGCCACTTCGTTGGTTTTTTTTTTGCCCCAAATAAAGACTTACGTAGCCTAGCACCCACCACATTGCTAAAGAAGAACATCAATGTTTAGCTAACAAAAGTAACAGACTGACATAAGAGAATAATTCTGTTGCATGCAAACTATACATTGTAAATAAGCTACAAACAGTGGTAGGTGCTGAGCTTGCATGCATCGAGGGGGCCACCACACCGAGGCTTACAGGGTATACACCACAATACCACATGCCACTCCGTTGGTTTTTTTTTGCCCCAAATAAAGACTTATGCAGCCTAGCACCCACCACATCGCTAAAGAAGAACAACAATGTTTAGCTAACCAAAGTAGGTTCAATAGTGAGTGTGACATACCTGGCAATCCATGAGTAGACCAAATATTGCTTGTACAAATAGTATGAAATTAATATCATACAAACTAATAGTGGAATAATTTTTATTTGCATGCAGAACAATAGTATTCACCAAAATAACAGCAAAGTAGTCATGCTGAACTAATAAAGGCAATTCCAAGAGATTAATCCTATGTGAACTCACCGTAAACAATAGCAAATTACCATTCTCATGAGTCGCAGAACAATTTTTAACTAGTTCCTGTAACTAATCTAGGCAATTCCTACCCAAAGCAACAGCAAAGTATCCTATCCAAAATTTCAATGATCAGTCACACTTGAACAACAGCAAATAGTTCCTGTAAGTATCCTACCCAAAATTGACCAGAACTACATCAAAGTAGCTTGCAAAAGTAGTCAAATTCACCTTGACAACAGCAATTCCAGGAGAATAATCCTATGTCTCCCTAGACCAAGCCACAGATTCGAGGAACGAGCATTTACCTCTGTCAGAAATGAAGTAGTCGTGCTCGTTGCCTGATCTGTGTCGCCTCGTTGCCTGAGTTCGCCGGGTCGCTGTCGCCGGGCCGCCGGATCCACGGCTGGGTCGTCGTCACGCTAGGAGCCACCTCGCCGTCGTCACCACAAGAGCCGCGTCGCCGCCATCGGGTCGGGTTAGGGTTTCTTGGTCGAAACCCTAGCCGCAACTGGCCACTGTGGGCTGCGACGGCGCGCGGAGAAGGGTCGAAACCCTAGCCGTCGGGTTGTGGGCAAAGGCGCGCGTGAGGAGGAGCGGCGCGCGCAGAAGAGGCGCCGGGAGGAGGAGGCGGGAGCGGCAAGGAGGAGGCGAGGTGCGGCGAGGAGGGCAGCGGCGGACGAGGAGAGGAAAGCGGCTGCAGAGGAGAAGACGAGAGAAGAGAAATGGAACCCAAATGGATTTGGTTGAGAAGAGAAGAAGAGGAGATGCTGACTAATGGGCCCGGCGACCATGGCGCCCACGGTGCCCACGTGCGAGATCCAAATTTTGGGTCGGATGGCGCCTGCGTCCATTGACGCTGACGCGTGGGCCTGACATTTTCTTTTCAAACTAAATTTGCTACCTTCAAATGCCTAATGTACTCAAGTTCAAAAATTCAACAAAAAATGTTCCTGGAAAGATGAAAACACAGGTAACAATCTAAGACATGGATCACCCTTTGATCTGATATGGTTTGATCACAACTCAAAAAAAAAACAGCCCAATCCTAATGTTCCACAAATTTTAAAGCCCAGGAAACTGCACCTAAAAATTCATAAAAAATATCCAAAATTCATAATTTGACAAATAGAATTTGAATAAAATAACATCAGTCATAGTTGTGTAATAAAAATGAAACTTACTTTACAAGATGATGAATGTTGTAAAAGTAAAGATGATATAATAATTTTAACCACAACTTAACTTGGTCAAAACATTCTACAAATTGATGTGGTAACATAATTTGGGTCCCTAAACTTTACATAAAAATTTCAAATGGATTCAATGAAGGAAGAATATACATTGTGTACAAATGACTACATCTTTCATATAGTTCCATGGAATGTTACTTGAACATTGAAGTTTAGCATACATTACAACATGTACGAACTCATATGCATGTCAAATTTGAACATAACTTTGTTCTCACCTTAATATTGCAAAATACGATGTTTTATAAAGTTATGGTTGTGCAAAACAAATGTTTTTTTCTATATGCTATTTAGAAGTAACAAGATAAGGCGTAGACATAGAATCTCTTAAATATATTCTGGCCTTACAAACATGATCAACGAAAGGAGGGTGATTTTAGAAAAATTTAGAAAAAAAACCCATCCAATTTGAATTAAATATGATGGAGAAATACCAGTTACAAATTTTAATTATAGATCAAAAGGACAAATATCAACTTGGCCAATAGAACTGGGCCAATCCCGCGCTGCCACCTGGCCACGAGGCAATCTGGCGCTGCCATCTTGGTAATGGGCATATGGTAAGGCCCGTTACCTTTAACAAAAAATTCAACAAAAATGTGGGGCGCCGCGCAGAATCGAACCGTGGCCGTCCAGATTCACAAAGAAAAGCCTTTCCGTTGCGTTATGCGAGTAAATTCATTTTGTATCTGGAGACAAATATATTTAACCTTTAAAGCCGAGACAGGTGGGCAGACCGTTCCTCTTCCAATAAATTGATTCGAACCACCTCGTCTCTTCATCTTCCTCTCCCTCTCCTCGCCTCGTTTCTTCCTCTCCCTCTCCCTGGACAACTCCAGCGACGGTCCGGCGCTTCCTCTTCCTGTACACATCGTCTCCCTCGTCTCCGGCACCATGTCGTCCCGTAAGCACCGTGCACTTGTTGATCTGCAACTCCGGGAAAAGGGCAAGTGGGTGTCGGGGAAGATGGAAGAAGCCCAACTGCCGCAAGTGCCGAAGCTCACTCCGGCGCGCGCGGGGACGAAGGCGGGATCAGGGAAGGCGGCCGTGGGGACGAAGGCCAGTGCAGGCAAGGCGGGCGCGGGGGAAGGCAGCCGCAGTGCCCCCCATGAAGCGGTCGACACCACGATTTCAAGAAGAGGTGACCTCCTCCGGTAGCAGCAACATCGGGCCACTGCCGGGCTTCTCCGGCAACCCCACTCCGGCAAGCATGATGAACAAGGGGAAGGAGAAGGCCGGCGCAGGCACGTCGGGCGCGGGGAAGGCGGCCGCATTGGTCACCCCCAAGAAGGAGGTGACCTCCTCTTGTAGCAGCGACGTCGGGCCGCCGCCGGGCTTCCAAGGCCCGCCGCAGTACAATGGAATGCAGGAGAAGGGGAACAAGGGGAAGGGGAAGTCAGAGGTAATCCACTGTATGAATTTGCTCCAAATCCTATTTTGTGTGTCTGAATTAGTATGAATTTTCTCCGCTGTCTTACTTTTTGTACTATTTAGCCTGAATTTGCATGAATTTGACTGAAGTTCTCTGAATTTCTCTGAACATATCATGTGAAATTAGCATGTCCTGATAAATTTGCAAGTCAAATTCTGTGCTTTGAAGTGAGGAGTTTAAAACTGAACTAGTATTCAATGTCAAACAGAAATGTGTCTGAATTTGTCTATCTGCAGAGTGATCTTGTTATCTAAAAATGTTTATTTAGATGTTCATTTTGGCTTTTTAGTTGTTTGTTGCATATATGAACATGTTAGTTCACAAGATTGAATGAATTTGTCTGAATATTCAGACTAACATGTTAGTCTGAATTTGGCTAAATTTACTGATTTTTTCTGAATATTCAGACTAACAAAAGCAAAGGAATTTAAACTTGTGCAACTATCAATGCATTGAATGAATTTGTCTGAATATTCAGACCAATATGGTGCCTAATTTCTCCGAATTTGACTGAATTTCACCAACTATTAATAGGATGAGAATGTTTGACTGAATTTGACTGAATTCAGAATCTGTCTTTGCAGTGCTCTGAGAATGTTTTATCTTGCAGGTCCCTATTAATAGGATGACGTTCTGGGAGTTGCACAACAAGGCTGCAGTATCACAGGAGATTATCATGGCACTTCAAGATGAGCTTGCTGCCGAAAAGGCAAAGAAGAAGGCACTTCAGCGCGCACTTGAAGCTACGGCCAAGATGGCGAGAGGCAGAAACATCTAGGTTGACCAAGGCCGTAGTGGAGGCAGCTGCTATTTTGTATGCCTGATTTTGTCTGAACTTGTGTGACTGGATGGAGGAAACATGTTGGTAGAATGCCTATACTGGTTGAGGCACACTGCTTTTGTCTGTCCTTGTGTGCCTGCTAATATATATGTTATGTGAAGAAGACACTGAATTTGTGTGACTGCTAATATATATTTGTATGTGTGTGTATATATATATATGTTATGTGATACCTAAAAATGAACTGTGTGTTCTGTGTTATGTGCTTCTGTGATTTTGTGAACTCTGGGAATCAACTCTGTGTATATATATGTTATGGGAATGCAGGAGAAATGTGAACTCTGGAAATGAACTTCTGGTGAAATGAGAAATAGGTAACGGGCATTGTGGTAACGCCCGTTACTGATAATACATTGGTAACGGGTGTTGTGTTAATGCCCGTTACCAATGACAATTGACAATAATACCAACAGAGAACTTCTGGAGAACATGTCTGGAGATGAACTCTGGGGAATGAACTCTATGATTTTCTGGAGAACATGTCTAGAGAGCACTCCATATCATATATTACAAATGGATTCAAATTTCACCAATCCACATCATATATTACAAATGGATTTAAATTTCACCAATCCACATCATATATTACAAGGTCATTCAAATTTCACCAATCCACACCAATATATTACAAATGGATTCAAATTTCACCAATCCACCTACATCAGACTTGCTTTTTCCTTGCTTTACAGACATTGATTGTTTCTTGATGGTCGCTTCGCAAGTATGGTGTTTTATCATTTGCCAAGAGTTGGGGCCTGTATGGCATGTCAAATGACGGAATTTCGTCAAATTGGTTGTATTCCTCCTCCTCAATGACATATTCAACCCCAACTATCCTTCTTTTTCTAGGCATAACCACATACCAGTTCTTCTTTGCAAGGTCGGGTACATAGAACACTTGCTGCACATCCTTGGCGAAGACAAACAGTTCATCTTTGTAACCAAAGACTCGTAGATCAACACTAACAAACCCATATTTGTCCTTGGTCACACCTTTCTTCCCATTGACCCATCGACACCGAAACAGGGCTACCTTCAATCCAACATAGTCAAGCTCCCATATCTCCTCTATCTGACCATAATATGTGTCTGTCTCCATGTCGTTGTTGATGGCATCTACACGCACGCCACTATTTTGATAGATGCTCTTGCCATCCTGGGCTATGGTGTAGAAAGTGTATCCATTAATATCATATGCTTGGTATGTTGTAATAGTGAATAATGGCCCCGCTGCTAGTTTTCTTATCAAATTATCGGTTATAGCAGCGCTAGATTTCTGGACATAATCTCGGAGCCAAGTGTTAAAGCCTTGCATCTGCTTCTTTGCAACCCAAGCCTCATTACGATTAGGATTACCTTCACGTAGGTGTCGCAAGTGCTCATTGACATAAGGTGTCACTACGTCGGTCTGTTGAAGCACGATGAAATGAGCCTTGTTGAAGGAATCTTGACCCGGAGTGATTGAGTTTTTGCCCAAGGTCCCAACACCTGCAAGCCTACCTTCATGCCGTGAATGAGGCACACCAATGGGGTTTTGGGGGTCCATATAACCCATGGCCCACTCCACTGCTTCGATGGTACCATAGCCACGAACCATGGCTCCCTCCGGAAACGACCGGTTATGTACCAATGATTTCAGAAAGCCATAGAACCTCTCATATGGAAACATTTGATGAAGGTAAGATAGGCCAAGGTAGAAGATCTCCTTTGCAAGATGTGCTGTTAGATGGACCATGAGATCAAAGAATGATGGTGGAAAAGTAGCCTCAAGCAGGCATAGGGTCTCAAAATGCCTTCTCTCTAACCTCGACAGTGCCTCCACATCAATCACCTTCTGTTCTATCGCATTGAAGAAAAAGCACAAGCTCATGACAGCCTCGCGAACCAGTACTGTCTTGATACCTCTAAGTGCAACAAGAAGAAGAGCTGTCATCAATTCATGGCAATCATGAGATTTCATCAAGTGGAAATTCATTTTCATATCCTTCACCGACACTAGCCTCTTGAAGTTCAAAGAGTAGCCTGAAGGTACTTTCAAACCATGCAAGAACTCACAGAATTCTCTTCGCTCCATCTTTGACAATGTGGTTGCAGCTACGGGAAGGACCGTCCCCGTGTCTGTTTCCTCTGCATAGAGCTCCGGCCTAATGCCCATATCTTGCAGATCCTGCCTTGCATTCTCATGATCTTTTCCTTTGCCCCTCTGTTGCAACAATGTTCCACACAGGCTCTTGCACACATTCTTCTTGGTGTGCATGGTGTCAATCGAATGACGCACATCCAACAACTGCCAGTACTCTAGCTCCCAAAGTATTGATTTTTTGTTCCACATCCCCTGCCCATCTTCTTCTTCACCATCTCGCTTCTTTCTTTTTCCAAGGATGGACTTCTTTGGTAACTCCTCAATAGTTTTGATGTCTTTCACTTGCAGGTGGAGCTCCACCCTGGACACATGTGGAGGAGCCATTCAATCCTCCTTTTCCCCATCAAACTGGCAGTCCATGTTCCGGTATGGATGTTTCTTATGGAGGAAACGATGGTGCCCCAAGAATACAAATTTTTTCGACTTTCTCAGCCATAATGAGCATGTTTCATCTAAGCAGTGGGGTCAAGCTTCACCGTTCCTTTTACTCTGCCCGGACAAGTTGCGATGAGCCGGGTTGTTGTTGATGGTTGTGAACAACATGGCGTGCAATGTAAAGTACTTACGCTCAAACTCATCCCAAACCTCCTCCACACTAGGCCTCCAAAGTGTCTGCAAGTCATCAACCAATGGCCTCAAGTACACATCAACACGGTCACCAGGTTGCTTTGGCCCAGAGACCAAGATTGACAACATCAAATATTTTCATTTCTTGCATAGCCAGGGTGGACGGTTCAACACTGAAAGGACGACAGGCCAAGTGCTATGCATTGAACTCTGGTTACCGAATGGGTTCATGCCGTCTGTGCTCATAGCGAACCGAATGTTCCTACAATCATCTTCAAACCAAGGGAAGTGGGCATCAATGTTACCCCATTGCGCTGCATCTGCGGGGTGCCTAAGCTTGCCACCATCTGTCTTCTTTTGGCCTTCCTTATGCCAACGCAAGAGTTGGGCCTCCTTTCGTGTGGCAAACATGTGTTTCAAGCGGGGAATGATGGGAAAATACCATGCCACCCTCACAGGACCCCCTCTGTTACCCTTTCTGGCTCTGATCTCTTCGGGCTCATTCCTGTCCTCAGCATTATTATCTCCGCCATCTTTGGCCCTCTTGAAACGATCGAACCCACACTTAGGGCAATTGTCAAGGTCCTCATACTCTCCATGAAACAACACACAACTATTCTTACATGCATGGATTCTTTCAACCTCTAAGCCCAAAGGACAGATTATCTTCTTAGCCTCATAGACAGACCCGGCCACTTGGTTTCCCTCTGGTAGCATGTCTCTTAGCAGATCCAATAGTTGTTTGAAACTTTTGTCGGTCCAACCATGACTTGCCTTCAGCTGCAAAAGTTTGAGATCACTAGAAAGACGAGAATACTTGTGACAACCAGGGTATAGGGGTTTCTTTGAATCTTCGATGAATTGTTTCAGCCTCGATAATTCTGAAGATGTGTACACACCCTGAAACTCAACATCTCTCAACATTTGATCAACATTGTTCACATGAGGCAGCAAATCATCATCGTTGAAACCCGTAACCTCTTGGTCAGTCATATCCTCAGGACGCATGACGCTGGGTGGGAATGCTTCATATTTCTCAAAGTTGTTGCCACATTCTTCTTCCCCTATAATAATGACAAATCAATGAGTTAAGCCATTAACAATGAGAAATCAATGAGTAATGTCAATAGGCACTCGTTTCACCTTCGTTAAGGGCTTCGGCATGGCGTCGACGTGCCCCTTCAACATGGTGTCGCGATTCGCCTTTGTTAAGGCATCCTTCTTCAACCTCATTAAGCTCTTCCTCACCATGCTGGTTCCAACACGTGTAATTCTCTTTGAATCCACGTGTGATCTAATGATGAAAAATGTTGTCCCGTTGTCCAAACTTCTTCTGGTTGAGACAATCAACACAGGGGCAACACATTGTGGGGACACCCCGATCTCTCATGTCTGCCTCTGCTTCAGCTAGAAAGCCATTGACCCCACTTAGGAATGTCTCCCAAACTCGGGCCTGTCTATACATCCAAGTCCGATCAGCTGCCATCTACAAGTTCAATAAAAAAATATTTTGAAACAAATAATATATCATCATAATCTAATATCAAGAGGAGAAGGGATAGCATGCATTTTCATAGTATTATCACCATGTAGATTACACACAAGAATTGTGGTGCTGGGTAGCTTTACAACAAAAATATGATCATTATTCCTCAATATTTGTTCCAAAGTTTCTTTGATTCAGTCGAAACAAGAATTGTCCATTAGCATTTTCACCATGATATGATAATTGTTCCAATTTTCCTCAATATTACAACAAAAATATGATAATTATCACCTTGTAGCATTTGCATAGTATTATTATCAGAATCTAAACAAGAATTGTCCTATTTTTTTCCTACTAGAGATGCCTACTAATTAGGAGGGGCAAAGTCCATACCTTGATGAGGACACTAAGGGTGGAGAAAGCAACGATGGTCGACGAACGGAGCTGCTGCGGTGACGACGACTGAAGCAAGCTGTTGCGCTGCAGAAGGCACCGGAGTGACATACGAAGGTGGAGGCGTGCTCGTGCAGAGCGGCGAGCAGAGGCACCGGAGTGACAGACAAATTAAGGTGGAGGCGCGCACAGACGAAGGAGGCGGCGATCGCGGCGGCGAAGGACCGGAGCAAAGGGGAATTATGGCTGCAGCAGCGCCGGGAGGACGCCCTCCGCCGCCGGGAGGGTGCTGGAGCGACGACGGCCGACGGACCGGCGGCCATGATGAGGGTGGCGCAGCCGGAGGGTGCTGGAGCCGCGATTGAGGGTGGTGCAGGAGGCGGAGGGGCGCGCAGTAGCGGCAGTCGCAGCGGCGCAGGACCGCCAGCGCCGAAAGCGCCGGCTGGACGCCCGCCGGCTGTCACAGCCTCTCGCAGCGGGAGGACGAGGAAGAAGACGCTGCTACAGTGATGCTACAGTGTTCCCCTCAATTATTGCAACAGTACCAGTAACGGGCTTCAAGTGTGTATACGTTACGGTCACTCACTCACGTTACCAGAATGGAACATCGGTAACGGGCATTAAAGTCCATTACTCGTAATTGAGATATTCGTAACGGTCATTACCCGACTGTTACGGTTATTTGTATTTTTAGTAACGGACATTAAGAGACCATTACGGATTATGACATTAGTAGTAACGGTTGTATTTAAGAACCGTTACGGGCTGAAGCTAAGTAACGGTCGCACTAAACATCCGTTACCAATGTTACTTATCAGTAACGGGCGTTGTGGTGGCGTGGCCGGGCTCGGGCATGCCAGGATTATTGGTAACGCTCGTTGTTCTGCGCCCGTTACAGATGTCCTTCTCTATAACAGGCTTGTAGCGCCCGTTACCAATGCAGTGTTTCCTATTTGAGGTTTTCACGTAGTGTCTAACACCCCGGCCCCAGTTCCAAGCCCTAGCACAAGGGGCGTGTCGAAGTATACCGACAACTTTCTTGCTTGAGCAGCAATAATACCCCGTTTTTTAGATAAAGGATTAAACCTATGGGTCGAGTTGTTCTTGCATGTAATCCATCCCTTGGACCTTGATGCAAGCCCAATAAAAATGTTTCTTTATTATATTGTGCTTGCCAATAAGTTTTACGTTTCTTTAAAAAAAGAAAAATAAAGAATGTCCTTGATGTTACAGTGCACAGCGGAATGCGGCCCGGCCCGCTATACCCACGAGCCAGTGCCATACCAGGCTTAGATCCACCGGAGCCCAACCAACCAAGGCCTCAGGCCTAACTCAACCCAAAAGACTAGCCTGATGGGTGAGGACTGCCCCACCTTATATATTGTGCTCCCCCACCATCAATTTCCGATGTGGGACTAAATCTAATAATCTCCCATGTCACACATCGGGCTCAACTCTTCCATCACATACAACCCATGTGATCTCCCGGAAGACGTTCACCAGGCCCCGAGTCCAACTCTCCAGCCCCGTCACACATCGGGCCCAACTCTTTCATCACATACAATCCATGTGATCTCCTAAAAGACGTTCTCCAGGCCCCGAGTCCAACTCTCTAGCCACACACAAGCCCGTGCGGCCATCCAGAGACATTCACGGGCTCCCCCATCACTATTTGACCCCGAAAATATTTCGGATTTTTTCAACCTTCGACTTTGATACCATTTGTTAGAATAATAGCGCGGAAGTGATAACCCAAGAACGCAAAACTAAATCACAAGATCAAACAAATGAGAATAACACCGAGGCACGATGTTTTTTAACGAGCTTCGGCAATGTGCCTACATCCTTGGGGCATGACTACGGGCGCTCCTCCTCATAAACAGCAGCTACATCGGCATCCAGGCACCACCGTGGCAACACCGCCGCCTACGCCGGCCGCCAAGTCGTCTCACTATTACACGGTAGTGCCCTCATATTTATGGGCCTTAGGGATACAAACTACAACCCAAACTCTATCCCTAACCTACCAAATTACAACTCAAATCCAATCGTAACCAAACCATATACATATTCGACATATATCTAACAAATTGTGCTCCCCCACCAATCAAATTTAGTCCCACAACGAAAATTGATGATGGGGGAGCACAACATATAAGGTGAGGCAGTCCTCACCCATCAGGCTAGTCTTTTGGATTGAGTTAGGCTTGAGACATTGGTTAGTTGGGCTACGGTGGATCTAGGACTGGTATGGCACTGGCTCGTGGGTATAGCGGGCCGAGCCACATTCCTCTGTGCTCTTTAACAAGTGGTACTAGAGCCAGATCCAGGGAGAAGAAGCCGGCGAAGGTGGATGATGATAAGTGAGAGGAGATGCAGGCGCAAGCATGTGCTACTATACGATTGTGTCTCTCTGATCAGATCATGGATAAAACATCGCCGAAGCAAATTTGGGACAAGTTAGAAGAGCAGTTTATGTCCAAGACATTGACCCGGAAGCTATACCTGAAGTAGAAATTATATGGACTGAAGATGCAGGAGGGGTCGGATCTTGCAGACCATATTAATGTCTTCAATCAATTAATTGCTGATCTTGAGAAAGTCGATGTGAAGATTGATGATGAAGATAGGGCTATTATTCTTCTGTGTTTGTTGCTGGGGTCTTATGAACACTTGGTTACTACACTAACATATGGCAAGGAGGATGTTAAGGTGGACGAAATTGTTATTGCTTTACTCGGTCATGAGTAAAGGAGGAAAAACAATTTATCTGAAGATTCTTCTGGAGGTGCTTTTTCAGTCAGGAGTGATCACAGTGCTGAAGATAAGAAGGGCAATAGGAAGAAGAAGGGGCCGCAGTGCGCAAGGGATGGGGACATAAAAAGGCTGAGTATCCGGAACTGAAGAAGGGCGAAGGAACCGCAAGTGTAATGATTGCCAAGAATAGTGATGGTGATGTTCTCACAATATCAAGTGAAAAGCCTTGTGAAGTATGGTTGTTGGATTCAGCTAGCTCGTTTTATGCAACACCAAAGAAGGAGTGGTTCTCATCATACATTGAGAAGGATGGAGGTCTTGCTTACTTGGAAGATGATTCGGGTTATTGTGTCATAGGAGTGGGTGATATCAAATTCAAGATGTATGATGGACATGAGATGCTATTTAAGAGTATGAAGCATGTGCCGGGGCTATGGAGGAATCAGATTTCGCTTGGGTTATTGCATGATGAAGGATGGCTATATTAGGCGGTACCCTTGAGAGTCATGCGGGAAGGCAAGACAGTCATGGTTGGTGAGAAGTCAAGTGCACACCAATACAAGCTGATGGGAAGCGTTGTTGAAGGTGGAGTCATGGATGGCATTGCAACGGTGGTGGTGTTCTATCCGAATGTCGGCGAAGCGACGGGATCGGCCTTGTCGGGCTGTTCTAAGTGAGCAGCAAAGGGAGACGACTCAAATTCGGTACATGGAGATTCGAGCATGGACGGTTTCAATGTAGCGTGTATATTTGTCAAGATGGTGTTTGTTAGATATGTGTCGAATATGTGTATGGTTTGGTTACGATTGGACTTGAGTTGTAATTTGTATAGGTTAAGGATAGAGTTTGGGTCGTACTTTGTATCCCTAAGGCCCATAAATATGAGGGCACTACCATATAACCGTGAGACGACTTGGCGGCTAGCGTGGGCGGCGGGGTTGCCGCGATGGTGTCCGGATTCCAGTGTAGCTGCTTTTATGGGGAGGAGCGCCCGTACTCATGCCCCGAGGATGTAGACACATTGCCGAACCTCGTTAAAAAACATCATGCCTCGGTATCGTTCTAATTTGTGTGATCTTGTGATTTGGTTTTGCGTTCTTGGGTTATTGCTTCTGTGCTATTATTCTAACACTTGATGTATGCTATGGAGTTTAGCATTATTTGGTGTAGCAAGAAGAAATGTATGCTACTGGCGAGCTCCTATGCCATGTTGGCACTGTGCGATGAAGAGTTTTAGCTGCCGTGGCACGATCGGCGACATGGAGGGTGGCCGGCTCTCGAGGGGGAGAAAGGTTCCTTGCGCGCTTGGACGGAGTACTTTGGCTGAAAAACCAGTGGCTCCTCAGCCACCAGCGCAACTCGGAGTCGTCCAACAAGGCGGTCCACCGACGGTGAGATAGGCGCGTTCGACGACAACGGCCGGAGAAATGCCCAAGACGCCTCCGCCGCCGGGTGCCCACTGAAAAGCCCACCGGCTGCGACCTGGGAGGCAAGGCAGCAGGCGAAGATGACGGCCGCAAGCACAGACACCGACAACGTGACGACTGTGACAACCCCTCGGGCTGTCGTGGGGATCGTGTGGCTGCAGCCTCAGCTCCCCTCTGCGGCAGCAAGTTCGGCTACAATATATGCAAGCACAGGGCCGTCCTGCAAAATATATGGGCATGTGCCACTTCAATCAAATAGGCAAATATATTGATTGTGCATGTTACTTGAAGCGATTTCTTCAACCACTTATGTCAATTGATGTTGGGCCAAGATGCAAGAAAAGAAATGACAGATGGAGATAAACTTGAGTGAATGGAGAAATAAATAGATTGGATTGGGGACGATATTTGTGGTCCATTATGATATTTTATGGGTGAACTCGTGGATTAATCATGGGGAGGAGTTAGGCACATGGTTGTTGATCCTTCTACGGGAAAATAGGAGATAGTTTGCATGCTGCAGAAAAATTGGAAAAGATTTAGGGAGAGTAAGGAAAGTTATTGGGCAACGGGTGCAAACCAACCTCTTCGTGCAACCGTACAACATTGCCAAGTTATTGTGCTCCCTTGTGCTCTTTCCAAGAAGTTTAAGAGAAAATTTTTGACCGGATCATACTGTATCTACTGCTACTAACACTGGTAAATATGGAGTAGCACATGGTTTATTTTTGGGGGCCCTATGTGCACAGGCCGCACTCCCCTTGGACGGGCCTGCTAAAGCATGGGCTATAGATGGTCAAATGGGTTGGGTGAAATGGGCCACACTAGGCACGACACGAAAAAACACAACCCTAACCCAGCCCAGCCCATGACCAATTGGGTCAGGGCCGACCCGACCCGATAGGTCGGGTCGGGTCTGGGTCGAGACTCCGACCCATAGTGTTGACCCCGACCCGACACGACTAATCGGTCTGACCCGATCCGACTCGACTAATTTTAGGCGGCCTGGCCCAGCTCCAACAGCTAGATGTTGGCCCACTAGCCGTTGGGCCAGCCAACTAGCCGTTGGGCTAGGGGAGGGGCTATGCCGGCCCGCCGGGTATAAAACCCGAGGCGGAGACCAGCCGGAGGAAACCCTAGCCCCCGCCCCTCCCCTCCCGAATTTTCCAGCTGTAGCCGCTATCTCTCCAATCTCGACGCCTCTCCTCCCTCGCTCGCCTTCTGCCTCCTCCACCCCAACTCGCTGGTGCTCCTCGCCCTCCTCCTATCCGGCCGGCGGGCCTCCACCACCGCCGGGCGTGGCCACCGATGGCCTGCAGCCCGGGCCATCTTGTCCCCTCCTTGTCCCCTCTCTTCTTCCAGATCTAGAACACCCCTTCTTCCTCCTGTCCGGCCGGTGGTCCTCCGCCGCCGCCGCTGGTCTACATCCCGGCACGGCACGTCTCTTCCTCTTCATCTCCGCCTTTCCAGCTCGACACTCCATCCTGAAACCCTAACCCTAACCCTAGTCCGTCGAGGAACCAAAGCGCCAGAGCTGTGGGCGACTCTGGTGCTCCGGACTTGGAGTTGGACCACCTCGTCGGCTACTCTGGTGCTCCAAACTCAGGTTTGTTTGCCCTCGTCCTCTTTCTTCTTCTTTCTTTCTTTTCTTTGTTGATTTCTTTTTGATTGTTCGCATTTTCTTGTCGATTTCTTTCTCCTCAGTTTCGTTGAGGAACCAGACGCTGGCGATGGAGGATGTCGGCCACTCCATGACCATCAACGATGAGATTCGGTTGATGGGGGGGTCAGAGATGATGAAGACGACTTGCTCGCGGGGTAGGAGGACCTCTTTGGCCGCAGTACTGCTGCTGCTATTGATCTTCCTGCTGATGGTGATGGTGATGCCCCTGCTGGTGCAAATGCCGGTGCCGATGCCGGTTCTGAGCACGACACCGAGAGCACTGCTTGTGGCAAGGGGAACCGGCCATGCACCTCTGATGTCTGGGATGAGTACGAGAAGATCTACAAGGTGGTGAATGGTAAGAGAATCCGATTCCAAGCTAGGTGCAATCATTGTGGTATGATTTACGCTCCTCTGCCTATTTTTGGCACTGGAACTTTGAAGCGTCATATTAAATCCTGTCATGTTAGGAATCAGAAGTTTCATTCATCTCAGTCCTTGATACAATTCAACTCAGATGGTAGTGTAGGTCACTGGGAGTACAGTCCCGAGGTTGCACGTACACAACTTTGTCGTTTGATTGCTGGACTTGATCTTCCTCTGGGTTTTGGTGATTCTGGAATATTTGAAGAGTACATTAAAATTGCCCATAACCCTCGGTTTTCTTCTGTCTCACGGCAAACCACCACTAGAGATCTTGTCAAATACTATACTGATCGTCGTAGTAAACTTGCGGACACCTTAACTGCTGCTTCCTTTGTTGCTTTCACATCTGACATTTGGTCCAGTAATGCTAAGGAAGACTACCTTAGTGTGGTTGCTCATTTTGTTAGTGCTGATTGGCAATTAGAGAAGCGGATCTTAGGGCTGAGGCTCATTGATGTTTCTCACAGTGGTGAAAACAATGCTGAGCGTGTGTTTGCTGTGCTGGAAGAATTTGGTTTAACTCAAAAGGTAGTATCTGTTACTTTGGACAATGCATCTGCTAATACTACTGCTATGAGCATTTTATCTCCTAAAATTTCTAGTTATGTTGGTACTCTATTCTTGCATCAGAGATGTGCTTGTCATATAATTAATCTTATTGTGAATTCTGGCTTAAAAAGGATATCTGCTTACCTGAAATCATTTAGAACAGCAATCCCTTTCTTGAATTCTTCTAACCAGCGCATTGCAGCATACAAAACCTATTGCATTGCTGTAAATGAGAGGCCAAGAAAATTTGGGTTAGACATGGATGAGAGGTGGAACTCTACCTACCTCATGCTTAAGCACCTTATCCCTCATAAGCAGAGCTTTAGTGTGTTTATCCAGACACACTACCCTAGGAGATCATGTGAGCCTATGCTTCTAACAGAGTCACACTGGTATATTGCCGAACACATATTGTCATTTCTTGAGCTTTTCTATGATTCAACTTGTGCACTGTCTGCTCTATACGATCCTACATCTCCATTAATATTGCATCACATAATTGAGATAGCTGCACGCCTAAACAAATATGAAAATGATGCAATGCTTAGATCTGTGGTTGTTCCTATGAAAGATAAATTTCTTAAGTATTGGAGGGACATACCTATGCTTTACTCAATTGCATTCGTCATGGATCCTAGAGCTAAGGTAAGGGGTTTTAATAAATCTCTAGTTGTACTATCTAACCTCACTGGTACTGATTACTCTCCTTATTTAACTGAGGTAAGAGCTAAACTTTCTACCATGTTTAACAAATATGATGAGAAGTTTGGTGCAGTGAGAATGCAGAGGCCTTCACAACCAGTGACTTCTGGTAAGAAAAAAATTGCCTGGAGTAAGATTTTTGGTGCTGATGAAGTTGGTTCTACTGGTGCTGGTTCATCCAGTTTTGGTAACTCTACACCCACTCCATCCCCTCTATCTAGAAGAACCTCTGCTAGTGCATTGTTGCAAGTAGCAACAAGTGGTGCTGCTCTTGGTATTGCTTCTGAACTATCTTCCTACTTGGACAGTGACACTGTCAACCAGTTTGATGGTGATTTCAACATTTTGAATTGGTGCCATGAGCACAAACACACCGATCCAATTTTGTCCATTTTAGCTAAAGATGTTTTGTCTGTGCCTGTGTCTACTATATCTTCAGAATCTGCATTTAGTCTTACTGGCAGGATCATCGAGGAGCGCTGCCACCGACTTGCTCCAGAAATGGTGGAGATGCTCTCCTGCATCAAAGACTGGGAAGCTGGTGATGCAAGAGCATAGCATTCTGTGGAGGACAAGGAACTTGAAGCTGCTTTTGATGATATATATCTTGATGGTTAGAATGTGTAACTGATTCTATACTTGTTGAATGTTGGAACATTTGAACTATGTAATGTAATAGTGAACCTTTGATTGAGCTGGGCTGTACTCTTTTCCTACCTTGGGTTTCTCACGAGGTGTGAGTTTTACCTAGATAGGTTTTTAATGAGACAGCCATTGCACCAGCTCAAACTTTGAAATTATGTGTTCTGTGTGCTGTGTGTTTTCTGTGTGTTTTGGTTAGAAAATTTGAACTTAGCATGATTTTCTGATCTGAATGAGATGTTATTTGTAGTATAGTGTCTGGGTCGGCACTAACCCTATGGGTTAGTCGTGCCTCGGCACGGCACGGCTAATCCTTAGTCGTGTCGTGTCGTGTCTGGGTCCGTGGCCAGGCACGCAGTGCCGGCACAGCACGCCACAACTAATTAGTCGTGCCTGATCGTGTCGTGCCTAATCGTGCCGTGCCTGATAGGGTTAGGGTCGTGTAGTGCCGTGCCAGCCTATTTGGCCATCTATAGCATGGGCCGGGCGTGCAAATAGAAAACATCAACGCCTCCACCACTTTCCGGGTTTTTAGTTCTTTGGCGCTGACAAAAGGTAGCTTAGTTATTTGATCCCTTTTTAATTGAACTTGGCTATCTGGCCCAAAATCAAAATTCGTTGCGATCCTTGGCCGTTCTGTTAGTTTGACAAGCTAACTTTGTTAGTTTATATTCAGAAAACCTCCAAACCCAGATTGTCACACCATTAACTAAGTACAACCAAAACAATAAACATACAGATACACATGCATACTAACCCAAAAAAATGCTTTGAAGTTTGCTTAAATATTTAAAGTAGATTTGAGTACGGGGATCTTAAATACTAAGAAAAGGTGCTTGACACACCTCGGAATAATGAGATTTGGAAATCATACAAGGTTGTAACATGCAGGTGATCTAGCTGCTATGGAACAAAAATGGAAAACCCTGGAACAAGATGTGGAAAATGCATACTGGCATGTAGAAATATGCTTTGATGTCTGACACATATATGCTTGAACTATGTAGAAAAAATGGCTGTGAAAGCTGGTGGCCATATTTTCAATCTAATTCATAGTTTAAGGAAAAAAATATGTAATTTCATTATCTTAATTCATATATACAGCTACCTAATGTGGATGAACAGGTATGCCACATACAACTGAACATGCAGTTCTAACAAGACAGACGATTAAAACTCGGCCTGCCAGGGGAAGAAACCCCTGAGCATTGAATAAGAGAAGATCTCTCACGCAGGCCGAGAAAACCCCGAACCCTTACCCCACCCTTACATAGGGCGCTGTTACCCGAGTGAGTGCAGGCCGGGACCTTCCTTTATGCTTTGGTGTAGTGGCAGGCGAGGGTTTTTTTTTTAACCCCACGCTTAAATTTGCTCCCAGGAGGAGTCGAACTTAGGACCTAGGGAGTGCTATTAAGACCATCTAACCAAGTCAGCTAAAGACCTGTTAGCAGGACAGATGATTAAAAAAAGAAAAGGATTTGCTTCATTGTGATTGTGTACTAAATAGCTACTTCAAAAAGTCATAAATACTACAAATATATACATAAAAATTGCATAGTAATACTTAGTAAAGTGATACAGACAACTTATTAATATACCTCAACCTTTGACAAAAAGTATTTGGCCTACAAACTAAACCATAAAGTACCAAGAAAAAGACAGGAACAATAACAATTACGCTTAGTACCAAAAGTCATAATATAAAAAGTATGTTTTACTATGAAAAAGATAGGAACATGCTATGATATATCATGTTCTATTATGCAGATGATCTAGTTGTATTGTATCACAACAGCAAACTGGGAATGGATCTCCCCTCAGTAACGATGAATACTGATCTTCCCTGGGAGCGGGCGTCAGCTCGGGTGGTTAGCTCGTGCTCGTTAGAGTGCGCAGCCAGCCATCCCGGGTTCGACTCCCGCGGGTTGCATCCCTGGTAGAGTGCAGGACGGACCGGCCGGGGCTTGAACCTCGGTCCCCATGCCACGTTCCTCGGGGTGGCTGGAGGTTAATCTAACCTCTGACCTCTAAACTGATCTTCCCTTAAAACAAGTCCAATGCACATAGCACATATGCTTATGCTTATCTGAATGCAAAATGGTGATGAGTGGTGATAACCAAATTTATACAGGTACCCTGAACAATCAGTATCAGAAGCACGTGAGATATACACGTACCCAACATCCAAGTGGGATGGAAAATTGTAGTATAAAAGCCTGTGCTGATAAACTAGTATAGGTATATTATATACAAGGCAGAAGTACCGACTCTAAAGAAGTGAAGTAATATCTGAAAGCAGCGGGCACTAAATGACTTCCTCACCCGTCAGTAGCTAGATAGGCAGCATTGTGCTCAAGGTTATTTGCAGACAGTGGAATCAACATGTACAGCCTGATGGACATCAAAGATGCAAACAGAATCTTGCTCCAAGTTCTTTGAAGGCAAATCATATATACAGTTAGCACCTTTGAACCACACTGACCAGCAGCTTCTTCTCTCTTGCAACTCAATTAAGCGAGGCATACAACGGAACAAGAACTGCCATCCAAATTCGTGCTCCATTGAGTCATGGACCAGCGTATATCACACTGTCCAAGTTTTCATTGCTGTGCTGACCCATGCTCTTCATCCGGGTCGTCGCCCCACAGTAAGTGAGCTCCAACAACTTCTCCATCTGACACGGGGGGTGGAGTGGGCACTTCATCTTGTTTGTATCTCGTAGGCGTTTGAGAGAAAAAAAAGTCATCAGGAAAGTTTAGAGCAAATGTGTACAAAAGGGAGTTAAATTATGTTGCAAATAATAATGCATACTTGAGAAGATTCTATAATAATTTAGAAATAGCAAGAGATGGGAGTTGTCATGCTTTATGGCAAGGTAGAAATTTTCTAGAATAAGATATTTAGCATGGTTGGATAAGGATGAGAAAATTTAAGAGATAGATATTTTATAAAGAAGAGTATGGAAGTTTTCCACATGGCAACACCATAACATCCATAAGCACCTATAAACAAAGGTGTTCGATCCCCTCCCCTCTTGCCATACCATGTGATAAGAGGTCTCAAGTAGGATGTGGCATAGTAGCCATATAGTGTAGTTGTGTGTCATGGTAGGATAGTCATATAAAGAGTGCAATAGTCTTATGTGTAATAAGTTATAATAAATAAGAGTTTTGTGTTATACTAAATTATAATGAATAAGAGTATTGTGTTGTACTAAGTTATAATGAATAAGGAGTTGTGTTCTATTGTATAGAGTTGGTCTTCCATGTTGTGTCTAGGTGAAGATCTCCTCAATGTAGTGTGGTATATAGGGTCCATAGAAAAAAGTTGAGTTTGTATTTTTTTCACTTTCAGCAACACATATTAGAACATTGCTAAACTGTAAATTATTATATATGGAGCAGATTAGTTGGGTTTCAGAATTCCAATGTCCATATGACTTGTGCTTCGACCTTGCAGATATGGTCTTGTAATCTATTCTGGTAGTCAAGAAGAAGTCGAACCATCTTTGATTCAATCACTACCACAGAGTCATCGGCAATTGCGCCCTCCATCTCCAAAATCATGCTTGATTCTATCTTTCGTTCGTTGGTAGGCACATGTTCGATCAATTTGTGTAGTGAAGCTGCAGTCATATTATGGTGCTCTTCAGAGTCGATGCTAGTCTCGCACGGGTCGTATACTCATATGCGCCATTTTGGCAGTAGATTTGCCTGTGGATTACGGCATCAACATGAAGGATTTGTATTGTGTGGGTCGCTACCTTCATCGATGAGAGCTCATTTGTATCGCACATTGGCCAATTTGCGCTCCTCGGTGGAGTGGGGCGGTGGCGGCACATCCTCGGCCGTGCATCCTTGCTTTGAAAAGTCATCAATAGCCACCTAGACATCCTTGACGAGCGATATGAGGTTGTCGCACTGGTGAAGGAGAGCACCAGCCGCGTCCACCTTGGTACCAATGATGGTAGGGTTGAGGATGCATAAGGTGTCACCCCAGCAAGTGCCGTATCGGTAGCACCCACGCCCATCTCCACGAGCTCCCCGTCGTGGCGTTTAGCGAGGATCGTCATGATGTCCGGTCCCCGGAGCACATCCGTGGTCAAGCAGAGTTCCTCTGCTAAGGCATCAAGCTCGATCTCTTGCTCAGCCATTTGGGCGGGCAGCCACCACCACGATTGGTGGATTTGGGAGGGGAAGATGGGGTGGTGCGCTGCGCTGTGAGGTGGTAGGGGTTCAGGGGTGTGGCTAGGCGGGCCATGTCTGGCAACACATTTCTGTTTTCTGTGTTTTGCGTGGAGTTGCGGCAGGCAAACTGAAATGCGTCGGCTAACTACATGAATGACAACTCAACTGAATCTGCATCAGCGTTTGGGGAAGTTATGCACTAGTCTCATCAAAATTGGGTGTGAGTTTCAACTGATGATGTAATGATCAAGAATACAAAAGGACATGTAGTACTCGTGTTTTTGAGTTCAATTTTCACTCCATTTGGCATGGTAGATCATCCCACCAGTAACTGTGTCTATGCCATTTATATCACAATGCTATTTTTTTGTCAGTAAGTTTTAACCAAGAAAACAAAGTGACAATATTAGATGGGTAAGATACAACATTTCAGGTACCTTTAAGAAATAGGAGATCTCCTCTTTGTTTTTCTTTACTTTGAGTTTTTTTCCTTCTAGTATTTGCAACGCCAATGAATTCTTTTTTTTTCCTTCTGGTATTTGCAACGCTGGCGTGGATTCTCTGACTTCCTAAAGGGAAGTTAGGGCTAACTTTACCCCTCTCCGATGCCATCCATTCTCGATCCAATGGCTACTGGATCCCTCAGCTTTGTTGGTCAGCCCAAATGCAAGTTTTGGCACATATAAGGCCCAGCTCGCGAGCAAGGAATGGACAGTAACATTTAAGCGGGATCTGCAGCTGCTGGACACAATTTGGCGGGGAACACCAGATGGGAGGCGCGATTTGGCGGGAGACATTGCTATGTAGGCATTGTGGACTCTCCAGTAGTCTTGTTGGCAATCTTTTCCTTTCCTCCATGTGATGCTGCTGCTCTATAGGTAATCCAAAGAAATCTTCCCTCTTCCTCTCACCTTTGTTCTCAAAACTGAAAAATCCACTCATATTCCTTCATGTTTGTGCAGTATTCATTGAATCTTTGCCTTCTATCTCGGCCATCTCCCCTTTCCTCCATGTGATGCTGCTGCTCTACAGGTAATCCAAAGAAATCTTCCCCCTTCCCCTCACCTTTGTTCTCAAAACTGAAATCCACTCATATTCATTCATGTTTGTGAAGTACTCATTGAATCTTTGCCTTCTTGTTAAATTAGTGGCACAGACCAACAAGTAAGTTAGGTTTACATTTCTTTATTTTGTTTGGATCCAGATGCCTAGCAACAAGTATGCATTTATTTTCATGTAGGGAGAGTGTGAATCCTAGTTGGTTACCTCAGATCTATGTTACACGCATACGGATATGGGTATTGGATACAATATGTATCGGATACGCGGATACATCATTTCCCGAAAAACACTGATACGGGGATACGGCTAGGACATTTTTAAAATTAATAATTATAAGGCATTTGTCCAGCATCTGATGGATTTGCATCACTAATTCATATATTTATATGTTCATTTGTGAGAAAATAGAAGTTCTAGGGACTAGAATGTGAGAATATAGAAGTTTTAGGGGCTAGAATGCGTTATAAATTCGTATATTCATATGCTCTATAATTATTAAAAAGAGAAAGGGGCAAAACAAAAATAGACCAAACCTTATATGTTCCACCCTCCACCCACAAACTACTGACAGTCATCTCTCTCCCTCTCAACCTTCTCTCACGCCCTCCCGGCCTCCCCAATTTGTTCGTTCTTCTTCTCTCCCCCAAATCCCATCTGCCATGGGCTCCCTGTCACCGGCGCGTCACCTACCTCCTCCCCTGCGCGCTGCTCGTCACCACGGGGCTCGCCGTCCTCGCCTTCCCCTACGACCTCCCGCGGGGCGCCGGCATCGGCGGTGGGGCCAGGACTAGGAAGAGCTTCTGGGAGGTGGTCCGGGGGGGCGTCGGCGAGTCCATGGCGACGAGGCTCGAGGAGGCAGCCGCGCCCCCACCGACTGCCGCGCGACCCCTCCACGCTCGTCGAGATCCCCGGTGTGCCCGCTGCGGAGGCCGCCTCAGTACCCTCGCGCCCGCCGCCGCCCTGCCCGGCGCTCCCACCCCGGCGGGGCTGAGGCACTGAGCCGTATCCAATCTGGCCCAACTGTGTCCGGTACGCGTATCTGGACCAGTACATATCCAGTTTTTTGGGATACGGCCAGAAACATATCCAACATGTATCTATGGCGTATCCGTATCCGATACGTATTGGATATGGATATGTCACCTCCCTGCGTATCCGTGCAACAGAGCCTCAGATTATTGGACAGAAATTTAGAAGCTTGGATGATGCTTGGTCTTTTTGGGTAAACTATTGTAACGCCCACGGTGTTTAATATCCCTTGATAGTCATTAAATTAATGAGTAAGAGACTTGAAGTCAAATGAGCTATTATGGGAAAAAGTCAAATTTGGAGCAAATTTGACCAAAAGTCAAAAATTTGAGTTCCAAATTCAGAGAAATTTGTCAAAAATATGGAACTATGGGTTGAAGAATTTGAAATTAGTGGCATCAAGTTGAAATCAATCCTAGATCATAAGCCTCTCAATTAAATTATTGAAGTTGGTGACCTGAAGGTGTTGTTAACTACTCCCTCCATCCCAAAATAAATGCATTTCTGTAGTTCAAATTTATCCCAAAATAAATGCACTTCTATAAGTAGGACAAGCTAGCTCTAGTTGTCTTTTTCTACTTTCTCTCCTCCCAAGGTGTAATAATTATATCTTTATAGGGGTATATATGTAATTTCACACTAGCATTGATCTTCGTGCCCAAACTCTAGAAGTGCATTTATTTTGGGACGGAGGGAGTATCTCCAAAACTTTGACTGGATTAAGCCTGTCATAGTAGCAGTAAACCATTTTCGAAATTAATTTTAGAAGGATTTTTCTTATGGGATGAGGCCTTGGATGTGCAATATGGAACCTTCAAACATGAGTCAACATATTACAGTAACTTGTGGACATGGAAAGGAGAGTTTTGATATTGTAAATGTGTTGCAAAGTTGGAAGGGAAGTCTGATTCAGTTTTGTCGAACAGGCTGAAGAAATGAAAGTCTGAAACACCGATAGACAGAGTTAAAGGCTCAATCTTGTTTAACTTAGTTTTTGGGGAAAGATTTCTTATGTAACCTTTGGGAGGTTTCGATCTGTAAATAAACTTTAATCTATAAGAATTATCTTGGTCAAGTGTTTGACTAGGAAGGAAAGAAATGGTAATTTTTTGGAAGTTCAAGTTGAGTTTAGCACTGACAGTACTCTGATAGTACTGAATGGCAATTGCCAATTCAGTTTTAGGAACAGGGTGAAATGGCCACCTTTAGCTTGAAATTTTTGAAGAATTTGCATGTAAGAGTGGGGCTTATATCACTCTGTTCGGCTGGCCAGCAGCAGCACACCAGCCAGCTTCTTTCGGCTTATTCCCTCTCACACAGAATACTATTGAATTAGCCAAAATTAGCCGGCTTCTAGACCAGCCGAACAGAGTGTATATGGTTAACAAGATACAATAGTGGTTGAGTAGCATAAACCAAGTTTGAATGGTTAAGAAAGGGGATCAAAGTTGGAGCAACCAGCTGCCCTTGGGAGGTTCTGACGAAACTGAATGGGCTCATCCATTCGGTTCCCAGGTTCAGAGTAAATTCTGGGTGCATTAGAGGCAGAATTAAAGGAGATGGTTTTGAGAGAAGTTGTAGATAAAGGTTAGATCTACAACTTTGCTTTCGACTGATTTTGAGACCCAGTAATAGAATTTGGAGAAATCAAGGCTGCAAGATTCTGGGTTAAAACGAAATGAGAGAGAGCAGAGCCGAACGAGCAGAGCTCGAGCGCTGCGCCAAGCAGCTGCTTGCTGATGTTCGTGCCATGGTAGCAACTTCGCGTCATGCGTTGAGCGAGCGCCAAGACACCGCCGCAAGAGTCAGCAGGAGGTGGCAAGCGCAATAGCGGTATGGATTCAATATATACTTCTCCCGCCGGCCAGTTATACTTTCTCTTACCGTCGCCACCATTTTCACCGTTCCCTCCGGTCGCCGCCGATTCTCGTCGTCGTCTGGCCCAGCCAAACCTGCCCACCTAGACCATCACCAGGAAGTTCTCCACCCGTCCTTCAACCCCTTTGAGTCAATCCCAAACCCCTACCATCGATGCCACCGCAACACCGCTGTTCTCTCTGTTCTGCTCGTCGCCATACAAAAGAAACTAGTCACGAGCATGTAGGGTTCTGGGTGGGTGTAGACGGTTGGTCTGTGGGTTAATCTTTTTGGGCATAGAGTAGTGTCAGCTTGCAACTTTATCATGGAGATAAGTTGTACAGTCTTCTTTTATTAAAAAGTTTTGCATACTAACCTTGACTTACATCCTACCGTAGAGTCTGAAGCACCTGAAGTGGAGTCTGTAGATTTATCAAAAGATACCCAGGAGACTGAGGGAGTTCTTGAGCTTTTTCCTGTGGTTGAAGGGGTTTCTGAAGATACTAACTTAATAGAGACCCAAGGCAAGCCCCGGTGCATTTATACCTATGATTTCTATAATTATTATGCAATCATTAAAATTGGTTTATTTTATGATTGTGCATTAGTCTAGGAGTTGATTGCAACCCAATTCTCCTATGCATAATCCCTCCTTGGTTAGTAGGACATCTTTACAATCTGTTCAAACTTAAGTAGTAATACACCTATGCTTAGCAAGGCTTAGTTGTTACTTTATTGTAGCCCTGTTACTTGAATGCCTGGGGTTAATCTGGCTCTCACTTTGATCAAGGAAACGGATTGTTTTAAAGTTGTAGGCAGAAGCTAGTGATGTAGTTCTGCCCATTGAAATTAATTTGTTAAGGACCATTCGTTGTTTTAACCTTTGATCAAGTGATACAACCTAGTTGTTTACTGCCATTGGGAACCAGCAAGCCTGGTAAATTAGTTGGCTCCTGGATTGGAAATGATTTATACCCGTGCTTGTTGTGTGGGAGAAAGGCAGGGGCGTGTGGATGACGATGCCCCTGCACTGGATCAGGCCAGACATGGGGTTCCATGTGGGGGTGCGCCTCTGGGTTCGAGTAACTTTGTTTCCGGTCCTTGGGTACGGCTAATTGAAAGGTTTACGTACATTCCCCGGAACTGTACATAACTGGTAATTAGGTATCTCCTGCAGGATGTAAATCGGTTCGGATTGCCGCAATTCTCGGTTATGAATGCACTTGATCATTGCTTGAGCATCGTAGTTAAGAAACATAGTGGTGATGTTTTTCCTTGACATTAATATTGCTGGATGTTTAGTGCTTCTTGTTATGAAAAAGATTTTATCACATAGATGCTAAGTAATTATTAAATTGGAGTTAAAATCGCAAAATAAGGGCTTACTATTAGTAATTTTTATGCAAAACTGTTGAGTTAGCCAGTCCATTAAAAAGCTCTCATACTCCTTGAAGTTTTGATTACTTTATTTTATTTTGGTTAGTCGGGTCAGTCTTGTTAAGTACCTTCATAATCAGGGTTTTAATTTTTGTGGTTTTCAGAAGTGCATTAACCGTCTGCTGAAGAAGGGTACCCGAAGAACTAAGTATTTGAAAGGTCTCCAAATACTTAGTATGAGACATAGATGTTATGTTTAATTACCACTCACTGGCTTGTCCGTTTTAAACTCTTAGAATGGAGTAACCTGCACTTAAGTTTGTTTCAAACTACGTGTTTGTAATAATCCGTACCTTTCAGTATTTATGTAAAATATAAGGGTTGTTGATGCTCTCCCTTCGTGGAAGTGATCCTGATGTACGGTTGAGATTCAAGTTGTACGTGGATGATTCAGATTGTCCCGAGGACACTTGACGGACTACTAGGTTTAAACTGGTTTAAGTGCATTTACAAGAAATTACTGTTTCGGTAGTGATTCGGCGCACTTAAGCCATTTAAGTCGGGCGGTTCCGCCACAACTATGGAGGTCATGTAGATTTTGAGGCCAGAAAAAGGTACACCAATGAAAGTAAGCATTTCATGAGGAATAAAGTGGAGAAGAAACAGGAATCATGGCTAGATAGCATATACAAGTTCAAGAAAAAGTGGGCTAAATATTAAATGAGGGATGTTTTCACACTGGGAATGAGAAGCACACAATTAAGTGAGAGTTTCAATAGTGACATAAAATATTATTTGAAATCAGATTTTGATAGCATTCGGTTTTTGAAGCATTTTGAAAGGGTGGTGCAAAGAAAAAGAAATAATGAACTAAATGAAAAATTTGAATCTCGAAAAAAGGAGCCTAGGATAAGATCGAGGATACCTATGCTACTGCAAGCCGGCAAACTTTACATAGCCCCAATATTTGAAGCATTCCAAGCTGAATATGAAAGATCCATGGCTGTAAGTGTTAGAAAATTGAATGAAAATAACACTTATACTGTTGCAATTGTGAGGTCCAATAGTGATTTCAGTTCTGAAAAAGAGTGCATAGTAGTTGGCAATCCTTTAGAGCAAACAGCTTTATGTAGCTGTGAACAGTTTAATAAGACAGGGGTGTTGTGTTCACATGGGTTGAAAGTTCTTGACAAGATGAATATCAAGTTATTGCCAAACCATTATGTTCTGAAGCGTTGGACAAGGGAAGCAAGGTATGGAATTATACAAGACAACAAAGGAAGGAGCATTATTGAAAATCCAAAATTGGATGCTATGCTCCGCTATAAGACTATGTCTCATAAATTTTTGAATTTGGCATATCAAGCCGCAAGCTTTCCGGAATGTTGCATATTGATGGACAATGCACTTGATTGTCATGGTAAACAAATAGAGAAAAGAGTCAGTGCATCTGGAAGTATTTTGTGTGATCCATATATTGTGCAACCTGAAGTTCAACAAGATGAAGATTTGTTGAGTGCTGCACACCTAAAGAAAAAGGAGGTTCAACAAAAAAATTGAAAACAACATAGAACTTGGCTCGACAAGACACGAAAGTACCCAAAGAAAGTGCCAAATACATCTAGTGTATGTTGCTTAAAATTCTTGCAATATTTTATCCATATTCATTACCACTAGCTGCATAACAAGCTTGGATGCTTTTATGCAGCAAGAAGAGGGTGGAGGTGGTGTAGAAACTCAAGTGCCAATGCAGCTTTATAAGCACTGCAGTGCCTTCACTAGCTTCACAGACTTGCTGACGGTAATGTTACGTCCATATTGCTCTATTGCAACTTCTTTCAACACATTTTAACTTTACTAATTTTTCCTTTGGCTTTACAGGGTCCTAGTGACATTGATGATATGTCTTTTCAAGATCTTTTTTAGGCTCCTGATTTAGTAGTTGATGCCACATAGGAGGCTATTTTGTTCCTTTGGGATGAATGTGTTGGACACTTTGTTGAAAATTTAGCGCTAAACTGTACTGAATGATGGTTTTTGGTGGTGATTTAGTGGCTTGAGAACTCTAGGGTAATCTGTACAAATCCATATTGACATTTGGTGGAGATTATTTTGGTTATTTTAGTGCAGCAAACTGTTCAAAAGATTAAAGTGATTTGCTTCCTATCTGTTTATTATCTCAATCTCGAGCTGGGCTAATTTGCATCTCGAACTGGGCTCTTATTTGGGCTATTGCTTCACTTGGCTAACTCTTATGCACCAACAAAGTTGAGGGATCCACGAACGGGAAGGAGAGGGGTAAAGTTAGCCTGACTTCCCTTCAAGAAGGAAGTCAGAGAATCCACGCCACCCACATAAGGTGCTACTACTTTGTAGTCCTCACGTCTTACTTGAACCTATTATCTCTGCCTCCTAACAATACATACGTGCATCCAGGGAGCAAGTGTTGCTCCCATGGTAGATAGCAGGCCGGAGAGGAAATTTGCCACTAAATCCCCACTAGTAGTTGCCGCTGCTTTAGTGCTTTACCTACTAGAAGAAGAGGAATAAAAAAGAATCCATACAAGAATCGATGAACACGCGTTCTTTGTCCTGCATCTTTGTCTCCAGCTCCGGAGGTCGCTTTCTCTGGCTGTCCGCTGATGCGTTGGCCCAAGCCATTGCACCATGCAGTCCCTGTCGTCTTTGGTGGCAGCATGTTGAGTGGAGTGAATACCTAGTAAGTGCTGTACCTGTACCTGTACCTGTACGTGCTGGGTGCAGACGTGCAGTGTGTCTTGCCCGGGGGAAACTTGCTTGTCCCGACGTTTCTCCGGTCCAACTCCGGCCTTATTTTGGATAGTACCAATTACCAAAAAATTATATTGTGCGGTGGGTCCACGTCAAGTAGGAATGAAGCCATGGAAAACAATACTCATCAGACTCATCAGAAACAAATTAAATGTATATATGTCGGTTTATGATTCGACCTATATCAACATATGAACTGAAATCACATGTTTGATGCCTCTAGATGGACCATAGAAAACACACATAACTTTCGGTATTTGCAACAAAGGAAAAGTCTGATTTACACTCTCAAATTATCACAAAAGTTTGATTTTCAACCTTTAACTATAAAACCGGATAATAGAGGTCATCCAAAAATTAAACTTTTGCTATGGTCAAGATTCTGTAGTAGGACATGTCGGTGTCCTAAACGCCTTAATTTCGAGTTAGTAGTATGTTCACCAGATAGATATTTGTGCTACATACGTATATAACTTTATAATTATTTGCAAATAAACTTATATGTTCTGCTGGTGCAAAAGTTTGATTCAGATCGCTAGCTAGTTATTATTGCCATCGCCACTGCTCTACTCATGTGACACCAGGTCGGAATGTGAAAACGTCAGAGAACTTGCCGCACTCTTCGGGGTGTTTAGTTGGTGAAAATTTTGGATTTGGGTACTGTAGCATATTTCATTGTCATTTGACAATTAATGTCCAATCATGGATTAATTAGCGTTATTAGATTCATCTCGTATGAACCAGTTAGACTATGCAATTAGTTATTTTTTTCAATTACATTTAATGCTCCATGCAACAACAACAACATAGCTTTTTTTCCCAAGCAAGTTGGGGTAGGTTAGAGATGAAACCCGAAAGAAATAAGTTCAAGGTTCAGGCACATTGATAGCTAGTCTCCAAGCGCTCTTATCCAAAGCTATCTCTTTAGAGATATTCCAATCCTTAAGGTCTCTCTTAACCGACTCATCCCACGTCAGTTTAGGTCTACCTCTACCCCTTTTTACATTGTCGACCCGCTCAAGAACCCCATTACGCACCGGCGCCTCAGGAGGCCTTCGTTGGACATGTCCAAACCATCTCAGCCGATGCTGGGTAAGTTTCTCCTCAATTGGTGCCACTCCGACCCTATCCCGAATAACTTCGTTCCGGACTCTATCCCTCCTTGTGTGCCCGCAAAACCACCGCAACATCCGCATCTCTGCTACACTCAGTTGCTGGACATGTCGCCTTTTGTAGGCCAACATTCAGCACCGTATAGCATCGCCGGACGAATTGCTGTCCTATAGAATTTGCCTTTTAGCTTTTGTGGCACCCTCTTATCATAAAGGATGCCAGAAGATTGCCGCCATTTCAACCAGCCAGCTGAAATTCTATGCCTAACATCTTCATCAATGTCGTCATCCTTTTGTAGCAACGATCCTAAATACCGAAAAGTATCCTTCTGGACCACCACTTGTCCATCTAGACTAACGTCTCCCCCTTCATGCCTAGTCGCGCTGAAATCGCACATCATGTACTCGGTCTTGGTCCTACTAAGTCTGAACCCTTTCGACTCTAACGTGCGTCTCCACAGCTCTAACTTCCTATTAACCCCTGCCCTACTCTCGTCAACTAGCACCACATCATCAGCAAAGAGCATACACCAAGGGATCTCACCTTGTATATCCCTTGTGACCTCATCCATCACTAAAGCAAATAAATAAGAGCTCAATGCTGACCCCTGGTGTAGGCCTATGTTAATAGGAAAGTCAGTGGTGTTGCCATCACATGTCCGGACAAACGTCGTCGCATCCTTGTACATATCCTTAATGAGGGTAATGTATTTAGTTGGAACTTTGTGCTTCTCCAAAGCCCAACACATGACATTTCTCGGTACTTTGTCATATGCCTTCTCAAGGTCAATGAAGACCATGTGCAAGTCCTTCTTCTGTTCCCTATATCTCTACATCAATTGTCGTATTAAGAAAATCGCTTCCATGGTTGACCTTCCAGGCATGAACCCAAATTGGTTTTGGGTCACACTTGTCACTCCTCTTAGGCGATGCTCGATAACCCTCTCCCAAAGCTTCATCGTATGGCTCATCAGCTTAATCCCACGGTAGTTAGTACAACTTTGAACATCACCCTTGTTTTTGAAGATAGGTACTAATATACTTCTCCTCCATTCTTCCGGCATCTTGTTTGACCGAAAAATGAGATTAAAAAGCTTAGTTAACCATACTATTGCTCTATCTCCTAGGCATCTCCACACCTCAATGGGGATACCATCAGGGCCCATCGATTTACCTCCCTTCATCCTCTTCAAAGCCTCCCCGATCTCTACCTCCTGAATTCTCCTCACAAAACGTTTGTTGGTATCGTCAAAAGAGTCATCTAACTCAAGAGTAGGGCCCTCACCCTCGTGAGTCATTTAATGCTCCATGCATGTGTCCAAAAATTTAATGTGACGGGTACTGCGCAAACTTTTTTCGGAACTAAACGCCCCCTCGTTGTGGAGATCGATGTAGTCCATGGACAACAACCCGCGCACGAGGGTCCTTTCCGAACAAGGCCAATTTGTACTACGCTAGGGATTGTAGCAACTTTAATTATTAATTAAAGGTATTAAATAAAGACAGTTTGCAAAACTAACTCAACAACTCCTGTGCTACTTCGCGAGACGAATTTAATGAGTCATTTGACCGTACAATTAGAGAATGTTTACTGTAGTATTACTGTAGCTAATTATGAATTAATTATCGTCATTAGATTCGTTACGCAAAACTGCATCCATCTATAAAAAAAATTTCAAATAAAGTTCATTTAATACTCTATACATACAATATTTTTTTTAGCCCGAGTAGGGCAACCGAACGGCCCAAGTTTCGTCGACGTACTTGCTGTCGTCATTGAATAGGGCTCGCCGGTCCCTCTCACGCTGGACAGAGATGATACTTCTGCCAACAGCTCTCGATGAGTACCAGCCAGGAGGCCAGGACCCGCGAGATATAATTGTATAATGCTACAGTAGGTGATTTTAACTTTAGTTTAAGTTATAAATATTTTTTATTAGGATCCACAAGATATATTTGTGTAGGTTCAGCCAAACTAAAGTTTGTTTTTTTTAATATACTAAGGCAAGCAATAGAGTAAATTTTATGGGCGGTCCCTAAACTATCAGACGATTCTCATCCAGGTCCTCATACTATGAAATTGCATTTTTTTTGTCCCTAAACTATCTAAATGGGTCATCTAGGTCCAATTCAGCCAAGCCATACCCCATAAGCTGATGTGGCAGGCTGACTGTGCAGTGATGTGGACCCTTACATGTGGGGCCCATATGTCGGCCTTCTCCCTCTCTCCTCCCTTCTTCTTCCTCCCGCAGCCGCCGCGAGGAGGTGCCGCCGCCGCGAGGAGCCTCCTCCACGGCCTCGAGGCCCCTGGTCTGCGCCTCCCTCCACGGCTCGAGGCCCACCATGGTCGCCGCCGCCATGGCCTTCGAGATCAAGCAGGAGGCCGGTCGAGCTCCGCCGCCGCAGATCCGCTCGAGGCCGGCCGGAGCAGCTCCGGAACGAGCGCCGCCGGCCACTACGGGCGCAGGGGAGGAGAAGGACGGCCAGCCGCGCGCGCAAGGGAGGGAGGCTGCGCACAAGGACAAGCTAGAGCTCGAGCAGAGCTCTGCGGCAGCGGCGCCGACGGTCATGGTGGACTAAGCCTGCGACGGCACGTGGCCCAGCGGCTGCGGCCTCAAATTGACCATGCAAACGGCACGGGCATGCTCAGAGGCTCACCCCAAAGCAGCACGGAACGACAGTAGAGCCCCAAATCGACTGGAGCATAGTCGACCACGACGGAGATGGTGGCCGAAAGCTGAACGTCGACGAGCTTCGTGTTCCGGCCAACCTGCTGCACAAATCGACCAACGGTCAAGCCAGAGAGCACTATGGCATCAAGGTGAGCATGAGACAAAATCAAGGAGGAAGAGAACACGGCCGGAGAAAGCTGGCCACGGCAAGGCGGTCCGCGGCGGTGCGCCGGCCGGCCGCGAGGAAGAACGGGGCGGGTGAGCGGCTCCGGTACTGCGGGGCGCAATTGAGCGGTGCAAGAGGTGCACAAGGATGAGGCGAACACATTGACACAGCCAATTTGGATGAAGGGTGAACGTAGTGGCTGGATTATGCCGGCGCGGTGGAGCTGTGCGGCGGTGGCAGAGAGAGGGAAATTGGGCAGGATAGCCGGCGGCAGGGTTAAAACAGCGTGGGCGAGCTTCCAGGCGCTGGGCCATGCGTGCAGCTGCGTGGTGTGCGCAAGCAAGGCCGAGGTCGATGGAGACGCCGACGTCCAAGAGGACGGCGAGGCTGCGAGCGCGCGCGGAGGAACTAGGCTCGGCCGCTGGTGCACGCGGGGGAGCTCCGGCCGGCCACCAAGGGCTCGGGCGCAGGCGAGCTCTGCCCGGCGGTCGCGAGCGTGCGTGCCGAGGAGCTCCGCCACGTCCACTATGGGCGCAGGCAAGCTCCACCCAGCCGGTGCGAGCGCGCTCCGGGGGAGCTCCGTCCTAGCCGCCATGGGTGCGCGTGGAGAGCAGCTGCACCCCAGCCGCCGCAGGCGCAGGCGCAGGCGAGCTCGCCTCGGCCACCGGTACGCGCGAGGGAGCTCCGGCCGGCCGCCGCGGGCGCGGGCTCAGGCGAGCTCTGCCTGGCGGCCCGCTCGCGTACGCCACGCTCACTGCACAGAGGGAGGAGAGAGAAGGGAGGAGAGAGAGGGAGGAGGCCGATATATGGGCCCCACATGTAAGGGTCCACATCACTGCACAGTCTGCCTGCCACATCATCTTCTGGGGTATGGCGTGGCTGAATTGGACCTAGATGACCCATTTAGATAGTTTAGGGACCAAAAAATGCAATTTCATAGTATGGGGAACTGGATGAGAATCGTCTGATAGTTTAGGGACCGCCCATGAAATTTACTCCAAGTAATATATATACTAGTATACTTGTTCTTTAGTATATTAAAAATTTTGGACTCTTTCCTCCAAGTGTTCACCAACTTGCTTCCAAGTTACATATAAAAGAGTTTACTTTTTATTATCTTGCACAAACTTAAAGAGTTTTTATGATTGTTGTTAAATGTTAACTATCAGCGTCCATTTATCCATCTAGTTGTGTGGTAACTAACGTAGGTTATTCTTCGTTATTTGTACGAGTCTTGATTGTTATCAAACGAATGCTCATATTTTTCTAAATTTATTATTTAAGAATATAAGTGTGCGCGCTTGTATATAACCACCTACATACATGTGTTTTATAACAAACCTGTCTAAGATTGCTAGCCCAAGCGGCGACAATAGCCAGACGGCACTCCCCAGGTCGCGAGTTCGAATTCTGATTGGGACGAATTTCCGTCTACGGGTAATAAAAAAATTTTCTCGTTGTACTCGCCGCGAGACATGGCCCTCTCCAGAAGGAGAAGTCAGGTCTATTCCTCTTAATAAAAAACAGCGGAGTCTCCCCGCCGTGTATTTTTTTTGTTTTATAATAAACCTCCACAGTTAGCCATACAGTACAGTGGGCATCATCACATCACCTTTCTTTCTGACATGAGCCAGCGATGCCGAATCGAATTGATGGCCTTGTGAATTTGTACTTGTAGCTCTTGTTGGGAAAGTACAGACGCATAAATTCGATGAAAATCCATGCATCTGTAAAAGCGGTTCAGCGTGAGGCTGTCGCGAAAAAATTTGAATTTGGCCACTGTATCACGTTTCGCAACCAGGCCGGCCTTAATTACATAGAAAATTACACCACAAACAATTTTTTATCCAAGAATACTGTACTATGATAAAAACATCTTAGGGGGTGTTTAGTTGGTGAAAAAGTTTGAATTTGGCTACTGTATCACATTTCGTTGTTACTTGACAATTAATGCCCAATTATAAATTAATTAATGTCATTAGATTCATCTCGTATGAATTAGTTAGACTATGTAATTGGTTATTTTTTATTATATTTAATGTTCTATGCATGTATTCGAAAACTCGATGTGATAAATACTGTAAAAAAAATTTGGGAACTAAACGCTGCCTTACGTGCAGACTTGGCCGCTGTTTCTTTCGTTAGAATTGAACAAATTCAAGGGAGAGATAGAGAGCGGCAGAAAGCGACCGTTACGAAGCTTCCAGCAAGTTGTCCCAGGGTAGGTTCACCGTTCATCAAAAATGATGGATGGCCGTGATTCCTAGTGCCATGTCACCTTGGAGAATCGATGGCTATATAAATCGCACGAAAATAAAAATCGCAAAAAAAAAACGCGAAGAACAAGAGGGTGAACTCAAAAGACACTCAGATCTTGACGCTCGGAGGGCACAAGGAGCCTTTCCCAATAAAATCTTAACACAAACTCTAATTTAAAAATTACAAAAATTAGATGAGCAAATGAACTAAGGTTCCAGAGCTAACTCCTCCTCTAGTCATGCCTATCTATATAAGATTATCGGCGAATGACTAAAATACCCCTACGCTAATAACTACGATACACACCCACGTAGGGCAAAACGGTTCAAGTTTTTTATAAAAAGATCGGACAGACACGCCACATTCACGACTTTACTTCGTCTCGACACAAGCTTCGCGATGGCGCCACGTGTCCTCCATCTCGGCAATCCAGCCGCACCGGACGCGCCCCCGGTTTTGAAGCCCAAACCACAAATCTGCATATGTCCGATTTTGAGGCCAAACCGGTCAAACCCTTTGGCACGCCTCTGCACGACGTGACTGACTCCTCGGTTTTGAGGCCAAACCGGTCAAACCACCGATGTCGACGTGTGTCCGACCTCCCGCCGAGCCTTGACGCCTTCGAGTTGTTCGCGTGCGTCCACCGCACGACCCGCCAACTTGACTCGCCATTGTCATCGCCAACTTGGCCGACGCCGTCTTTATCACCATGTACTCTTGCTCTTCCGTACACCACGTGAATCGTCCATGATTCTGTCCGATCTTCTCGGATCCCTCGGACTCGCATTCACCCTTCACCATCTTGGTCCCTCGGCATGAACTTTTCGCTTCACCAAGTCTACTCGCGTTCATCCTTCGCCACAGTCTTTCAGTATGAATCTTTCGTCTGACCTTCACCTCGCGCCTTCGACCGCCATGTTGCATCCTACACCTGCACATCAGGAGTCAAGAGATATATCAAATACACACAATGTTGTCAATCACTCATCATCCAAGAGTGACCACCATTAGTCCTCATGGAGCTATATGAGTTGAGGGGATGTTTGTCTCCAAAGATTTATAGTTTGGCTGGACTATGTTTAAAGAAGATTGTTAAATTTAATCTCAGGTCGAAAATTGATGGTAAAAGAGCACAACATATAAAGTGGGTCAACCATAGCGGTAGTCTGGAGTCCCTACCACAGGAACGTAATAGTAAGAAGCTGTACAGAGGTATCATAGAAACGGGAACACGAACTTGTATATCCTTTGCGATTTGGATGGCATGGCTTGAGGTGAGGAGACAGCGAAAAAGCTATTGGTCGCGTTACGACCCGGAAGGAATGGTCAAGGGCTGCCTTTATCTCCTTAACCAAACAAAACCCCAGTATGTCCTTTCGATTCTTCACATGATTGCGACAACCATTCCATTTATTTAGCTGATGTGATTAGCTATTTTTTTTTTTTGCTTCCCTTAGTTCTAGAAACACTATTTTTACAGAGTTGTGGCGATGGCAGCTAGAAATGAGTTTTTTATTTTTTTGTTTGGGCGATGTTCTATTCCAGAAAAAAGGAGTTTTTCGCAATATATATCCTGGATGTTTGCTGAGGACAAAATGGATGACTTGTACGCTCGGGTGAAGTAAACGAAGAACAAGTGGAACCTAGCGCCACAAACTGATAAGACAATCGAGACCATCTTCCATTCTGTTTGCTCACCCGTAGGCTCGGAGACGACAAATCCAAGTACCCTGACGCCACGCGGCCAGCGGCGGTCCGGCCGGCAAGAACTGTGCACGGTCCGAAGTCCGAACCTCGCCGACGATGATCGAAGACCTGCGAGATGAGGCTGCGCAAGTGGGGATTCCGGGCCACCACATGATTGCGGGGGTTTTGAGGCACACTTTAGTGTGCATTTTGCTGATTTTGCTTCAGCAAGTCAGACTAGTTGGACCGCTCCTAGCCTACCGGTGAGCAAAAAGAGTGGATTCACTGACTTGCTAAGGCAAGATAGTGAATCACTATAGCGGCGACTTTCAATGTGTTCCCGACGTTCATTTGTAGATGGATGGATGGGATAGGGCTGTAGTGCCACCTAACCTTCGCCACCTGTCCATCAACTTTGACGGGCAACCAGGCCGGCCTCAATTACATACAAACATTTCGTTTGGCAGCCAGCTCTAGCTCCAGCCCAACAGTATTTTCCTCTCACACTACTCCAGCCACCAGCTTCAGCTCCAGCCAGCCAACAGTATTTTTCTCTCACACCACTCCAGTCACCAGTTCCAGCCCAGCGAATGGAGTGAAAATTACACCCCAAACAATCGTTTTATCCAAGAATACTGTACTATGATAAAAACATCTTACGTGCAGACCTGGCCGTTCTTTCTTTCGTTAGAATTGAATAAATTCAAGGAGAGATAGAGAGCGGCAGAAAGCGACCGTTACGAAGCGTCCTGCAAACTTCTACGAAGCTTCCCGCAAGTTGTCACAGGGTAGGTTCACCGTTCATCAAAATGAAAACTCGGCCGGGTGGGAAAAGACTGTCCCACCAGTATTGACTTTCTAGAAGAAGTCTTGACTTCCCCGACCGAGAAAATTCCCGAACCCTGGCCCCGCCCTGACATTGGGGGCCGTAGCCCATGGGAATCCTGCCTGGGTCATGTAAGGGTCCTCAGACCGACTTGGACCGTCCACACCAGTGCATTGGCACCGGGGCCAGCGAGGGGATTTTTTACCCTCAGGCTGAAATTCGCTCCCACGGGGAGTCGAACTCAGGATCTGAGGGATGCCGCCGGAGTGACTAATCAACTGGGCTAGCATCCTTTGGCCACCGTTCATCAAAATGATGGACGGCCGTGATTCCTAATGCCCATGTGACCTTGTAGATTTTTTTTTTGAACAATATGACCTTGTAGAATCGATGGCTATATAAGCACCAATGCACCATTCATCGGGATGCATCTCATATCATCACCACCAAAATTTTCGAGGAAAGACGGAGAGATACTCATAGCACAATCCTACCAGCATTAATTAGTGCCTTGCCGCTGAAAAACATTAAGGTTTATGCCACTAACTCACTGTTGTAATTAACATCTTGCTGATTCAGTTAGACGATTGATGCTCCACTATTTTCTTGCGATCTCTTGCCGATCCGGCCGGTGCAGAATCGCAGATGGGCACCATCACGTGCGAGCTGGAATCGTCGTACGCCGCCACGGCCGGCGCCGGCAAGGTCAAGCTAGACGGCAAGTTCGGCGTCCCGCCGCCCGAGCATGGCTGGTTCGCCTTCGCCGGCACCGGCAAGGGCAGGCGGCTCGGGGACGGCGGCCGGTTCCTTCGTCGTAGAACCAGCGGCGGCGGCGGCGGCGGCGGCATGCAGGTCTTCGTGAGGACCCTGGGCGGGAGGAGCCTGGCCCTGGACGTGAGCCCGTCCGACACCGTCGACGTGGTGAAGGCCAGGGTCCAGGCGAGGGAGCGCGTCGCGGCGGCGGACCAGCGCCTCGTCTTCGCCGGGAGGGAGCTCAGCGACGGCCGCCGCACCCTCGCCGAGTACGGCGTCGGGAAGGAGGCCAACCTGTTCCTCCACCGCCGCCTCCGCGGCGGCGCCGGCGGCTCGCGCCGGGCAACGACGACGGCCGCCGGCGTCCTCGCTACCGTGGTCGCGGTCGGCGCGGCGCTCGCCTACTTCCCGGTCCCAGCTGCTGCGGCGGCGGCGGCAGGCGGCGGCGGCATGACCCTGTCCCTCGCCTTCCTCCTCCTCGCGTGGGCGCTCGCCATGGCCGGAGTGAACCTGATCACGGCCGGCGTCTTGCTGATCGGCAGAGCCGGGACTGTCCGGTGCACCGTGCAGTCCGTCGAGCACAGCAAGGTTTTCTCCTTTGTCCGTCGGAACCTCGCCATGCTTGGGGTTGCGGCTGCCTCGTCGGCGGGGACAGGAGTCGTCGTCAGCGCCGGTAACCGGGCACTCTGTTTCGTTAGCTTTGTTCTGTTCCTGGTCGCCATGTCTCTCGTTACCATCGGCGTAGCGAGCTGTGCTCGCTGACGAGCTTTGGACGCTGAGTTGCTCGTCGTTGATGCTGAATTGCTTATGGTTTCCTAAGCCTTTGTGTAAGAATAATTGAGGCAGGAAGAATTTGCGTGATCTTTGTTTCTCTTCCAATAGGTCAAGCTCTGCAGTGTTTAATATTTTTTTGTAAAAGAGTATATATACGTGGTTTGCATCTCAGCTTGTCTGCGACATATGAGTGAAGGGGATGTTTGGCTGCAAAGATTTATAATTTGGCTAGACTATGTTTAAAGGAGATTGTTAGATTTAGTTCCACGACCAAAATTTATGAAAATCTATGGCGAGGAAGTACAACATATAACGTGGGGCAATCATAGCGACAATTTTGAGTCACTACCACATGACTGTGTACAAAGGTATCATGGAAACGGAACAAACACGACCTTGCATATCTTTTACGATTTGGATGGCATGGCTTGAGGCGAGGAGACAGCGAAAAAGCTATTGGTCGCGTTACGACTCGGAAGGAATGGTCAAGGTCTGCCTTTTATGTCCTTAACCAAACAAAACCCACTATGTCTTTACGATTCTTCACATGATTGCGACAACCATTCCGTTTATTTAGCTGATGTGATTAGCTATTTTTTTTACTTCCCTTAGTTCTAGAAACACTGCTTTTACAGAGTTTGCGTGATCTTTTTTTTCTCTCCCAAATCCCAATATGTCAACCCCTGCAGTGTTTAATAATTTTTTAAAAAAAGAGTACATACCCCCTCATTCGAAAATAAACGCTCACTTTGACCACGTACAAGAACGTCAGTATGTGCTAATCTAATCTGAACAATCGTGCAAGGCTCCTCTAAGAAAAAAGAAACAGTAGGAGCTTTGCATGCACCGACGTGGAGCGCCGGGTGATCCTCATTCATGATTCATCTTCCACAACACTCTCGCAAAGACCAGCTTGCTCAGCATTCTTTCAGCCTTCCCCTTCAACCAAGACAAATCCAATCCAGAGCCCAACCTTGCTCATCTGATATTTATGTAACGAACATGGTCTTTTTTAGACCATTTCGAGTGATTTTGGTGATCGAGTGACAACGCAATCAATGAGACTAATGTGTTTGTCAAGTGTATCTCATCAGGTCCCAAGAATGAAGCAAAAAGCCTTAGCAAAGCAAAACACGAAGAAAGAACTCAAAGAAATGCTGAATTGGACGAGTTCTGCAAAACATCAGTTGGATCGGATTATCCGACACTAAGGTTCGGATAAACAATTTAAAGAACTCGGATTATCCGTATCCACAGAGATGCACGTCGGAGTTAGACTCGTAGTATTCTGCAGAGAGCATGTCACGGGGCTTGGAAAAACATCAACGGGATCGGATTATCCGAATCGGTCAAAAGTGCACATCGGATAAAGCCTCGGGTGATTCTGCAGAGAGCCTGTTTCTCAGCTGGTGTTTCTCTCTGTTGGGCCGGATAATCCGACGTAGCCTCTCTCTGAGCGTCGGACTAATTGTTACAGGGGTTGATCAAGTGAACGTTGGAAGGATTTCAAACTGCCAGTGATATAGGATTATCCGACGCATGACTCGGATGAATGAGTCGGATGAATGACGTCAGCAAAGGATTTAAACTGCAACGGCTACCGGGAAAATTTAGTGGGTCCGGATGATCCGAATCTACCTAGTCGGATCATCCGACGCCATACGCAGAAAAAGGTTAACGGCTCTACAACGGCTAGTTCGCTTGGAGGGCTATATATATGGCTTCCTCCGGTCATTTGAAGTTTGCTGGAGTTCCAAGACATACAAGGGCTCTATTGATCACATCCTTAGGTTTAGCACATGCTTAGTGAGTAATAGTGCTAGACTAGCTCCTTAGTGAGTGAAAGGCAGGGTTGTGTACCTTGTGATCTAGTTTTTGAGTGAACCAACAAATGTATCTCGGTGAGCCGGCCATCCTTGGAGTCTTGGTGACTCGCCGGCACGTCTTCGACCCTCCGCCTTGGTGTGGAGCGGCGACGACAAGTTTTGTGCGGGGGACGTGGAGACCCCCTTCCTTGGTGGAGAAGCTCCTTAGTGGAACCCGGGATCAATGTGACCGTGGACTTAGTGTTCTCGGAAGAGACTTGATTGCCGAGAAGCAATACTCTTTGTGAGGGCTTCAACAACGTGGATGTAGGTGTGCCTTTGTGGCTAACCGAACCACGGGATAAATCTCCGTGTCACAAGAGTTTGCTTTCTCTCATTCCTCTTTAAGCTTCCGCATTTACTTATTGCAATCTTGTGTGCCTTTACTTTCATCGAGTAGAATTTTGTTAGGAAAGGCTATAGGTTGCATAACTCTTTTGGGATGAGAGTTTTACACTAAATAAACCTTAGTGCACATCTAGATAGTATGTTTTAGTTTAAATATTGTGCAAGTTAGTTGGAGCTTTGAGGTTTAGGTTTTTAGTTTGCCTAATTCACCCCCTCTCCCTCTTAGGCTACGAGCACCCGATTCCTTTCAATTTACAAGAATATTTTTTGTAATTTTTACATACATCTTGGTTTGCATGTCCAATTCTAGAATTGCAATTATCCTAAGATGGAGGGAGTACATAGTTTGCATCTCAGCTTGTCGGCGTTATATGAGTTGATGGGATGTTCCAAAGATTTATAGTTTGGTTGGATTATGTTTAAAGGAGATTGTTAAATTTAGTCCGACTTTAAAAATTAATGGTAAAAGAGCACAACAGATAAGATGGATCAACCATAGCGGTAATCTTGAGTCACTACCACAGGACCGTAATAGTAAGAAACTGTACAGAGGTACTATGGAAACCGGAACACGAACTTGCATATTGAGGTGAGGAGAGAGCGAAAAAGCTATTGGTGGCGTTACGACTCGGAAGGAATGGGGTGATTTCAGGAAGGACGCGATTTAGATTTGTGTATAGTTATAGATTTATTTGTACACGAGTGGTGTGTATGACGTGCATGTGTGGAGTAGGTGTATGTATGAGCAGATACTACAGCTGTATCCAGATGAGGGGTACTAAAAAACCCACTATGTCTTTACGATTCTTCACATGATTGCGACAACCATTCCATTTATTTTAGCTTTTTTTTTCTTCCCTTACTTCTAGAAACACTGTTTACAGAGTTGTGGTGATGGCTGCTAGAAATGAGTATTTTTTTTCGTTTTGGCAATGTTCCTTTTTCCAGAAAAAGGAGTTTTTCGCAATATATATCCTGGATGTTTGCAGAGGACAAAATGGATGGCTTGTACGCTCGGCCGTATGTGAAGAAGTAAACGGAGAATAAGTGGAACATAGCGCGACAAATCGATAATACAACCGAGACCAGCTTCCATTCTGTTTGCTCACCGGCAGTCTCGGAGACGACAAATCCTAGCAACCCTGACGCCACGCGGCCAGCGGCGGTCCGGCCGGTCTCAATCTCGCCGACGATGCAGACCTGCTGAGTTTTTCTTAAAAAAAATGCAGACCTGCGAGTTGAGGCTGCTTAGGTGGCGATTCCGGGCCACCACATGATTGCGGGGGTTTTGTGGGGGTGCCAGGAAAGGGCCCAACAAATCGAGCCGGTCCACTCAACGTCTCAAGAGTCATACACTCAAACTCCTCTGAGTACCGAGCAACCATTAACCATACATCATATCAAAGTCTCAGAAGCCCACCAGGCCACCACCAGGGCAGAACTAGGATTTTGTGGCAAGGGTATTCAAAATTTTTAGAACGTGATTTTTTTTATAGCCTAAATATATGTTGATAGGATATAATTCAGGGCTGGTATTATTAAATTGGTCATAATTTAAAATTGCAATGATAACTTTCACGAACTATGGATGAATTTATCAGTCCTCAGCTCACCTTACACTGGCCGCTGGCGGAGCGCCAGAGCCGCGCCTCAGTTCTTGGCGTGCACCGATAACAGATGGAGACCGCCACGGCATGGTTCGTCATCGTTGATGCACGGGTGGGTATTTGTGGTCTTGGCATCATCACCTCCCTTCTCCCTTTCTCCTCGGTTTGCATTCGGACCACTTGTCTATTTCCAATCCAACAATCTTGCTACTGGTGCCCAGAAACTAAACTTATATTATCCCGGTAATAGGTGACGGGAGCAATCAATCCTACCAAATGTCGTGCATGTGTAGTCTTGGAGATGTGGTTCTATGACCTGCGGGCTGGTTGATGTTTAGTTCTCAAAAAATTTCTTACAGTACCTATCATATCGAATTTTTGGACATATATATGGAATATTAAATATAGTTGAAAAATAACTAATTACACAATATAACTATTTTATACGAAATGAATCGTTTAAAGGCATGTACAACGCTCATTAAGGAGTCGTCTGCAGCTGGTTTATTCCTTTTATCAAGGCTAATTAATCTCGATTTCCATCCGAACCGGACGGTGCTGTCGTCTCACGAGACGATGGCACCGGCTCATTGCCCGAGCTATTGTCGACGGCCGGTGACGCGTTGTAGGAGGCGCTGCGGGTGGGCGACGGCAGCGTAGTAGATCCGGTGCTCCCGCTCCCTTTTCTCCACGCGCGCGTGCTCACGAAATCCTTCTGCGTGCTGCTCTTGTCTGCTGAACTGTAGTTTGGTCACGCATTTGGCGAACTCCTAGTTTGGTCTGCTGAAAATGTAGTGCCAAAGCGAACTCAGTTTGGTCACACATTTGTATACAATATAAACCTCAGTCATATAGTACTACGCTTGCTGGTTTGTACCACATTCGCAGTATGATGATGTACGTACTAGAAGAAAGGCAATGCTTTGCGGAGCCTTCAAGCTTGCTGATTTTTTTCTTTCATTTTAATATTGCAAGATGTAATTGATATGGCCTTCGTAATTAATATACATGCTTATTTTAAAAGTCATGCAAATTATTTCAATATATTATGCATTCTCTCGTATATGCAACAAAATGGCTAATAAGGATCAAATATGCACTAGATCAATATGATTTCTGTGTCAATGGATGAATTAGACACCTTGCAGACAGTCAAACATACAGCCCATTGTACAAACTGTCTGTTTAAACTGTTCATTTGTGCTAAAAAGACAGCTCAAACAGACAGCAGCTGTCTGCACTGTTGTACATGCCTTAAGCCTAATTAGTCTATGATTGGACATTAATTATCATGGCTGGTACTGAATCTGCAACAGCAAGTGGCCAACGCGAAACCGGGGACCACTTCGCCCTCCGACCGTCTATTTAATCCCGCCGGCTCACCGCGGAGCCCCCAAGCGACCAAGCCTCAAGCAAAGATCAACCAACAAGAAGCCTCCACTCCAGGTCCCAGAGAAGCCACAGCAGCACCCGAGCTGGCACCGCCTCCGGGGCGCCGAGGCCGGCGACGAGGGCGTTCGTGACCTTCCTGGCCAGCGACGGCGACCGCTCGAGCCCGGCATTGGGACCGCCTACGCCGAGGCCCAGCTCAGCGCCAACAACGGTTGCGGAACTGACATGGGACGACACATGCCCGCCACCGCGGGCATCGGCGGCGGCACGCACCAGGAGGAGCGGGAGGCTCCAGCGTCCCCGGGGCCACGGCCATGCTCCTCCTCCTCCCGTTCATCCTCGCCGTTGCCCGGGGTGAGCCTGATTGCCGCGGGCCTCTGCGCGGCAGCGGCCCGGACCCTGCTCGCCGGAACTGCCGCTCTCGCTCGTCGGAACGTCCCCGTCCTCGCAGTCTCCGCCGCGTCGTTGGCCGCCACGGGGATCCTCGCCAGCAGCGCTGCGCAACCGGTGCTCTGCTTCGTCTGCTTTGCCCTGTTCCTCCTCAGCATCTCTCTGGCCACGGCTGGCCTGGCGAGCGGCACCGACTGATCGCGGGCTGCGCTGTGTGGCCATTGACGCTTTCCGGCCGCCGTCACCTCAACTAGTTATTTTTAGGAATACAAATAAATCAGCCCGGGAAGAACCTCACGCGTGATGCGTCTGAGCGTCTCGCCATGATCGTCCTGCCTCTTGGACTTCGCAGTTGACCTGCTCAAGCGTCGAGGATTACAAACAGGGCCTGGACCCATATTTTATTGACACAGATGGCCTCACAGTGTCATTCATTAGGAGTAGCAAAATCACAAGTGGCTAATGTTTGCAGTTTTAATATTGTAATTTTTTCGTCATTGCGGGGTTGCTTGATTTGACAGTGTCAGAGTGGATTTCTTTAGAAGAAAAGGTTTAGGGAGCCAGTTCAATTTCAAATCTGAGCTTTCTGGCCCAAAATTCAAGAATTTTTCCCCCAAAACAACCCTACTCAGATTAGCTGAGTAAAGTACTTGCAATCGTTTGGCTGAATACTCGTAATTGTTTTCATCATGAGTAAAGTGTGTAACGAACATGGCACCATTTATGCCATTTCGAGTGATTTTGGTGATCAAATGACAACACAACACTTAGACTAATATGATTGTTAAGATGATCATTCACAGGCTTTTAGGTTCAAGTAATGACAAAGAGAAAGAGAAGATAGGCGTAGCAAGGCCCGAAGGGCCACCCCTACGGGGGTTCCGCTACCCGGTTAGCGGACGGGGGTCGAGGGGGAGCCGCCCCTCGCGGGTCTCAGGGCAGCGCCCTGAAAGCCCTCGAAGTGAAGGTTCAAGCCAAAGAAGCTAAGCTCACAACTTGGTCATTTGTTGCCCAAGTCCCCCATAAATTAATGGTAGCTAAAACTTTCAATTCAAGCATCATGTAGCTCCATTGCTCTTACTAGGTTGTTTGCATTGCATCACCTAGTGTTATATATGGTGCATTGCTTGTGTCATGATTCTAACCCATGAGCAACCTACATGGTTTAATGAGTGTGTAGAAAGCTACACAAGGTCACCCTTCATGGTACATGATCTTGATGAGGTATGTATTTCATATGTGTACCTTGAGCACAAGCTATAGGGTAAACTTCCCATTGTTGTCAAAAACATTGTGCATACTTACGATTGGTGATTCAAACACTAAATGCACACATTTAGGGGGAGTTCATCCTCTAGCTTGTGATTTTGAGACTAACATATTTTCTAGCTTATCTTTTGTAGTCTCACGTGGAGTTAACACTCTAAGAGAATGTTTCTCACGATCAATGTGAACAAACAACTCTATAAGAGTGATTAGATAAATTATGCTTTCATGCATATTGAGCCATGCTCTATTGAACTTAAATGCTATTTAAGTTCGTAGGCTATGTGCTCATACATTTGCTTAATTTTGGTGTACCAAGTGCTCTTTTTGTTTAAAGACTTTCAATTGGTTGCAAGTCACCTTCTTTTGGTACATGCAAGATAAACAAAGTAAAACCCCCGGAGGTATGCAATGTTTTAAACTAATTAAATTGGTATCTTTGTCTTATCCTATTTACTTTAGAGCTACCTCCGTGCATGATACGGGGGTTCCGCTACCCAGTTAGCGGACGGGGGTCGAGGGGGAGCCGCCCCTCGCGGGTCTCAGGGCAGCGCCCTGAAAGCTCTTCGGATCAGGAGCACAGGAAGAACCGATGCCTAAGCATCGGTGCATCCGACGCTTGTCAGAAGAACCGGCGCTATGAAGTTTGGTGCAGAAGGGAATCGAAGCCAAGTCAGCCTATAGGCACCAGTTGAACCGACGGGTCAAAAAGAGGGCATCGGTGCATTTGGCGTCCTATGTTCCAGAGACGATGTCAAGAGCCTAGGAGAAGATTCTTCAGCACCGGTTGAACCGGTGAAGCATCGGTGCATACCATCGGTGTAATGACGTCAGCTGTCAGAAGAAAATTCTTAAGCACCGGATGAACCGGTGATGCATCGGAACAAATCATCGGTTAAACCGGTGGTCACTGCGTCAGCCGTCAGGACTTCAACGGCTACTTCGGTTTATGAGTGACCGGAAGAACCGACGCTACCCCTGCCAGAGGCATCGGTTCTTCCGGTGATACGCAGATTTTCAACTAACCGTTGGAGCAACGGCTACAAGACTTGGTGGCCTATATATACGTCTTACCCCGGCCATTTGAAGCTTGCTGGAGCTGCTGGACATCCCACACACACCCAAGAACATCTCCAAGCCATACAAAAGAATCAAGATCATATCCTTAGCCCTTAGCACACTTTGAGAGTGTTGTGTAAAGGATTTGCTCTTAGTGAGTGAGATTGTAAGGCTTAGAGCCTTTGTGCTGTGGTTCATTAGCGAACCAAAACAAGAGCTTGGTGCACCGGCACCTTGGAGCGTGAAGCTCGCCGGCAACGTCATCGACCCTCCGACTTGGTGTGGAGCGGCGACGACATCTTTGTGCGGGGGACATGGAGACCCCCATCCTTTGTGGAGAAGCTCCTTAGTGGAACCCGGGGCCAAGGTGACCGTGATTGTGTTCACGGAAGAGACTTGGTGGCCGAGTAGCTATACTCTTAGTGAGTGCTACAACAACGTGGATGTAAGTGTGTCTTTGTGGCTAACCGAATCACGGGATAAACACCCGCGTCAAGAGTTTGCTATCTCCTATCCCGCTCTTTAAGTTTCCGCATTTCATACTAGCAATTTGTGTGCCTTTACTTTCATAGAATAGTTTCTTGATAGAAAAGACTATAGGTTGCTATACTCTTTTGGGATAGGGGTTTTCACACTAGAACAACCTAGTTGCACATCTAGATAGCATGTTTTAGTTTAAGTTTTGTGCAAACTAGTTGGAGCCATAGGTCTAAGTTTTTAGAGTGCCTAATTCACCCCCTTCCCCTCTTAGGCTAGAGCAACCGATCACTTTCAAAGTGCTTGCCTCGACTGAACATGCACCTAGTGCAGGCAGAAGACGCCGTGCTTCACACAAATCACAGTTGCCAACAGAAGTAGAGAACAGAACCCGCCATTTCTTTACGATGATTGCGACATCCATCCCATTTCTTTAGCGAGGCCGATGATGAGCCATCGGTTACGCTGTTGCTGATGCGGTGTGGTCTTTTTCTTCTTCTAGAAACGCTGTTACAGAGTTGTGCCAATGGCTGCAAAAAATGTTTTTTTTTTGCAATGTTCTTTTTCAAAAAAAGAACATTTTAGCAGTAGTAGCAATATCCCGGATGTATTTACAGAGGAAAAGATGGTTGTACTTTACTGGATCGTGTATCGACAAGTAATCGGATGACAAGTGGAACACTGATGAACACTCTGCTCACACCCTGTAGGCTTTGAGACGACAAAACGAATCCAAGCAACCCTGACGCGCCGGAACACTGATGAACAACACCAAAAGAAGAAGAAAAAAAGCAGCGACCCCACAAGACAAGGACCATCATCCTCTAGACAAAACATGCCGGATTTATTCTCCATCAAATCTAAGCGCAGCTCCAAATCAAATTATTGGACCCCCATCGATATCTGGCTGCTTCGGGGTTTCGGTTTACTCGTCGCCGGGCGCGGCTACGCACGGAGCACGTGCAGGGTGACCAGACACAGGCCGCCCAAGAGCAGCAGGAAGAGGTCGAAGGCCACCGCCGGGGAGTCCGGGCCGCCGGCGAGCCCGGTGACGGCCGCGGAGGCAGCGCCGATCCCGACGAGCGGGAGGAGGCGCCGCAGGCGCCCGCCCAGCGTGCCAGGGTTCTCGTTCACCACGCCGCCGCCGACGCCGTCGCTGTCGAGGAGGCAGAGCAGGCCGACGACGAGCTCCTCCCCGCCGCGCCGGCCGTCGAACGTGCCGGTGCCGGTGCGGACCTCGCCTCCCAGCAGCTGGCCCGCGCCGGCAGCCACGGCGACGTGGGTGGACGTGGGCCCCGCCGCCGCCGGCGGCCTCCCCGCCTCGCCTCCGTGATCCATGCTCGCTCCCCTTCTACCGTTTGGACAATGCACTAATGCAGCCGGGCCACCGGAGCGAGCGGAGGGGCTCCCGACCGGCTTTGATTGCTCGGAGCTCTCTGCTTGGGAACGAGCGGATTGCCAATTTGCCATGCCGCACCGGGGCGAGGTTATATAGCGACCGAAGGAAGCAAGTGATGGCGATGTGTGCAGGATCGGAGGAAGGCGACGGGCCGGCGCCGAGCCCGGCCCGACGACCCGGATGGTGGCATTGCGAGCAGGCGCTGCCGCCGAGCCTGCCTTGTTTTGTTTCAGGTCACATCCTTGTCGCTGTCGCTCTGGCCTTAAGAGCAAGCAATCGACCAATGCTAGCTGCCCATGGGATCTTAGTAAAGTAGTACGAGACTAGTAGCTATAAGCTGTGTTTAAGTTCAAAAAAAAGCTATAAGCTGTGTTTAAGTTCAAAAAAAAGCTATAAGCTGCGTATCCATCCTCCATGTTCGGTAAAAATGCGGCTGTGGAGAAAAAGGGGGGAAAATAGAGAGAGCAGGTGTGGTAGGCGTTGGATTCACGAGTCTCAACAGAGTCAAAGGTCCAAGGTTCTCCGATCTCAGAAACTGCCATGTCCACCTTTGCACCAGCTAATGAGCGCGACTACTTCGCGCACCATATATGATCAAGATTTCGGGGCTTGAGCACCTCACAGCCTTGAAACAAACGGAAGTACTTGAAGGACTACTCGACATATCTGAAGAAAGAGTCAGAAGCAACCAGAAGGATGTTCTGACTACTCGAAGAACTCGAAGACGTCCAACCAAGTACTCGACGCCTGCAGGACTCGGCTACGAAGACCTCGGGGGCTTGTCAGACCTGGGGCAGCGGGACTGCTTACAGACATAGAATGTTCTAGAGTAAGAGATAGCTCATGGATGTATCTTATCTCTTTTTGTAACTACCCGAATAAGCGTAGAACTAGCTGCAGTACAAGGAAACTACCCGATCATGTTGTAGAAGGACTCAAACTGTAATCAGCTAGGACTTTCCATGTAACACTGTCCCCCCGGATATATAAGGGCGGGCAGGGACCCCCTCAATCAAAAGACATCTACACCTAAAGCAATACAAACCACCACACAGGACGTAGGGTATTATGCAACTCGCGGCCCGAACCTATCTAAATCTTTGTGTTCCTTGCACCATCGAGTTCTAGAGCTGTCGATCCCTACCTACAAACCCTGCTGCTAAGGGTATCCCTAAGCAGGCTTGGCGGTAAACACTGACACCATGGGACCAATCGGTCCACTCCAAGCTTCTACTATAATTTATAAAACCTGTAAAGTTAGTCCCCACTAAGAGTCATTAACTATATTTCTCTCAACATGCAAGCTATCCACATCATCATCCACTAGGACCTTTTATTTATGCCTTCTACCAATTTTCTGGGCATAACCGCAAGTCACTATTGTAAGCCATCAATTCTAGCACAAATGATTCCTCCACCACAACAAACACACCTGAAAGGAGTTGAAAAAAACCAAAGGCCATCACTACAATACAAAAAAGCTCAAAGATCATCTCTTCAATCGAGTTTAAATAACTTCACTCCACCTCTGATATGCCCTTTCCTACTCGGCGTGGCTGTAGCTAAGGGCACCGTCGACTTCATCTTCGGCAACACCGCCGCCGTACTGCAGGGTTGCAATCTCCATCCCCGTCGTTCGCTCCCCAACCAGAGCAGCATCTAGAAAAAAGGAGATAAAAGGTCTTTGGTGGTGTTTACACTCATCTTTAAGGTGTTTGGTTTTCAATCTCCTTTTTTTATGGTTTTCTGATAGGGAGGAAAAGAGGTGGACAAAGAATAATGTAATAATAAGAACACAAGGATAAAGATTAAAGGGAAAAAAGAAAAAAGATGAAAAAGAAAGGAGAAAAGGAACAAATAAAATGAGAGAGAAAAAGAAAGAGTATAAAGAAATAAAAAAAATTGTCTCATACTTTAAGTGCTATTTTGTCATTCATTAATCTTTTATTTAGCTAAAATAATCTTCCTCTTATGTCTTAAGTCCCGCAGCAACGCGCGGAGAATCACCTAGTTAACAAATGGTTACAAGGACCTCTAGAGGATTACAACAGCAGCAACACTTTCACCATGATGCAAATTTGGCATCAACAACAACAACAACAACAACAACAACCACAACCATCTAACAAGAGGTATGACAACGGTAAAACAGAAAAAAATCACAGATTCTGTCCCCTTCGGTAATCAGTTCGTATATCACAAACCACAGGTTTACTATGCACAAATTTTGGTAGGCAAGCAGATCTACGAGTCCTCTGACTACTGACAAAATTTCAGCTCAATCGGACACCGTTTGACCACCCAAACAAATCATCTACTGAAACTGCTCTGTGCTGAAACTGCAGTCACCCAAACTGACAAAACCCCTCTCAAATCTGATGCTCTGCTCAACCGAACCTCAAATCAACTGACCAGATGGAAGTACTCTAAGTGTTGAATGAGCTCACCAAGTTTGGCGCAAATCCAAGCACATTTGAGCCTCCAATCACCGGCAGCCACCAAATCTGGACAGACCCCCTTCTCCTTTTTCTTCTTCTCTCAAGTTGTGTTGTGTGTGTTCTGCTCTACCTGTCACAAGTGACGCCCAGCACTGAATGGAGAGGAGTTAGGGTTTCTTTTTGTGCTTTATAGTTTCCTCTGAAATGTTCTCAATCGTTGGATGAAGCACCACATTAACGGTGCACAAGCATTGAGCTTGTGGGTTGTTTTTTTGAGTTTATTGGGCTGCCAAACATCCTTCATGTGGAGGGTTAACCCAACACAAGAGACACTCCCTATTTCTGAATGTAAGATCTCCTATAACTCCAATTTTATTTAGTGTAGTAAAACAGTATGCATGAGAAAACACTTGATAGGAAAAAGCTGGCCCGGAACTACTCTCTCCGTTCCAAATTATAATTCATTTGGATTTTTTAACCTTAAGGTTGATCACTCATTTTATTCAAAAAAGTTGTGCAAATATAGTTAAATTTAAATTATTCTTAAAAACTCTTATTAATAAAACAAACCACATAAAAAGAATATTTTGCACAAATTTTTTAGATAAGACTATTGGTAAAACTTGGAGTCAAAAAATCAAACGAATTATAATTTGAAATGCAGGGAGCAGCATTATGTATTTGAATATTCTCTGCTTAACTCATCCAACAGTCACCATATAGAAAGCGAGCCACAATAAAAAAAGTGGTATTTTGCATAAATTTTTAAATAAGATGAGTGGTTAAATTTGGAGTCAAAAAGTCAAATGATTTATAATTTAGAATGCAGGGAGCAACATTCTGTATTCGGGTATTCTCTGCTCAACTCATTCAGCTCCAACAGTCACCATTAGGGGTGGTAATGGGCCATGACCCTAATGACCTCTTCACGGCTCAACATGACCCTTAAATTATTTAGCTCAAAATTATATATAATTAGAGTCCGGCCCTTTAGAGTCCCAGCCCTTGAATTCTGTAGGCCAAATTCTAGGGCTATTTACCACCCCTAGTCACCATACAAAAAGCTAGCCATAATAAAGAAAGTGATATTTTACACAAATTTTTAAATAAGACAAGTGGTAAAATTTGAAGTCAAAAAGTCAAATGATTTATAATTTGGAATGCATGGAGCAACATTCGGGTATTCTCTACTCAACTTATCCATCTCCAACAGTCACCGTATAGAAAGCAAGCCACAATAAAAAAGTGATATTTTGCATAAATTTTTAAATAAGACGAGTGGTTAAATTTGGAGTCAAAAAGTCAAACAATTTATAATTTTGAACACAGGGAGCGACATTCTGTATTCGAATATTCTCTGCTCAACTCATCCAACTCGAACAGTTACAATACAGAAAGCGAGCCACAATAAAAAAAGTGATATTTTGCATAAATTGTTAAATAAGATAAATAGTCAAACTTAGAGTAAAAAAATCAAACGAGCTATAATTTGAAATGGAGGAAATAACATTATCTATTCGAATATGCTATGCTCAACTCATGGACTGCTCCATGCGTGTACTCTTGAATCTTGATTGCGGCAACCCAACTATTCCCTCGGACCCAAACTCGTCTATATCGCTCGGGAGCCATGGTGGCGCCGGCGACACCAGAGTGTGACGGCGCCGGATGAGACCACGGCTCCTACGGCTGTTTGAAAAGTTTGCTGATTGACCGATGTGCCCCTTGTCTGGTGGTCCAAGAGCCCAGGCGACCGATGTGTCCCCCGCCGGTGACGCGCCACCCGCTGACGCCATCGCCAAGCCGTCCGCAAATGTCTAAAGTTCAAATTATATGGGAAGGCTATTTTAATTTCGCTCGATTGATTTTTCTTCTAGGGTCCCCACACCACAATTGGCACCCCCGTGGGTCCCATCAGAACCGCCGGTCTCTGGGTGGTAGGGCCCACGCAGTTGTTCTACGGTCCGCCAACCTTACTTTTTTGCGTGGCAGATTTCGGCGCATTACGTGCCAATGAAGCCGACCCGATGATGTGATCTTAGACTACCAGGCATACCCGTCTTCCAATCCCACCGCGCTACCTGTCCCCTCTCCATCCCGTATATATATATGTGTGTCGCCCCGGATCCAGCTGCCACGGCGCGGCGCTTCTCCTCGTCCTCACGCTGCTCTCCGGCCACGGGAAGGGTATCGTCGAGGCCGGCGGCGTCAGCAGCGAGCTGAGCTCGCTCACTCCATCGACCGTAAAGTTCTTTCTGTAGTGCACAGCGCCGGCCATGTCGCCGCACCATTTTTCCCCCTCCACTGAAGTGTTTGTTCCTTTTGGTTCCACTCCAGCGAAACAGGGGGATGACCACTCCGGGGAGCATGGCGAGGGCCACCGGCCTGACCATCATGCTGATTTCTGCCAGCATCGGAATGAACTCCGGCGCCGGCGGCGTCGTAGGCTTAATCCTCAGCTTCATGGGCATTCTCGCCGGCGCTAACCTCATCGCCGTCGGCGTCCGGATGGCCAACGACCCAGCAGCTCGCATGGGCCCCGCGGTCTTCGCCGGTGCAAGTGCTCTTGCAGCGTTCCTGCGCAGCCATCTCCCTGTCGTGGGGCTCGTAATTGCTTCCTGCGCCGTCGCCGCGGTCTCCGGCGGCGATGCAGGCCCGGTGCTCTGCTTCGGCATGTCTGCTCTGCTCTTGCTCGGGCTCTCCCTGACCACTATCGGAATTCTCGGCCAATAGCAGCTTCAGTTCCTGCCTCCACTGTGCCGTCAGCCGTGTCCGTGTTAAGAAGCAAAGGGGTTGTTTATTTCCAAAGGCAAAAAATTTTGGATGTCTCGTCGTGTGTTTGATCAGATGTCGGGAGGGTTTTTCGGACACTAATTAAAAAATTAATTTCAGAACTCACTTGGAAACCACGAGACGAATCTTTTGAGGCCTTTGACCGCAGCATTAGCACATGTGGGTTACTGTAGCACTTATGGCTAATCATGCACTAATTAGACTTAAAAAATTCGTCTCGTCGTGTACATCCAAACTGTGTAATTAATTTTGTTATTTAATTACATTTAGTGCTTCATACATGTGTTTAAAGGGGAGGTGAAAATTTTTGGGTGAAAATTTTTGGTAACTAAACGGCCCCAAAGTACTAGTATCGCTTGCTGTATCTCTGCACCGTCAGCCGTGTCTGTGCCGTCAGCCGTGTCCGTGTGCTAGCTTGTTTGAGAAAGTCTGCCATGATGGCAGACTCCGAAGGTGTATTTGAGATTCTGAATAAAAATGAAGTTGTACTGCTGTAGTTTTCAGACTGCTCCATTCCCCTGGCTACTAGTATCGCTTGCTGTATCTCTGCACCGTCAGCCGTGTCTGTGCCGTCAGCCGTGTCCGTGTGCTAGCTTGTTTGAGAAAGTCTGCCATGATGGCAGACTCCGAAGGTGTATTTGAGATTCTGAATAAAAATGAAGCTGTGCTGCTGTAGTTTTCAGACTGCTCCATTCCCCTGGCTGGCCATGTAATTAAGACAATACTCTGAATCGTTGGGAGAACGGTGGTAAGTACTGTCGACAGAACGGCGAGTTCTTGTACGAACGAACCAGTACAGACATGTACCCAAAGCCACAGGAAAACTGACAGCTTCGGCGCCACCGTGGAGTGGAATTCCGTCGCGCCCGATCGAGCTGTCGTACTGGCGCGCCAAGCAAGGCAAAAGCCAACAACTCCCTCAGCGTGCCTGGCGGGTCATGTCGCAGGCCGCCGCTGGGGGCACGCCGCCGACGAGGTCGCCGTGCTATCTAGCTGCTCGATCGCGCGCCATGGCGGCGGTGGTTATGTGCGAGAAAGCGTCGCCTCCTAGCCCCCGGGCTGCGCCGGCGATGCCGAGCTCATCAGGCACTCTCCGGCAACGCCAGCACGGGGCGGGGTTGCCTGCTGCATTTTTGTAGAGCCCGATCGAAGCGGACGACGAAATCGACGTGCCGTGTGAGCGTGAGCGGCTCGTGCCCGGGCCGACTTGTCACGCGGCCTCCTCGCGCCTCTGCATTCGCGCCACTGCACCATGGGCAGCACCGCAGCAGCAAGGTGCTGATTCACAGCGACGGGAGCCGCGCCGCGACAACGGCGATGAGCTCTCGGGGCGCGCGGCAGCAGGGCGATGGCCACCGGCCCGATCACCATATTGCTCGCTGTCAGCGCTGGCGTCAACTTCAGCGGCGGTGGCGGATCTGGCCTGCTCCTCAGCTTCGCGGGGGTTCTCGCCGGCGCCAACATCATCGCCGGCGGCGTCCGCATGGCCGAGGACCTAGCACCACCGCCCATCTGCCCCGGGGTGTTCGCCTGTGCGCGTGCGCTCGCGCGACGCAACAACCTCAGCCTTGCTGGGGATGATCCTGGCATCGTCTGCCGTCACGGCGGTCGCGGGCGAGGCACGCCCGGCGCTCTGCCGGCTCGGCATGTTTGCTCTGCTCCTGCTTGCATTACTGGAGAAAACCACATTGGTACCAGCACATTAGTGCCGGTCAACAAGGAGCCGACACTAACGTGTCTGAACAGGACCCGGCGAGCACGTTAGTGCCGGCTAGACATCCCAGCTGGCACTAACATGCCATCCCCCAACGGTCAACACAGCAGCCACAACAGTTAGAAGACATGTTAGTGCCGACTGGGCTAACTTGGCACGGGCAAATTAGTGTCGGCTAGTGTTTCTAGCCGGCACTAAACGTCAACACTTAGTGCCGGCTAAAACCACCAGCCGGCACTAACTTATCCCGTATATACCAAACACTCCTTCTTCCCCAGCCCGACCAATTCATTTGGCCGACTTCCTCCTCTCTCTCATGACGTGTTAGAGGGGAGGTGCTGCCCATTTCCCCCCAAATTTGTGAGGATTTCACCCATCCAAGTGCACCAAAGGTTAATAGCTTCTTCCACTCTTCTTTCACGGCGTTTATTCTTTGTTTCATGCTTTCTAGATAAAGAAAATAGTGATTTTAAGATTGAGAAAAAATGAGCATAATTTTCCGATTTGTTCATTAATTTGAGCAAAATAGAATCGATTTGTTACTTTTTAGAGAAGGTTTTCTAGATAATTTGACTATGACACATTTAGAGTAATTTTTTTGAATTATTTCACGGGGACATGTGTATATGTTATTATGCAAAATTTTAAAGATTTTAAGGATGAGGGAAAATAAGCATGATTTATTATTTTGTTCATTAATTTGAGCAAGATAGAATTGATTTGTTGCTTTTTAGAGAAATATTACTATATAGTTTGACTATCACACATTTAGAATGATTTTTTTGAATTATTTCATGGTGACATGTGTATATGTTATTGTGCCAATTTATTTTGCTATTTGGTTTAAATTTACTAGATAGGTGGCCTATGACACATTTACATTTTTTTTAATTACTTCATAGTAACCTGTTTTTAGGGATAATGAGCATGATTTTTTTAATTTGTACATAAGTTCCACAAGAAATAAGTTTCGCCGATAGTTTTTATATTCTAGTTTCTTTGGATAATTTGTGTTGGATGTTGAGACATTTATTTGTGTACGTTCTTTTAGCGACAATTATGTCAATTTGAGATATGTAGAATTGATTTTTGTTTTTATACAGTAATTAATTACAGATGGACCGGCAATGGATGCACAGAAGCCGGAGCACCTCGGCGTGGATTCAGGGTTTAGATTCTTTTCTCAAGGCGGCAATGGCAAATAGGTCGCCAAAGGGTTTAATGTGTTGTCCATGCAGTGTTTGCGAAAATAAAAAGGAATTCCGAAAAAGGGATACTCTATGGAATCACCTGGACTTGAATGGTTTCATGAGTAACTATAGCCTTTGGACTAAGCACGGCGAGGGTGAAGCAAATGTTGTACAAGAGGAGCCACCTGACGAGCTAGGTCAGGCGTTGCTTGATGCACAGAAAGACAATGAAACTGTGAAGGAGGCATTAAAGTTCGAGAAGATGTTGGAGGATCACAAAAGGCCGTTGTTCCCTAGTTGCAAACCGGAGCAGAAGAAGTTGGGTACCACGCTAGAGATGCTAAAATGGAAGGCAACTAATGGTGTCACCGATAAGGCATTTGGTGAGCTATTAAAGATTGTAAAGAACATGCTTCTTGAGGGTAATGAACTGCCGTCAACAACATACGAAGCTAAAAAGATGGTTTGCCCTCTTGGATTGGACGTGCAGAAGGTTCACGCATGTCCTAACGGCTGCATCCTATATCGCGGCGAATACGAGAACTTGGAAGCTTGTCCTGTTTGTAGCGCATTGCGGTATAAGATCAGGCGAGATGATCCAAGTGATGTTGATGGGCAGCCGGTAAAGAAGAGAGTTCCCGCAAAGTTGGTGTGGTACTTCCCTATAATATCACGTCTGAAGCGTTTTTTCAAAAACAAGGATAACGCTAAGTTGATACGGTGGCACAAAGAAGACCGTAAGGAAGATCACATGATCAGACACCCAGCAGATGGGTCCCAGTGGAGAAACCTTAACCGAGAGTATCCTCAATTTGACAATGACCCAAGGAATATAAGATTTGCTCTAAGTGCGGATGGAATGAATCCATACAGTGAGTTTGGCAGCGCTCATAGTACATGGCCCGTGACCCTATGTATGTTCAACCTTCCTCCTTGGTTGTGCCTGAAGCGTAAGTTCATCATGATGCCGGTGCTTATAGAAGGGCCAAAAGAACCTGGCAACGATATTGATGTGTTCCTGCAACCCTTGATGGATGATCTCTTACTGTTCTGGAAAGAAGAAGGTGTACATGTGTGTGATGAGTATAAACAGGAGTCTTTCAACCTCCGAGCTTTGCTTTTTGTATGCATCAATGATTGGCCTGCACTTGCAAAACTTTCGGGACAGTCGAACATGGGATACATGGCCTGCACCCACTGTTATGATGAAACCGATAGCATTTATTTGAAACAATGTAAGAAGTGCGTATACATGGGCCATCGCCGATTCCTTCCTACCGATCACCCCCTAAGAACCGAAGGGAAGCATTTCAAAGGAGAGCCCGAAACTCGTCCTAAGCCTCTGTTCCGTAATGGAAAGCGTGTGTTCTCGATGATCAAGGATGAAGGTAGTATTTGGATAGGGTCCCGGTAGTCAACCTGTTCCGAAGGATGACCAGGGACATGTTCCAATGTGGAAGAAGAAGTCTATATTGTGGAACCTACCTTATTGGTAAGTCTTATAGGTTCGTAACGCAATTGATGTGATGCATCTGTCAAAGAATCTTTGCGTCAACCTACTAGGCTTTCTGGGAGTGTATGTTAAGTCAAAAGACACATTGGAAGCAAGACGCGACATGTGGATGATAGCTGGACGACAAGGCTTGCAACCCGAAAAGAGAGACAAAGGACGCCACTATTTAAAACCTGCCAGCTATAATCTGAGCAAAGAGGAGAAGAAAAGTATGTTCGATTGCTTGAACAGTATCAAGGTCCCGTCTGGATACTCCTCAAATATACAGGGCATAATAAATGTGAAAGAGAAGAAAATCCAAAACTTGAAGTCCCATGACTGCCATGTTCTGATGACACAATTACTTCCGGTTATACTGAGGGGTGTTCTACCGGAAAATGTGAGATTGGCAGTTGTAAAATTTTGTGCGTTCATGAATGAAATTTCACAGAAAGCAATTAATCCAAATAATCTAATAAAGCTACAGAAAGACATTGTCGAATGTCTTGTCAGCTTCGAGATGGTCTTTCAATCTCCTTCTTCAATATTATGACACACCTTCTAGTTCATATTGTGACAGAAATAACTATCATGGGTCCTGTTTTTCTACACAATATGTTCCCTTTCGAGAGGTTCATGGCAGTATTGAAGAAGTACGTGCGTAATCGTTCTCGCCCAGAAGGATGCATTGCTAAGGGCTATGGAACAGAGGAGGTCATTGAGTTTTGCGTTTACTATCTTTCTGATCTCAATCCGATTGGGCTCCCCGTGTCACACCATGAGGGGCGACTAAAGGGAAAAGGCACACTAGGAAAGAAATGTAATGTGAACATCCCTTGTAGTGAATTCAGCCAAGCAAACTTCACGGTTCTTCAGAATCATCCAAGGTGGCTCCATATATTGATGAGTACATGAATATTATACAGTCTGAAAATCCACAGAAAAATGTTACTTGGATTACACGCCAACATATAAAACTTTTGATGGCTAGTTCAGACAAAAATTATTGGTCAACAACACAGTTGATCAAGAACTTCAATGGCTGGCTAGGGGACCATCAATCACTGTCCAGCAATACCAAGGGTACGAAATCAATAGGTATATTTTTTATACGAGAGCTCAAGACAAAATAAGCACCAACCAAAACAGTGGTGTCCGTATGTGTATAGTAAACAGTAATGGAGAAAAGAACAACTACTATAGTGTCATAGTGGAGATATGGGAACTTGAATATGGACCCATAGTTTTCCATTTGTTTCGTTGCGAATGGGTGGCTAGAGGAGGCATAACGAAAGACCGGTATGGGATGACCATAGTTGACTTCAAAAAGATTGGATATAAAGATGAACCATTCGTTCTAGCCAAGGATGTGACACAAGTGTTCTATGTGAAGGACATGTCAAGCAAACCGAAGAAGAGGTCGGATAAGACGCCTGAAGCAGACAAGGCTGGAAATGAGCCGAAACGGCACATAGTTCTTCTAGGAAAAAGAAAAGTTGTTGGAGTTGAGGATATTTCGGACAATTCGGAAGATTATGACCAGATTGATGACCTTCCTCCATTCTCAGTTGACGTTGACCCTAGCATCCTCTTATCCAAAGAGGATACACCTTACTTACACCGTGATCACGCTCAAGGCACTTTCGTCAAAAGGAAGATTATCAATGTTCCAGTAGATAATGATAATGAGTAGTAGTTTTATATAAGTTATATATTGAATTGTCTCAATCAGTGATGTAATGTAATGCACCACATCGTATTTATCTCAATTCTTGATACTATTTGTCCAATTATGACATAATATCATCTTCAGAAAATATTATATTTTTTCATGATATAAATATTATTTACATTCACTAATTTTGCATTACTAGAAGCATTGAAACATTAAATTACAAACAAATAATCAAGTAATATGCGAATTGATTACATCATTATATAGGCTACTATTGAAAAGCTTTTTGAATATTTTTGCATGGATCAAAATGAAATATTTTCGATTTATTATGAATAACAGAAACATATACATATATAAACCCTATACACTACACATAATTGATAATGGTTGCATATTCGTTAATTTACGAAATTACTATTATTATTGTGTTAATATAATTAACAATATCCTTAAAAAATTATGATATCAATTTTCAAATTATTAATCTATTTATTATGCCAATTATGAATACATTTACTAATATTAAAAATTTTATGTAAAAGAGAATTGGCGCGGCCAAATTTTCTTTCCCGCCAGTTTGGACAAGTTAGTGGCGGCTGGTAATCCTAGCCGGCACTAACGTGCGCTCGTTAGTGCCGGCTGGACTTACCAGCCGGCACTAACTTGTCTCGCTGATGTCATAGGGGCACGTTAGTGCCGGCTGGTAAGTCCAGCCGGCACTAACCTATCACTGCCCCCAACAAAGCCCTTTCCTTCTCTCCCCCAAATCACAAAATTTAGATAGACGTTGCCCCGCCCGCGCCCCCTGCTCGCTCTCCCGCGCTCATGCGCCACCGCGCCGCCCCCGCCCCCGGCCGTGCGTGGATCCCCGGCCGGCCCTCGCCCACGTGCGCCGCCGCAGTTCGCCGTCGACCTCCCCGGCCCGGCACGCCGTGCCGGCCGCGCCGCCCTCGCCCCCTGCTCCGACCGCCGCGCCGGCACGACGTCCTCCGGCGCCTCGTCCGGATTTCTGGAGGAAGATGATAGATTGTGTTTTTGGGCAGGGATAGAATTATTGGATGCTCAGTTATGTTTTGAGCGATAATGTCTGGGTTAGTGGGCAGGGATAGAATTATGTCTGGGTTTTGAACAATAATGAGCGGCATTCACCTGGACACTATGTCTATTCATTTCTGGGCAATCAAAGCTAGCCATTAGCAAACTTATGAAGCGTCCTCTTCTTAGCTTCATCTGAATTTTCCTATAATTGCTAGGGATCATAATCCCAAATTCCCACCAAGGTTCAAACAAGAAACTCAGCATTGTCTTCATTAGCTTATCATATGATCTTTAGGTCAGTAGCACAGCAAGGCAACTAAAAAGAAACGGTGCTACTAAGAAGCACAAGCACATGTATTTATATGTTTGTTGCCATTCCCTTTGCTAAACATGAATTTAGTCCATAATGCTAAGACAATTCAGTTCCATATATTAATCACTGAATTTGCAAGCACTTTTCATGCATATATGAAAATGAAATGATTATGCCCATTGAGTTTCATTGTTATATTACCTGTAGTTAATTCAGTTCGGTTTCATTGATTATGCCATATGAAATACTTAATTCAACGTATCCAATTCAGTTCGGTTTCATATTGTTTGATATAATAAATGGACAGCTAACACTGTGATGTGATTTTAGCAGTGTAGATTGAAGATGACATTGTAATTCTTGTTTTAATATTTTCCATTAATAAAGCCTTAAAAAAAACCTAACCTAAGTCTACTGAAGATATGGTAGTGTTCTTGAGCATTATTTTTTATTAACAAATCATCCTTCTGTCACATTTGGGCACCTAACCTAGGATCAAATAAATAATAGCAATTATGACCTTACCCTTTTAGTATGGTCTTCTATATGAAAATTACAGGCAACGCCAAAGGTTCCTTTTTCTGCTGTAGAGTTGTGTTTGATCACCACAAGTTGGTGCTAGCACCACTTTTGAACTCAGAAAAAGGCAGTTTGCTTGATTGATGCCCTTACACCTCTTATGCCCTTCACTGGCCTTTTATGGTGAGAAAATGGATTGCCATGGCTATAAAAAAACTATGCTAACTATGCAGTTTCCAATTTAAAAGTGTGGTCAGCTGGTCTTTTATGGTCAGAAATTGGATTGCTATGGCTAAAAGAACTCCTATGGCAGTCCATACTTAATTTTGGATAATATTATGCTTTTCTTTGTACTTAAAATCCTAGACCTGTTTGCTGAACGACTTTTTCTTGCAAGTTTTAAATTTTTGTTCATGATTCTAATGTTTGCAGCATAAAGCCCTTGATAGGGTGCTCGCAGAGGTGAGAGGTTGGAGAAGTGGAGTGTGAATCTAAGTGCTGCTTCGCAGGTAGGGAAATTTTTGCTGTTTCAGCTACTTGCAATATTTGCTTATGTTTATTGATTATTGGTGCCGCACGCACATTTTTTTTATTGTTTCAGGTAGTGGAAATGGATCCTACGGACAACCAAGAAGAGTTAATGCACGAGCTCATTCGTGGTAGTACTGGGTACATTGCTCCAGAGTTTGATGAGGACGAGAACGATGTCAACCAATTTTTAAACTTGCATTATCATGGCGACGAGGAGCAAGATATTAGTGGGGAGGAAGAAGAAAATGTCGAGGAAGCCGAGGTATAAAAGTTTAGTGATTCTTTCAGGCAGGATAAATGTTTTGTCAATATATATGTGATTAGAATTTATTCAGATTGCAGGCGGGGCGGGTTCTTATATGTGATTAGAAAATTCTTGTTTGTGACACATGCGGCCCAGTTGCGAACTATTTGTGTTATGTTGCTAGCTTTGTTGATGATTTCAGTCCTTGTGTAAGCAGTCATGATCCAGCTAAAAATTCTCATGAATGTTTCAGTCAATAAGTTATCTAATATCATGATAATTTTCGATCTGGAACCCTTGCTTGCGGGTTATGCAGGTTACGCATACCTGCCGCGACGTCCACTAGTTGCTAGCAATCCGCTTGATAAATTTGCGATTCTTTCAGGCATCAGGATCGACAAAGCCTAAACGGAAACGTGGCTCCAAGAGGAAGATGGTAGGATGTACGACCATCACGGAGATCGACGAAGCAACCGGCGAGCCACTAGCCCCTGGTCAAATTAAGACGACATTTGTAAATTAATTGGGATATCTTGTTAGGGAAAGTGTCCCCATAAAGTACAAGCTTTGGAAGAGAAATAAAGTCTCTGATCGACCTGAAAATATTGTGCCAGATTCAGAGAAAGATTTGTTATGGAAAGAGGTGTCGTTGCACTTTAACTTTCCCCCAGGCAAAGCTGACAAAGTAAAGGGATGTGCATTTAAGAAGATGGCAATTCAGTTCGGCTCGTTCAAGAAAAAATTGGTGGCAAACTTTGTCAACAAGGGCCTCACACCAGATTTTGATAAAGTCTGGAAAAAGCAATGAGAGTGGTGGAATGAATTCGTGAATTACAAGCACAGTGCTGACACCATGGCAGCCTCGATTCAAGACAAAATGAATGCTAGCAAAATGACAAACTTCCATAGATTTGGGCCTGGAGGTTATAAGGTTACTATTCCGAAATGGAAAAAGATGGAAAATAATTTAATTGCAAAAGGAATCATACCGCAGACCTTGAGTTGGCCCAAACGAGCAAGGTATTACTTCTATGCTCATGGAGGCACACTAGACCCCGACACTGGAATGTTTGTGACTAGTGACGTACTAAGAGAGGCTGCCCAAAGACTCGACGACGCAATGAGGCGTACGGAAGAAGGAACCTTCCAGCCCAACAGAGAGAATGACAAGCTGACTTACGCTCTTGGAAATGCGAAACACAATGGACGGACCCGAGGCGTGGGCGTAGTTCCATGGAAATATGGCTTTTCCGGAGATCTCGAAACCTACCGAAGCCGATGCAGAAGCAAGGCAGTAGTGGCAGAGAAGATCTGTAGCCTAGAAAACCATATAATGTCACTTGAGGCAACTGTTGGGCAACGTTCGGACCAACCAGCTGCCAATGTGGAGATCAGCCCCCCTCTCAGCGTCGTAGCAGTGTTGCTTCCACGGAGCACCCTAATTTGGGTGCCGACAGGCCGAGGGACCCCATTGACGACATCACCGTTAGGACCCAATGTGAGCTTCTGGTTCTTTATGGGAAAAAGCTCAAAGTTTGTGTTGAGGGTTATGCTGAAGTCCAAGAAGAAGGCGGGACAATACATTGCCAGCCGATTCCTGAAGGATTCGCCAGAGTCTTTGTTAACCGAATTACTGAAGAACGCTGGGAAGACATGGACCTCCCGATCCCTATAGGTCCTAAAGAAACAGAACTACAACATGCCATACACACATGGATCGCGTGGCCAAAGCGCGACTTAAGATTGGTGCAAGCAGCCATAGATTCCGCTCGGTGCTTAAGGCAAAGATCACCAACGCCAGCTGACAGGAATCCTAGTGTTGGCCCACCTTCTCCACCGCCTGCACGGGACCCCAGCATGGATCCGCCATCACCAGCTGCACAAAGCGAGCCAATTCCGGCATCATCACCAGCCGCACAACAGAATCAGAGTCAGTGACAGAAGGCATACACGTTACCTTCGGTCCAGCCATCTCATAAGCAGCAAAGAAAGAAGAAAGCGAAGGCTCCAGAAGAGGAAGAGGCAGAAGAATCGTTTCAAACCTTCTTGCTGAAGCGCAAGCTGCTGAGGGAGGCTGCAAACAAGAAGCCAGAAATAGATCCGGTTGCAAAGGCACACTTCATTAAACATTTCATTAAAGATCCCACTAAGGAGAAAGAAAGGGAGCCGGATTATGATCAGTAGATCAGAAAGTGCTACAGCAACCCCAAGAATCGGCGAATTAATGCAAAGACCGTTCCCCAGCTCGGAGAGCAGTCCAAACAATCGATCCCTCCGTTGATAGTGCCGCGTGAAGAATGTCCCGATGAATCAAGAGATCCGTTGACCATGGCTGGGATGATATTGCAAACTGATCTAACAAGGGCTCAATTGCTTGGGGAGGCCCTACAGAATGCCCACGGCAAGAAAAAGTTTGTACTTGGTGAACATTTGATATGGCCAGAGTTGCTACCATTCCTACCAACGAGAATGGCCGAGTTACACAAATGGTATGGTGTGCAATCTAAAGCTAATGAATTAGAGATGTTCCCAGCTCGGATTAAAGATGAGCATTTCTGGCAGGGGGCAGATGATGTATATATCGAGTTTGCAGCACTTTACGATTTATACCATCAAGATGCCCTTCACAAGTCCCTCATCAGTGTATGGTGCATGTAAGTATTGTCTGTCGTTTCATTATTTTAGCCTTGTGTGTTGACTGATCCCCGCTTTTCTTGTGTTCTGTAGGTCAAAAATTCAAATTTGCCGAAAGAAGAACTTCCATAACGTCGGGTTATTCGACCCCGATGTTATCCACGAGCAATCAGTAGCACAAAAGCCCGAAGACATAGTCAATGTTATATACGGGGGTTGCGTAAGAATAGCATGTGTCCCTTCATTCTCTTGCCATACAACCATCAGTGAGTCGTTCTTCGTTAGCCTCTTTTTTTCAATCCCTTCGTATTAATAATATTATTTAATAACTATTATAATCAACATTAATTGGTTGTGCGTATGTATATGCACAGCTTTCATTGGATATTGCTTTGTATTCAAATTGAGGAGCACAAAGTCTTGGTGTATGACTCGTTAAGGCAAGATAAATCAAAGTACCAAGATCTCATCGAGGTGGTAAATATTGCATAGAGTCGCTACCTCCGCAAACACATAGGCTTGCCCATTGTTGAAATCAAGCCTCTTTGTTGGTTCACTGATTTTCCGGTATGAATATACTCTCGCTACTAATGTCATTCGCAATAAACAACAGAAAAATTCTATATCGTAACCCATATTTGTCCATAGTGTTGGAGACAGGACCAAGAAAACAACTTATGTGGATACTACGTATGCGAGCGGATCAACTCTTTTGCAAGTGAAAAAGGGCAAATGACAGTGGAGGCATTCAATGTACGTGAGCACAATCACATCTGCTCATTATTTTTTATTCTCTTGTTTTTATCGAAAAATGTGACAGTGTTGGTGGATGAAAGAAGAACTCATTGAAATGGCTCGGTCAGGGCAATTCAAGAAGCTATATGCGGATTCTGGCTCGATGAAGTCATAAATCCTAAAGGCGAATTTCATGGCGATCTCCGTACAAGCGTCGCCAAAGAAGATCCGACGACAAGGAAGCTGATACATTACTATAGTCGATGCTTAATAATTTGTAATATCTCAAGTACTTTTGAACTCTGAAGTGTTACATGACGAATATATATATAATATTAGTGTGATATGCGGTCCTAATATTACTGTGCAATGCAAAGATTACGACTACGTAGTCACATACGGTAGAAATACGCATAGCCATATGTATAAAAACAAAAAAGAAAAGAAAACATAAAGAAGAAAAAAATGTTTAGTGCCGGCCAGTTATACCAGCCGGCACTAACCTTGCTTCCAGGCGCCGGGCGGTGTCGGGCACGTTAGTGCCGGCTAGTATTTCGGGCCGCCACTAACATAAGCACGTTAGTGCCGGTCAGAGTAGTCGGCACTAATGTCTGTCATGTTAGTGCCGGGCATTTAGTGCCGGCCACAGGGACCGGCACTAAGCCGTCCTGTGACCGGCACTGATGTGCCTTTCTCCAGCAGTGTTGCGCTCGCCCTTATCACCATAGGAGTTGTTGGCGAATAGCTGGCTCGATATTAACTAGGTGATTCCCCACGCGTTGCTGCCGGATTTGAAGATGCTTTTCGCTAAACTATGACAAAAAAGTATAATAAATTTGATGGATAAAAGATGTGCGCGAAATTGATCTGATTGATGGTTAACGATGTGGCTGTTTGAGAGAAAAGAGAGAGGTGCCCCTGCCCCAATCGCGAATTTTCTCTTGTTGTCGAGGTCGTCGGTGGCATGTAGGCCATATTCGTGTAGCACGGAGTCGACAACGGCACTACGGCATAGTCTTGTAGATTGCATGATATATTGATGTGGATAATAAAATGCTGGTGCAGTGGATTTTAATTGCATGCGATAGTGTATTGTTGAGATGGACAACTTGCATGTTAAGAGAAACCTCTAATGGAGACTAACTTTATAGGTTTTATAGATTTTTTTTTGGCACACCACGCGCACCCGCGCTGCCACTGCACTGCCCTTGTTTTCTCTCTCCATTTAAACCCCAAATAGCTAGCACATGTTGCATAGGGAATAATTTATCGCTGATAAAAAATCGAGAAACCCGATAATCCCATTTATCGGTAGGGTCTGGTAAAAATCTCTTTTATCACCGAGATTATATTTTCCAGTTGAATTCGCATGCAGTTTGCTGGTTGATCCATATGAAAGTGTTATATTGTCTCATATATATTATTATTAGTTGTATTTTTCTATATCAAATAGTTTGGAGATACTTGTGCAACTTTTAAAAGAAATTGAGCCATTTTTTTTTTCTTAAATTATTAACGAAAAACAATTCGATAAACTAAAAAATTTCTGATAAAACTGACGATAAACCCGCTTATCGGCAACCTCCTGTAAAATATTTCTATGGGCGATGTAAACCACAGGGGCCAACCAAGGGAAGCACCAAGCGACGTGAATTAAATTGAGCGGAGCAGCGGTGCCTCGTTCCCATGCGCATGCAAAATAAATGAAGGGCAAGGAAAAACTTACCGGCGGTAAGCCATTTACCGGACCTCACCGGTAACGGAAAAATACCGAAAACCGCCGGTTTACCGGATTTACCGGTCGGTAAACCAATTCAAATTTGAAACCACCGAATTTCGTATTTTTCGACCGGTTTTCGTTGTAATTTCGGTGGAATTCGCTGCATAATTACCGAAAAATGTTGACCACGGTAGAAAACAACAAATTGTGTTAAGAGAAGTGTAATATTTTCAGAGAATTATATCTAATTCTTATATATAATAGTTCAATATGCATAATGATTTTCTTACAAAGCAAATATTAATAGAATTGACGTGAAACATATGTATATCAATACAAACCACAATCCAAATGCAATAAAATATAGGTTCAACTTGTTAACACAATTTATAGGTTCAAATAAAATATAGGTTCAAATAATACAAATCTCAAATAGTTAACACAAAATATACTCTAAAATTTTTATTTCGGTGTTTTCGCATAGGAAAACCTTACGACCGACCGGAAATTGTTGATGACTCCCATTGTAACGTCGAATCCTATAAAAAGGAATAAATAAAATGGGTGAGAAGATGTAAAAGAAATGAATGCAAGTGAGAAAATAAGATGTGTTACCTACATACTTAGGTACTCATTCGGAGGGATCTTGCTCTGGGGGATATTCCTGATAGTACATGTGAGGATTTCCATATAGAGGACGCGGAGGGACAGCCATCGGATGTGGTTGTGGTGGCCACACTAAGGAGGGTGCCGACGGGTAGCTGTAGGTGGAACTGACAGAGGTAGAGCTACCATCATCCTCACCGTCGTACGGGCCTAATGGACGAGTATTGCTTCTTGTGCGACGTTGAGAGCTGGGTGCTCCATGATCTTGATCTTGTGTGGCATAGGTGAAGACAGTCTCTCCCGTAAATCTCATAGCACCAGTAACAGCACCACTAGTAGAAGCACCACCACGATCATCCCCATCATCATCGTCATTGTCATCACCACCCTCATTGCTATCATCATCATCGTCGTCGTCGTCGTCATCATCATCATCACCACCACTACCACCATGTCCATCATCACTAGGCTCTGGTGTGGTATCGTCAGTGCCAATGCTTTCCTCCTCAACGTCACCCTTTCTTTGTTTTTTTCGTTTAGACTGATTTGGAGGAATTTTGGTCTTTCTTTTCCCCAGGTGGGTGTCACCAATATTCTCTCTGGCCCAATCATCAACATTTACTGGCTCACCCACCCTACGTGCGAGGTCAGTCAAGATCTGAGCAGGCACAGGAGGGTCGGCAAAATCAGAATCTTCATCTAAGGTTGGTGCTCTATTTGATCTACCATGCTGCATCCATTCTTCAATTGGCCTGGTCTGCCGATACAATGAGAGATCCATGAAGCTAGTAGCAGGATCGAATTCACTTGCCTCAACCGTAGCTGTTGCACGCTGAATACGCAGCCGAAGGTTGTAGTGCACATATACCAAATTATGGAGCTTCATGCTGCTTAACCTGTTGCGAAGCTTTGTATGAATAAAAGCAAAGGAACTCCAATTCCTTTCACATCCACTTGATGATGCGCATTGAGAGAGTAGTCGCTTAGCTGCTATCTGAAGATATGGTGTTTCTGAACCAAACATAGCCCACCAACTAGCTGGAGAAGTGCCTCTATCTTTTGCCATCCTCGCAGCAAGGTCAGATGAGAATTCTCCAAGTTTTCGATGAAAGAGCTCATACTCTTGTAGTGCACGTGCTGCTCTGTCGATGTCAAAAAGTCTCTCCAGCCCTTTCCGAAGGTCTCCAAAGACATTTTCTGATATTCCAAACGCATAACAAGCATATGGGTGTACGGCACAAGCAGTGTGCGCATATGTACCTTCGAACACACTAGCCAACCTTCTGTCAACAATTTCCATGATCCTGTCACACCTTGCCATATTTGAATGGAACCGGGTATGATATGTACGCTTGAGGCTGCCGTACTCCATAATAACTTCACCCAAAGTTGGAGTCTTGTCTTGATCAGCAAATCGCAAAAAAGAATAGAGAGGCTCCACATCATTAATAACATACTGCATGTTTGCCCACCACTGAACAGAGGTCATGCATTCGAATGCATACTTGCCTGCTTCAGTCTTGTAGTGGCGTGATGATCTATATTCAGTTGACATCATCCATATCATAAATTGATCTTTCTTCTTCATAAAACTCTCCAGAAACATATAGTTAGTGCCAAATCTTGTTGCATTCCATTTAACTAGCTCCCCACCAGTGGCACTCTTAAACATGGAGTGCACACTATTAGAATTGTATAACCATTGACAAATATATTGGGCACTCTGAATCATGGCCTTGTGATCATCCCATTTTTCCAATATCTTTGATAATGAGGTTGATCGTGTGGGCAAGGCATGGCTGCCACACAATGTGAGGGTACTCCTCTGCCAACAGCTTGCAAGCCTTCTTAAAGTTGCTGCAATTATCAGTGACTATCTGAATCACATCTTCTGGCCCTATATCGTTCAGAACAATTGTTATCTCCTGCAAGTTGTTGAAATCCATTAGAAAACTACAAATTCTTACAAATGTCATGATCCATTAGAAAAATACAAATGGTTACCTTAAGTATGAGCTGATGATCTTGTATTTTTCCAGTTACATCAATAGACTTCCAGAAGTACATCATTCCATTGCAATATACCAAGAAGTTGATTACGCTATTGCGAGAAATACCGGTCCATGAATCACATATGATAGTGGCACCATACTCAGGGAACTCTTGCTTCCACTTGTTGATCTCCTTCTTTATCTCCTCCACGTTCTCTGAAAGATATTTTCCATCAATGTCCCTCCCAGTTGGGATCGTGACCCCAGTACCTGCATGCAATAATCACATATGATCCGGGATGTAGAATACAAATTGGCATGCAATAATAAATGATTATTTACCTTGTTTCTGTGTCTCTATGATGGCCGCCCTAAAGTAAGGGTCATCTACCTTCCGTCCAGGAATACCAACGGAGTGGCAAGCCTTTGACCACGCCCTACCCAGCAACTCTCTCGCAGTCCTCCCCTTAGACGTCCAAGGCCCCGTATCAATCCTCTGCTGCCTCGGTCCGGAAGCAGTAGCAAGGTTATAGTCCCTTGCCCGCTCGGGGATATGTGACCGACTCCTAGAAAACAACCTCCCAATTTGTCTAGAGCCACCACCTGGATCCCGTGCCTGGCCTGATCCAGAACCACCACCCCTCTCATACCTTGGACCAGCCCTTTGCCTAAACTCATACTCTTCCCGTGAATGTCTCAAAGCTTGCTGCAACTCATCATCCTGCTCTTCTTCTTCTTCCTCACCTTCCAAGTCAACATATTGAGTACTTCGAGCTGCAGCATCTCTCCTACGCCTATCTTGCTGTCTTTCATACTTCTTCGCCTTTATCTTGTCCAACTCGCTAATGAAAAAGTTCTTCACCGTGGGGGGAACCGAAGGGCAATCAATAACATCATGACCTCTATGTGCCAAGTGGTCCTTGAACCGGGTTGCCCCTCCACCGCTCTTTGATGTGCCACAATACTTGCACTTGAAACCTGATCCCCTTTTTTCTCCATGCTCCCAAACAGGGTCAACCATTTACCTGCAACGGTGCAACATTCATACACATACACCTGCATATTCACATACCAAAAATACATGCACATTCTCAATTTGTCATAAACATGCATATTAATTTTCACATTTGTACTCATACACATACATAACAAAACATGAATAACAAATACATGCACATTCTCGTTTTCTAATCCATAAAAACATTGTATACTTCTACTAATACTTATATTACACTACTTGCTACCATAAAAAAATTCAAACAAAAAAAGCCTTACCCACAGCAGCCGGATCCGGTCGGGAGGGAGAAAAAACCGGTCGGAATCAAAGGTTTACCAGCCGGAACGTCCGGGAAACCGCACAAACCGAAGCAGGCGGAAGCTACGCGCGACCGGCGACGAAATCCGGCCGAAACACGCCGATTTCCGCTCGGGAAATGGCGGGAGCGGCCGGCAGCGGTACCGGCGCCCGCGCTCGCCCGGAAATCGCTTCTACCGGTCGGAAATCGCCTCCACGAGCGCGGAAACCGGTGGGATCCGGTCGGAAATCGCCGGGAGACAAGGAGGGAGCAGCTCGGGTGTAGGAGGACTGGAGGAGGAGAAATGGGGAGGACGGACGGCTGCTAGGGCCGTGCGAATGGATAATGTGAATGCTTCAACATTAAAAGCTCAGTTTCTTTTTTTTACACAACATATGAGGTTACATTTCAAAACAAATATTAGTCCAAAATGCTCATAAAAATGTCTAGTTTTTTATCAGATTTTTATCCTATTTTATATAATTTTTTTTGAATTTTTCAAATTTAAAACCGGTAAATGCGAAATCACACCGAAATTCGTTTCTCGGACACCACCGGTGTAAATTTTCCGGTAAACCGAATTTACCGTTCGAAATTTTTTTTTCCTTGATGAAGGGTAGAGTCGGTCAGATTTTTGGAGAAAAAAAAACACAAAATGACTATCTTTCCTCAGGCTGTATTCGCAAAAAAGAAGGGGCTCCTCAGGTATCACATACGTACATTTTTTTTATTGACATTTTCAATTTTTTTTTGAGCAGTGATTGACATTTTCATTATCTGTCCATCACCGTTTCGTTTCTTTCTTTCTTCTTCCTCTGTTTCTTCCCCGCGCTGCCGCGCAGCCACCCACTCCCCGCCGCCTGACCTCGCCCCCGCCGCCAGCGCCTCTCCCTCCGGCTCCGGCTGCCTCCGCCGCCCTCCATCACCGCCCATCGTTAACCCATTTGAGCCATTTGCCCCCGCCGCCTCCACCGCCCACCGGGGGTCCTGGCTCCGGCGGCGCCCTCGCTGGCGCCGCCGCCGCTCCGCCGCCGTATCTCCCGCCTCCACCGCCGGCCGGCGAGCCGTCCCGGATCTCCCTCTACAACCGGGCACTGAGGTAAGCTCCCAACCCCAAACCCCCCAACCCTAACCCTAACCCTAACCCTAACCCCAAACCGTGGTAAGCCAAGGTCTCTGGGTGAACGTAAAGGTTTGCCCCCATGCATCTTTGCCGTTTGCTCCTAACTATTTCGAATTCCACATGTGAATTGAGAGATTTTTTTCCCCTCTAGTTTGCCCCATTTGACATTCTTGCATTTCCAAACCAGGGGTTTAGTGCCTGCACTGCATTTGATATGAGTAAGGGGGTTCTTGGTGTCTGCAATGACTTCAACAAAGAAGAAGGGGTTCTTGGTTAGCTTCTCCGCCTGATCCAAATTAGTTCTGCAGAAAGATTCGAGATTTGGGTACCGGAATTTTGTTGATTGGCAAAGAGGCCGGAGGTGGTAAGCAGATGGGTGCGGTGACAAGGGCCAAGAAGCGGAGGCTGGATGAAGAGTCCAGCAACCCAGAACTGGCACCTCGAGGAGGAGAAGACCTGATAAGCCGTCTCCCGGATGATATCCTCATCGGCATCATCACCATCCTCCCTGGCAAAGATGCTGCCCGCACACAGATGCTCTCGTTGCAGTGGCGCCCTCTCTGGCGCTCTGCACCTCTCAATCTCGAGGCCAGGGTCAATGGCGGTACAGTGGGAAAGGCTGTGGCCACCATCTGCTAACCCACAAGGGCCCTGTCCGTCGATTCTCCCTCAGTTGGAGCTATGACTCGGATCCCCCAGGTTCGAAATCCTCCAGGAGTTTGAACTGTTCTATAATAATAATTGCTCTCAAAATCATCCAGTTCCACGGTCTGTACTCCGTCTATCTCATACTCTCCGAGTTCTCAGCATTCGGTCAGTGTGTGACAGACTTCAGTTTCCCATGGAGACTGCTTGCATGCTCAATTTCCCACACCTCAAGGAGCTCGCCCTATCCACTGTCGACATCGCGGATAGCACTATCCATTGTCTTCTTTCACAATGCCCTGTCTTGGAGAGCTTTGTGCTGGATGACACTAGAGGCTGTCGTCGTCTCCGGATCTGCTCCTTGAGCCTTCAGAGCCTTGGTGTGCAAGATACTTATTTCTCTGTAGAGGGAAAGCTGGAGGAAGTAATTATCGAGAATGCCCCACTCCTAGAAAGGCTTACCCCACGAATTATACGGCACGAAGGATTTGTTATTCGGGTTATTCAGGCTCCGAAACTGAAAACATTGGGCTATCTAAGCGATAAGATCTCCACACTTGAGCTTGGAACCATGGTTTTCCAGGTACGTAGCTGCATGCACATATACTGCAGGCATTTCTAATTCTTGATATGATATTTCTTCACCCTCCTCGCTTATACATTTTATTCACCATGTCTATTTCAGAAACTGGTGCCTGTTAGTTTGTCCAATGTGATGCGTGCTATGAAGATTTTAGCCCTTAGCACCGCTCCTAATCTGGATGTTGTTGTTGACTTCTTAAAATGCTTTCCGTGCATGGAGAAGCTATACATCGTGGTTAGTGTTTTTTTCTTTGTTAAATTCAGTAAGTAAACATTCATTTTGTTCTATTGTACCATGCAATCGGCCCTCTTTATGAAAATATGGTTATATCTTGTTTCTTTCAACTCACTTTTCTTTTTGTCAGGCAATCAAACAAGGAAACTTCAAGAATGTACGGCGATATGTTTCACTTGAGTGCCTTGATCTACATCTCAAGATGGTGGAATTTATTAACTATCAAGGAGACTTGACAGATTTGAACTTCATCAAGTTCTTCGTATTAAATGCTCGAGTGCTAGAATGTATAAAGTTTGTATCCCGTCGTGACAAATGTGACGCAAAATGGATTCAAAAACAACATCAGAGGCTACAACTTTATTCCAGAGCTTCACGGGGTGTTACACTTGATTTTCAAGCTGATTATGGGGCATCTAGTTTGGTACACATGAAGCACATCTGTGATTTGACTAAAGATGATCCCTTTGATAGATCATTTTGTAGATGCCGTGATGAGGAAATATGAATTCCTTTGAAGCTGTTTATTAGTCTTATGCATTGGTAAGTATCAAGTGCATATTTAGTATACACATGAAATTTCTTATTTTCGCCATTTTTGTTGCAAGCCTGGGATACCTGTTTTGCCAGAAGTTGAAATACATTGATTTACTATAGTTTTTTTTACTCTTTTTGTTTGATATGGCTGTGTGCCCCTCCTCACTTCTCGTGGACAAAACTAGACTACGGTGGTCTTGTTACTGTGGTACTCATTCCACTATAAGCTACATTATTCTTATTTTTTGTACCTCATTTTGGCATCAATGCAATCTCAATTTCATTTGAATTTAGGTTTCTGTTTTGAAGTTTTTTGCCACTAGTTTACAGCTGTCAGAATATTGTTTTATATGTTGAAGATGTTCATGTACTTTACGCAAGAGCAGGTTTGATATGCACTACATTTTTTTACCTAAATGGATATGAACAAGCTATAAGAAACTATAAGAAAGATATGGATTATAATGAAAAAATGGATATAAGGCCTGGTTGGTACAGCTCTAGATCTCAGATGCATGGTACATTTTAAAGTTTGTATGTGAAATTATTGTGGTTTGAATTTTTAAAGTTCATTAAAATGGAAACAGAATAATTTATACAAATATTATAAACGTAATTGCAAATCAAGATCCATGGATTTGTGGAGCGACAAATACCTAGCTTCAAAGAATCTTCGATCCAGTGCTATGCAGAAGAGGCCTACTTTAATTTTGTTTTTGTTTTGAAACATTAAAGAACTCCCTAGTCTAATGGCAGTAAGCACGGGATGAGCTTCTGAATATTGGTTCCGTTGTAGCCAGGCATCAACATTGTTATTTTTATAGTTTTCTTGCCACATGGGGTTTTAGCGAGACTTTATCTTTAAGTCGTTAAGAAATATGGCATTCTCCAAAATTCCTCCATGATAAGGAGGTCTATGGCATTCTTTACCACCGAATTAAGAAATTCCTCTCAACAGTGCTATTTGTGTATGTAGCTGTAGTAAGCAAATTGTGTTGTTTGGACACTCACAGTTCTACCATTTCACCCCTTATTCCGCGCTATGTATGGTACTGAAGAAAAGCCTGATTGCAAAATTATTTGACTTGCAGGTGCATGGACATATTGATGTTGCTAGGCGGAAAGGACTACTGTGCTGCTATGTTGACAACCAAGTGCAATTTTGAATTCTGATAGACCCAATATGTACGTCTTTTGGATAGTTCACTACGGATTTAAGTTATGTCATTAATGCACTCTATTTATAAATTGTGTTTGTGTTTTTGTCTCATATCCTGTGGCCATGATAGGACTCGTGTTTTAATATTACGGGGAATAACTACATAATGATCCGTAGTGGGAAAAGTATAAGTTG